>NC_133209.1:9070287-9200287 GCF_958299795.1 Porites lutea
ACGGCAGTAGTCCCAATAAACGCCGGCTGAATTTAAAAGCAAATTTGCCTCTTTGCCTTCTGCTGAATCGCTCTGACTCGTTAATTTCAAGGCATTACTGTATATTTTCAACTTTAGTAATTTCTCTTCAAAACTCTCACCAACAAAAAATGGGGTGGAGTCGGGCATTCATTTGGCGAAGGTTTCCATTTTTTCGTTGTCTGTCAGGATGTCTCAACATGCATGATTTATCCTCTGGTTTTTAGATCCCTATAACATCCACCAAATTTGTGTATGAACTTACCGCAATAGTCCCAATTATTAGCTCCAGCTTGTCCTGTGTAAACTTGTGCATGTATCAGGGGGCACCACGGTCGGTTATTAGGTTCATCCTCAGTTGAACAACAGTGGTATACTACCCCTTTGTATGTGAAGGGAAAAATGCAGGGTTTACCAGAAACTACCCCAGTTTGTGGGCAAGGAGTTGTTGGGGCAGGCGTAGTTGAGATGGTGGTAGGTAAAACTTGGTGGAGAAAAGAAACAAAAATGATATGAGAACAACAAATCATCTCTTTAAGTTTAAAAGTGTTTAATATTCTAAACCCAGATAACTATAAAGGCCTAATATCCGGGCTTGACCAGTCTGCCGGGTCGGTTGCTTTCTCAAGGTGCAGCTATAGCAAATTTAAAATGGAATGGGGAGGAGGAGGGAAGAAGAGAAAACGCTTGCCCGCAAACGCCATGATCCTTTCCATCTCTCCCCTCTTCCTCCGGGCTCCCCCCTCATTACTATTTTTTTGCTCTCGGCCCACTTTCTCGACGATCTCGCGCGGGGATACGAATTTACATCTATTTTAGACATTTCTACAGTTGATATAACTATGCAAAGAGTTGCAAGCCAACGCGCTTTGATTCATAAACATTCATCTTACGTCTTTCCAAATATGGAATTCACCACTACCGCATTCTTAGTTCGGAGTTTCATTTTTCAGTATCCTTGGGTAGCGCATGAACTTCACCTTAAGTGTCCACTTTTTTATAGGGTTTCGTAACGTTTTCTTTCCACGGACGTTTAATAGGAAGAAGAGATTGCGTGACGAGCGAGAGGAACAATTACACTGTAAGGAGAAAGAAATCGGTGGTGGGCGAAAATTATATGGGAAAGCCGGTCATTTCATGGTATGGGAGTGGGGAGGGGGAGGGAAGAAGAGGAAACGCTTGCCCGCGAACCCCATAATCCTTTCCATCTCTCTCCTCCTCCCTCCTCATTACTATTTTTTGCTCTCGTCCCAACTTTCTCGACGAACTCGCCCGGAAACCCTTGCAACGCAGACTAAAATTCAGCACCAGGAAATTTCGTCCCGGAATCGCGTTTATAATTAGTACAAATAAGTTACATTTACCAAAAAACCGCCCTGAAGGCCTGAAACTGGGGTGCTTAATTTACATTTACAAAAATCACCCGGGTGGAAATCTTTTGCGCAAACAAAACTTTAAAATTTAACGTGGTTAGCGGGGAGAACGACCCGCACATTACAAAGTATACCCAATCAGCTTACAGCCTAAAATAGTAAAAAAATAAATCGCTTCTAATAACAGCCCATATTTTTTGAAACTTCCCAAACGGAACCGTTTCATTTTCCCACCGGAATTTGGAACATTCCTCCCGGAAACTTTCCGCTGGAACAACCCAAAAAACCTTGTTCCATTTACTTTCTAACCGGACTGATTTTCTGGAAACTTTTTGTAAATGGTTAACAACCCCTGACTCGAAATCCTAACTCGAAATCCTGACTCGAGATCCAACTCCAAATACTAACTCGAAATCCTGACTCGAGAACATGTCTCAAGATCCAACCCGTTGTTAGTCTTGTCGCTTAGTCCAGTTATTTCCATGAGTTACGGGCGGTATTGCAGTGTAATCAGCAAATAATTTTTGGACGGTCGCGGTGTTTTTCCAACGATAAAGGGGTCTGTACATATTTTGCAAACAAATAACTTGGTCAGAACACTCTAATTCATGAACAAAGAGATCAGAATTTGCCTTTTCACCTGCAGTTTCCATATGATTTGAGAACACAAATTTGCCGATAAGGTAACCTCTCCTCGATAATTTTAGATTCTTCATATAGTCAAATCTCAAAAAATATATATCTTTCACGCTTTTCAAAGACGCTGTACCTGTGTTTTGTATTGTGTCTTGAACAGAAATTTCAAACGCACAATTTACGAATGATGATATTACACTGACTAGTAACTTTAAGTATTATTTATGTGGTGTTTGTTAACTAATATAGTGAGCCAAAAGAAAATCAAAATCATTTTTAAGCCTGCTTCAAAAAGTAATTTGGGACCAAAATTTTCATATAGTTTACAAAGAAAAAAATTGCCAGTGAAACATAATTAACTGGAGTACCTTTTGTGATATTGCCATAGAGTTCCACTCTCATGCATATCTTCTTTTTCCAAGACTTTGGTTGGAAGCGAATGTAGCGCGCCTTGATTGGTGTCTCCAAGGTGTGATATACAACTGTGCTCTCGTCTTTGTTTCCTTCATATAACTAATTAAGGGAAAACAGAATTTAATTTTAGGGCCTGTTTACAAGGAGAGAGGGTTACCCTTGTGCTAGGATTATCCTAACAAGCGGGTTAAACGGTTAGCCTTGTCTGGTTTACAAGCAAATTTCACAGGTAGGGTTACCCTATCACCCGGGTCAACTTTACCAGCTTTACTGACTTGGTTCATAATGCGTGACATTCTCTGTAACGTCCAAGATTTGAAATAAACCTTGAAGTTCAACACCGGAAAATATTATCATCGTATGTAGAAAATACCTTATATTTCTGAGATGTTTACAATTTAGCCCAGAAATTGGATAACTCCGTTCAAATTGTCAAAATTACTGGTCACTCTTGACGGAGGAAAGTTGTCCCAGGTAGGCGAGTTATTCCTAGTAGAACGTTTACAAGGCAGGTAGGGTGACCCTCTTGCTAGGGTAACCCTCCCTGCCTTGTAAAGACGAGAACTAAAAAAAGAACAAATGTGCGAGTGCTAGGGTAACCCTAGCACCAGGGTTACCCTCCCTCCTTGTAAACAGGGCCTTAGAGAATCCAGAGAAAGTAGATTAACTTTCAAGTTATGTGACAATCTCCTCTGTTTACTATGAATAGGGTACTACGGTGTCAATAACAACAACAACAACGATGAAGCTTTAATTACTCTAACGTGCTTTATTAAATGAATAAATCGTTCATTTGCGTACCCTAAGACAGAAATATTACAGGTAGCAGCATATGGTAGTGTACGGAAATGAACACTAACAATGAACATTGGGAAACATTCGGATTCAAACAGAGAAAGTCAACTGTTATCTCAAGACTAGTGCAGTAATTACGTTTTTACGTGTGTTTTTGTTTTTGTTTTTTTTTTCGTTTTTTTTTTGGCATTGAGAGGTTATAACACCCTTCTTGCGACCTTATTACTTGAGCGGAGCGCCAAGTTAAGTCCGAAAGTTTTTGGTTTAATTCGGTTATTCGACGAAGTGAGAGTGGAATTTGTTCGAGTTATCTAGAGATCACTTCGAGCTCTCGAGGAAGAAATTAATAATACTTAGTTTTGACTCGCCCAGGGCTCGAACCAATACACCTGCGACCCGTCCGATCAGATGAGACTCTAAGCTGGGGGATTAGCCGATTGCGCCACTGCGACCCAAGATAGTTTGTAATGTGAAAAATAGCTATAAAATCATGCGCCAGTTTTGGGACAAAATTGGGTACGCAAGTTCGTAACTTTTCGGCTTGTTTCGGCTATTTCACGATTTGAGACCGGAATTACTTCGAGATATCTCGAGATTACTTCGAGTTCTTTCGGCTACAATAAATACTATAATTTATTCCAAGGATATGTATTCGGGGTTTGAACCGACTCACCTGCGACCCGTCAGATCAGACGCTTTGTTGACGGCTTTAGCCGACTGCGCCACCCCGATCTAATGTTGTTTGCCATGTGAAAGTTAGTTATAATATTGTGCACTAGTGGGTTTGGTGCGGGAAGTGGAAGAAAAGGGACAATAGTAGTCGCTTAGTTCAATTGCCGGAAAATAATTGAAATGATAAATTACATGGTTTGAAAGGAGCAAGTGGTGAAAATTACTTGGTTTGCCTCTTTGATATCTTGACTTCTGTTCTTTATTAATTTAACGATGGCCACATCGGCTACAAGCGTTGGTTCGCTTGCTTCATAGCAAAAAAAGTCAACGATCGATCATTTGTGATCTTCTGAAAGTATCAAGGAAACGCTTTGATGTTATTGTTTGCATGGTGTACATGCAACATGGAACGAATTTACCGTCGCGTCATTCCGAAGACCATTGACGGAAGTGTGCAACCATCCAAGCCATGATGCCACTTTTACCGCTGACCTCCATGTAGCCAAAACTTATAATTAGAATATTGCAGTCTCGTTTTCCCAGCGTTTTCCCATGTAGTTCGACGTTTGTCTCTGGATATCTTGGCGTCGGATGGACAATCTTTTGAGTTTTTGTCTTTTTTTCTCATTTTGCCAGGCATTAGCTTTCACCGAATACGAAAAAATATTGTTTTTGACGAATCTTACAAGACTTTGAGTTGTTTCTAAAAGGCTTGTTTCGGAAAGATGATCGTAAAAAATATCAAGGTGTTTGCAAATGCCTAGAGCAGCCATAATAGGCTGCCATAATAGGCCATAATAGGCCATAATATAGGCCCAAATATTTAACATGTTTCCTTTTCATTGAGATGTCATTAATCATTTGAATGTTATGTTCCAAAATTTCCCCTTAATCATAAATTGTCTCTGTTTTTGAACTGTTTTAGGATGAATTTAAAATTAAAAAATGCTGCACAAAGACGTTGTCTTTGTTTAGTCTACCTATTTTTACCCCATCATCAAACAAAAACATTTAGCCAATTTCATGCTCAACGTTATTAACTCCTTACCCATGCCTTACACATCTTTAATCAGTATGAGACTGTTATGCTCTTTTTGAAGCCCAGTGTAAATAAAAAGAGTAGAGAACTATTTTTTCATTGTTTTTATTGTTATTCACCAGTAGCAACCTCATATAATGCACCTATCAATGTAAAGCCGGCGGGGGGGGGGGGGGGGGGGGGGGCAGGGCATAGGGTGGGGATTTGGTTGTCTTTGTTGTCCCTGGGGTAGGGCATTTGACTTATCTTGTTCTCCCGGGGGAGGGGATATTTGAATCTTTCTTCGCCTGACGTGGAGATATTTGACTACCGACTCGGACGAAAAAGACTGAGACCGAACATATGTTTCCCGCTTCCACGCTTCACGCATGCGCCATACGGTTTGAAAAGATCAGGAAGTCATGGAGGCCAATGAGAGCAAGCGAAGGCTGAGTGGATTTCACTGTTTTGTCTTCAAATTTTGTTTGTTTTAGCGTGTTTTTGATCAATTGAACCTCTCAATATACTGTGGTATCAAAGTAAGCGGAAGTAAAGAGAAACCGAGTCGATTTTTGCAAGTACAATTGATTAGTGTATGGCTCATTCGCTACAATCACTGTAAACTTATAAAACTGACTTTCCTTGTACCCTTCACAAAGAACGGTATATTCAGACTTACAAAATGTGGACTTTTTCCTAAAGGTTTATGTATTCTATGCAGTGTAACACGGATAATGGTTAAAACGTATAATTGCAGCTGTAACAGGAACACGTATCTTTGGTAATGCAGCAACGTTTATAAAAGATTGCAGAGTTTTATTTGGAGATATTTTTATTGTGCCTTTCTTAGGTTCTGTCTTAAGATTGACAGCAATGTGCAGCCCGGGGTGGGGAAATTTGGTTGCATTTGACTGGAATGATTTGCCCGTGGGCCGGAAATTTGATTGAAAATTTTTGAAAAAAGTCAAATCCCCACCCTATGCCCTGCCTCCCCCCCCCCCCGCCCCCGCCGGCATTACATTGATAGGTGCATAACTCTTAGAGTACTTCTATTTTTGTAAGAGTTATTAAGATCTCGTAAGTGTGGGTCATGAAGCGGATAGGACTGTGTGTCGGTTTTCAATATTATACGAAATTATGACGAAGCATTTTCAACATTTTAAAACAACACAAGGATACTTTTCAGTTTGGAAGAAGGTTTTTTTCATCCAGGAATGGATCGCTTTTTTCCCGATCATTGGAGATAAATCTCCCAAAAGTGATATGGAATTGACGGATTTGGCTACAGATGAGTGTTTGAGCAATTTTGTCCGCTCTTGTTCGGTATCGAGAGCCAAAGGAAATGTCAGTACTTGACAACTGCTTTAGGGGGTATGGGTACACTTGGAATTGAATGAGCCATTGTGACGACGATGCGTCCATCTCTCACAAAAATCAAAATCGTATTAGCCTGCTAACAAGCCCTCCATTTAAGGGATATAGAGAGAAGGCAATCGCTAGTGACACGCGATAGGAGACGCAGGAAACAAGGTGCGGGGAAAGAAAGTGAGAGCTCTTCGTTTCCAGCCGCAACGCTTCACCGCACACTCCAGCGTTCGCTTGCCACTCGAGGTTGCAGCCAGTCCATAACAACTCTTATAACATTTCTTAGTGGTTGTGCGCGTTCGCTATTCGGTGAGCCAGTTTACATTAGGAACTCCGACGAAAAATTTGAGCTTTTTACATACTAAAAAACGTCCCCTCTTACCCATTTCAACCAGCCTTTAACAATCAACAACATTGCGGCACTCACACGGGCATATTTTTATCCCCTAAAATTTTTTCATCTGTTCGGATTTCCTAGCTGAAAGTCTAATGATCCGAAAATTATAGAGATCGAAACTTACCTTTTCGAAAATTTCAGCCAGAAAATAGGCTACCGAAAATTCTAGGTGACCTATTTAGGGTAAAAATCCGTTAAAAATGGGCAATTATACCATTTGTTAGGAGAGGCAGGCAAGCAAGAAATTTTACAACAAATGTTCCGAAAATTCTAGATCTCAAATCGTCCTCCGAACAGATATTTCCCGAAAATTGACGTTGGGTGCCCTTGGGCAGTCGCTTCTACTTTTAACCCAAGGCAATATTTACAATCGCTTGAGATTTCTAAACAAATATCTTGTGTTCTAAGGGGAATTAAACGAGCTACTTCAAGAAAATCGGTCAAAATTTCTGACTGCCGAGTATCTAGTTTTTTGAAAACAGTTCCCGGCTGCTAAAAACTAGTGAAGCGACATCACGAGCCGCCTGTTGTGCTTTACTTTAGCGGTTTTCCTGGCTGATTAACTTGATTCTCCCTTCAGATGTTTTGTCTGAATAACAAAATTCACTTTTCCCTAGCTAACGCTGATAAAAGCGCAAGTTTTTAAAGAAATATGGTTCTGAATCACCGGTTTTGCTCATTCACAACAACAAACAAACTTGTGAATGAAGCTGCCAACGATAGAGTACTAAAGTGATGACGTCATAAAAATGAAATTTCTGAAATTATGGCATTTGTCAGGATATTCTGAAAGAACAATGTCCAAGAGGCCTACTTGCCAAAAATGAGCATTTCGGGGCAAATTGTCTCTGAGATAGTAGCCCAGTTATACTCAGAAAACTCCATACAAACCCTTCTAATTTTTTTTTTTTAACTTGCCCTGGCTATCTTGAAACTCATTACGCGTTATCGCGTGTCGGGTTGTGAAAATTACAACATTTCAGTCAACAACGGAAAGTATTGCGTCGGATTTCAGCCCTGTGAAAAATTCTGCTAAAGTAGATCGTTTCAAATACTTTATAGTCTTCTCCTACCTCCAAAAACATCAGCCCTATGATTTTGTCCAATTTTTCAGAAGGGTTCTTACGCTTAAAAATCTGCAAATCACCGACCAGTCAGCTTACACATTAGCCACTCGTTAGGAAGTTGTTTCTGAATAGTCAGAAAGAGCGAACCAAACAGATTGCTTAAAACACTAAGATCACTGAGTGTGTATATGCTTAAATCCTTTTTTTTACCATAGAAACAACCACGTCAAAATGTTCAAAACTCAAGTGGAACGACGTGTTGCAGGCGAGTTTGTTTTAAGCACCGGGCTGCACTGGCCACAAAATCAGTAGATCGAAATACCATCACGTGATAAGAAAAGATAAGATAAACACTTATTTCAAAAGGGTGCATAAGTACAGTCGCACTAAAGTCCCCCTATGTTGCCCTATGAAATTGCTAAAATCCTAAAATCCCTAAAAACTAAAATACTAAAGGTAATAAATAATTTAAATATCAAGTTTAAGAAAGCTAAAAGATGTTCTGTTCTGTTCTGTTGATTCTAGATCCCTCAGGCGTGAATTTACTCGAATTAAACACATGAATAAAAACTTAAATAAATTAAGTACTTTACGAAAATAAATTTTTAAAATATTAAGTCATTATTCATTATTATTCATTCAAAATATTTCCCCGACTTTGATTGACTAAAAGTACACGCATAATTCACCATAACCAGTTTCTGATGACCAAATTTGGAAGAATTTTGTGTTTAACGAGGAAATGAAGTCTAAAATGCAGCGTTCGTTCAGGTTAAGGCACCGTTAACCGAGAAAACCTGGGGACGAGGTTGAGTTGTTTTGGTTGTGAACTTGAAAAATGGCGGACATTTCACTCGTTTCAAGAGTAAGAACTAGGCGAAAAAATAACTAAAAACAAGGCAAGAACAGCAAGGAGACAACTCGAAGGGCGACATCTGCTACTTGGAGAATATTTGCGGAGCTGGACCAACCTAAACGTGCACTATCGAAGGTGAACTTAACATCTATGGATCGATGCAGGTAAGCATGTTTTAGCCATTTTTTAAAACTAGGAATTATTTTGAGTGAATAACAAAACAATTATTGAATTCGCCTTGAGTATCATTTGAAGAATTATGTACTTACGGCCTCGACGGATAACATCCTTCCGGATCTCCATAATTCTTCATAAGATACTCAGCCTCATTCATTAATTGTTAATTATCAGACTTAATTCAGGTCCGCCGAGTCATAGGTCTTAGGTTTTTGCTTTTGGGTCTTAAGTTTGGTCAGATATCTCCACTCATGAAATCTTGAGGTTAACAACAAACAGCCATCCTTTAATAAACACGTAAAATAACTTCTACTTTTCTCTTGCTATTCTAAATTCCCCCTAGAAAACCAGTGACTTGATCATCAAAGCACGCTTTCTAGTCTTCCAAAAAGGTACCGTTCACATAATTGACGCTTAGACAAAAGCATTTCAGCTTTGAACTCTAAAGAAAAATATAACAGCTTTGGGATATTGTCAAGAAGTATTCTAGTTAGTATTTGGTTACACTGAAAACACGTTTTTTCTTGCGATTGGCCAAGCATCCTTGAGTTGCTACTCCCGTTACTATGTAATTGTCAAGAAGAAGATCAACTTGCAACCATTCAGTGCACCTACTGTTTTTAGGTTGCCAGCCGGATGGTCTTCCTCCTATATTTTTATAACGTAATCTTGCTTGATTGGCTTTATAATTAAGCCTTTCTGAGGAAGCACTTATTTGGTTGTCAGCAATCTTTCCGTTTTCCATTCCAAGACCCTCACGGTATCCCTCTCCTGTAACTTAAGGAACATACCGGTCTTTAGCTAAACATTGCGGAATTTGTCGTTATGATCCTCATGCTTATCATTATATTATCGTGCACATACATGTTAAGTGTCAGTTTTCTGTCTTTAGAGCTGTCGAAACATTTATTCGACTCCATCACATCGTACGTGAATCATGCCTGGCAAGATAAGTTGGCTCGACAACTGCCCTCCCTATGCAGGGCTTTCATTAGAAGCCGGCTACCGCCGGAGCTCCGGCGGCTGCGAGTCATCGAGTCACCGGCTACTTAGCCATGTTTGTCAGCAAATACTTCAAAAATATAACTCTTAAAATGTTTACAGCCTACCCATTTTTCAGTTGAAATAAATCTGATAAAATATAGCGCACTCTTGCCTTGAGAGTTTTGGAATAAAGCATATATCAACACGATTTCTGTACCGCGACGGATCGCAACTGATTGAGGAACGCTCAGCCATTTTCAGCGGTATCATAATGAAATTTAGCCTCGTTCCCAAACAATTACCACGTGGTTGGTTGAACAAAGATGGCGGCCAAGTGTAGCCTCGGACAAAGTGAACTGTTTTCATTCTTTAAAGAAACCACGAACCGGAACAGGTATTTTGAATAAATTTTGACTTTGCAATTTTCAAAACGGTCAACAAAGCTAGAATTAGAACTGTCAGAAACAGTACTGAAATTGTCAAAGTATAAATTACTACTGAACTAGTGGCCAGTGTAGTCATCAAAATTATTTAAGGAGGAAGAAGTTTGTCAAGATTTTGATGAAGAAATTAGCTATACTTTCAGTTGAATGACAGCATCTTCTCATAGCTTTACGACCACACTGGCTATATATCATGATGTTTGGTGTAAATTTAAAGGTTGGGGTTGCAGCTTGGGCCTTGGTAAGTCACGTGGCAAGCACTCCTGCCAAACTCAATTACCTTACATGTTCACAAAAGCTCTTGAAAAACACACAGAAATCTTCCAATTAAAGGGTTAATGGTATGCATCATTAACTTTACTTTCTCATGCCAGGAATGCTGGAAATCGCATTTCCGAGCTTCTAAATTTCAAAATTTTCTGGGGGAGCATGCCCCCAGACCCCCCTAGAAAAGGTGGCCTTCGGCCACCTAAACATTCACAGCCGCCTACTATTATATGGGCAGACGCCTACTTCAAATCTTATTGAAAGCCCTGCCTATGTATGCAGGAAAGACGTCAAACACACAAAAAAAACGATTAAAGGGGTGGGAGCCGGTATTTAAGGGTACTGGTGGTGAGGCTTACACTACCTCTAGTCCGCCTCCCTACCTGTCTCTAGGACCCACCCATATATATAGAAATAAAATAACGATTACGTTACCAGAGCTTCAAAACTTCAAACTTCAACTTTATTTCACAAGACTATTGGTTACAATAGACTGGCCCGCAAAATAGCAATTGCTAGTCTAGGTGGAGCAGTTAAAAGAAAAATAAATTGAAAGGAAAAGAAAGGAAAGGAAAAGGAAGGAAAACTACAATTTTAAGTTACAATAAATAATATTCTATCGCATATTATTTTAATTACATTAAATCTGAACAAGCAAACAAACAAATACTTTAATTACAGAAATCACTAAACTATTAATCGAACTTTTTCAACTATTAAGGGCGTCTCAATAGAGTCATCTTCTCTTTTTAAGATATCCGAAAGCAATCTGTGAAGTACTTTCCTAAATTTCTTTTTAGGAAGAAAGACGGGGAGACAAAATAGATCGGCTTATTTCACTTTTCGGGCAGCACCCTCTGAAAGTACATTTGCAGCTTGATTTCGTCACAATGAGATTGTAGTCTTTTGGTTTGCTTGCACAATTTTTCTTTCATTTTTCACAATATCCGAAATTGCCTCCTCCTTCCCCTGTTAACGCTGCCTGCCCTCCCTCCCCCCCCCCCCCCCCCCCATACGCCGCTCCCCGAGTTGAGGGTACTCCCATATGAAAGGATGCTCGTCGGAAATTTTGATTTAAACCCCTAAGGGAGGCCAATCTGGGCGTGGCCCAACCTTTTTTTGACCCCTAAAAGCGATCCGTTTTAAACTTTGATTACATGAACTGGAGTAAATAAAACGAATTGAAAATATATACTTTTTTAATATTTCTTCGAGTCCAACCCTAAAAGAGACCTTTACGGCTAAATATAATGGTGTTTTGCCCAGACCACCCTAAGCGAGACCAAAAACTGAGATTTACACCCCTAAGCGAGACGACGAGCATCCCCGCCCCTTTCATGTAGGAGTCCCCCCGGTCGCCTGCCACACAAACTATACAACGGAAACCAATAAATAACTTCCAGTCTGTAACAGGGAAGCAACCTCTTAATTTGTTAATAGCAGTGTGGGACTGGTTGTGTTCGGATCACCTAACTGAAAAAGACTAAAGAAGGGATGAGAATTAATTAAAAATAGCTTACCTTCATGACCAGCTGTTAGTTTGCAGAGGAGAACGCAACACTGCAGCAAGATCAGCAACTTCATGATAATATGATCGACGTGTTAGGTAGCAGAAATCCTATGAAAGAAAAAAAAAATGACCCAAGATTGGTTTTATAAGAATAACTAAGTCATTTTGATTAAGGTACGATTTGAACTTTATCGGAGGCCATTCGATCTTAAAACCTTTTTCCCAGGACCAGACTTACCTCACATGACGACCCGCATACGACTTTCTTTTGCACACCACATGATGCCGGCGTTGTTAAGGGCACTAGGTTTTGAGTGACAAGCAATAAACCTCCTACTGCGAAAAGCAATTAGTTTCTTCACCGTTTGATCCAACCATCAGAGGTCAGTTATTCGATAAAGCGTTACATCTTTAACAAGATTAAGGCGGCATCTGGCAATAGAGTAATTAGAGAAGAGAATGCCTGAGATTTGCGTTCTCAGCTCACGAGTTATCCAGAATAATCGCGAGTGGCCTACGACTCAAGCATTGTCTTTCTGGTCTTTACCAGTATTAAAATGTAGCATAGTTCCATATTGTATTTAATGTATCGAAGGTCGCGGAATTTAAATAGAATCGGACGAATGTTGCTAGATAAAAGCGTTGGTTTAAAATGTTGATTATGTATAACCCGCACTCCGTGAACACACAGCATACTGCTCATCGTAAAGGAAAGATAGATGCCAAAGCAAATTGCAATTATTGATCTCCGAGGCTTTGTGTGTGCAGATTCAACTAATTTTTTGGCCTGAGCTTGCTAAAGTGCAGTTTCCGCAGTGAATCGCTTCACGCAAGCGCTGGTGCGTTGTACTTGTACGTTTATGGCCTCTCTCTGATGGAATCTGTACATTCAACGCACTATAGTTAAAATTTTAACCAAAAAATTGGAAATAATAATTGACTTTTTCTTTATATGGAAGAAGTGCGACATTATGATTTGAACTCTGATCGAATAAAGCCAGCTAGCATTGCCTTCTTGACAAACTGTCTTGAGACGATCGTAAAGGACGTTTTGTGCGTCAGGGTAGGTTTAGATGACATTAGGAGAAGAAGGCGGTCTTCCTGTGCGTTGAAAATGTTTCTGAGCCTAACGATATTACGATGAACGTGGCATTTTGACGGAGAAAACGTTAGATCTTCTAATCCGACTGCATTTGTTTGGTGACTATTATGCATGATCTGCTGTCAATGATGTAAAAAGAGTTCAAACGGGCTACATAAAAAAAAATCCTTTATTTAATGACGGGATTGCGGAAATACTATTGTTAGAAGTAACTCGGCCTAAATTCCTAAAGATGTCATAGTAGAGGCAGAAAACACAAAGACCAAGCGATCAAATGGATTCGGTCGAATAGCGAAATCGTCATCCCGCCATAACGTGTCCAAAACCCTCCAAAATTACCAAATCTCGCCGCTACCACTATTTAATTCGTTCTCCAGTCAAGAAAAAGGTATGTATTGCAGGAAAATGAAATCACTTGCACACAGAAGAAAATCAGGGGTTAATATGTCTGATATGTTTTAGCTCGAGTAAGCGAGTGTTATTGTAATGCCATGGTGATCTAAGCTCCTAAGTGCAATTTTAATTAAAGCAATAGGCAAGGGCACCTTACGAGAATATAGTTCAAAACCACTTAAACGTAGCATTGCTAAACGTATTTTAGTATTCGAACGGTAGATATTGGCATATTTTTATCTCCTAAAAATTTTTCATCTGTTCGGATTTCCTAGCTGAGAGTCTAGTGATCCGAAAATTATAAGGATCAAAAGTTACCTTATCGAAAGTTTCAGCTAGGTAAAAGGCTACCGACTAGGGGTACCTTCTGGTAAGTGCCAACGAGGCGAATTCGTTTATCTTTGTTGGAATGTGCATATTCAGATTTTCGCGATATTTTTTTCATAATTTTAGAGCTTTAAAATGGATTCCGCAAAAGAAAAGGATGACACCCAAGTTCAAAACAACAACTTTGGCACATTTAAGGCTTTCACTTTTATTAAACAATCACAACATGGCTTGAAGCTTTGTTGGTAAATATGAGCAAGTTAGCACTTATGTTTCTTGGAAAATTCCATTGTAGCAAAACTATAAACGTTGGAAAGAAAACTATAGTTTAAATGAGGTCTTTGACTCCTGAAATTAAAAATAATAATTAAATTCCGAGCAACAGCGTCATCAGGGATAGGAAAAATATTTCGCGTGGTAATATACGCCAGAAAAAATTGGTGAAAGTAAAATGTGTGAAAAGCGCAACAATGGGGCGGAATGTACCAGAGGTATGAAAATATAAACTTGAATAAAATACAAAGATCTAATAAGCGAGTGTCACAGGACAAAGAGTCTCTTGAAACGAATAATGATAGTCTTCAAAACAAAAGGTCCGCAAATACGTTGCATTGCTCACGGAAGGTGAGGACTGGCTCAACGGACCTGATTCGCTGGTTCTCATAAAAGTTTTGAGAATATAACCCTATGCCTTGATCAACTACCGCTTAAGGTGGCTCCGTAATTAATACAAGAGCATTTAGCTGTCACAAATTTTCCGTCATAACTCTTTCGATTTTAACGCGATGGCTGCGAAACTTTGCAAATATCAACAGATATCATTCGGCAATAATACGAAATATTCCGATTTCATTGATGGTAAATATTTCTTGAGAAATTAGCGCTTAAAAGGACCCTACTGTTCAAAGAAAATCGCCTCGAATAAAAAAATTTGCTGATATTTTTTACTGAAATTTCTGGTATCGGCTTTTATTGATATAATAAATATGCCACAGGAATTTCAGAAAAATCGTTGGAGCAGAAGTCCGTAACTAAAAGTCGTTCAAAATTCAGCTGTGAAATTGTTTTGGAATTTCAAAAATAAAATTACTATCAGATAGAAGAAGCCACCAGTTTGAATTTTCGGGACAAGTAAATTCAACGTTTGCTAATTCTTAAAACAAAAGCCGATTGCCTATCGTAATATTCTTTAAAAGGTACTTTTTAGTTTTAGAAGCACTATAAATTGCTCCAAACCTTGCTCTGCAGTAAAATGACTTGTTCTTCGACATTTTTAAAATATCCCTTGGCAGTTTTGACTCAAACTCTTGCTGGATACATTTTGATGTATTGCAATGCATTTTCAACGACTTTTACTGCTGTTCGTTGCTTCCAACAGGTGCTAGATCGTTGCGTTCCATTAATGAGGCTATTAGGGCTTCTGTTGCGGAGTTTATCGGTTCTTTAGCGGATAACCTTACGCAGGTTATCAAAGATTGCCTCAGTGGCTTTACAAAGCGATTTTCGGAGGAAATTGCATGAATAACGCGACGGTCGTGCAAGCCGTTAACACTGTTAATAAGGCCCGCAGCGAAGTTTTAGTTGTGAAAGAGAAGGGAATCAGCAGCAGCTCGGGATCACCCCCTGCATTAGTGCTTGGCAACTTTAAGGAATTGACGTGTAAAAGTCCAAATTCTACCGCCAAGTTAAGTCGGTCCTGGGAGCAGGTACTGGTTGGTTTCTGCCCCGGGGTTTCTGCGCGTATAAAGGTTTTTAAATAGCCGATAAAGTGACTTTAGCTGGTCTACTGTGAATGGATACCTTCCGGCGAGCTTTCGTCGAGTTTTGAGGACGACAGGAAGACTGATGTATAGGGCAGAGAGAAGAGCAGAAAAGAAATCCAAGGCAGGCGTCACCGTTTTCGCCTTGTCGATCGAAAGGTCTAGGCTTCTCCCACTTCTACCGCTTTTTCCTTTCAATTTGGATCTTCAGAGAGTACTCAGCCTAACCGATGGGTTTTTAACTCTTCGCATCGTTTAAGATAAGTATTTCTCTTTGCTTTACATCACACTTCAGACTTGCTTTGTTTTTTCCTTCGGCGGACATATGGCGTTACACCCAGGCCATATCCAATATTCTCCATGATTTGTTACTTATGTTGTTTCTTGTTTTTCTATTAACTTCTGGAAAGTGCAGAATGCAAAAATATCTGCGGTACGCAGTTTAGCAGATATTTGTTTTCTGCACGTTCTTATATGGTTAATTACGTGTATTTTCTTGTCTGTTTGTCTTTCGGTATTTTTGGTGTTAAGTATTTTGCATACAGTTATATAAGTGTCTTGTTCATTCGTATTCGTCCTTCGGGTCTGTGAACGCCTAACAACCCACCGTCTGATTTCTTTTTATTGTTTTGAATTTCTCAGTTTATTGGAAAAATTGATTGTTTTGTTTTTTAGTGATTGAAGTTCGGCTTTTGCTCACGTCTGTTTCTTTATTTCAAAGACCAACTCCTCGCAGTGACTGGCTACAATATATATGAAGGAAAGGATTCATTTGTAAATCTTCAGATGAGTGTGATTTGATTTATTTTAGTGTTTCCGAAGAATTTTTCCTGGGGATATCTGTTCAGGAGTTATTTAAGGTCGCTTTAAGTCCTCCTTTATAGTCTTTTTGAGTCAAGCCTAAAAGCACCTCAGTTCACTGTTGCTACCATTACCCACTTCCGAGTTTTTAGCCAATGGCTGTATTATCGAGCCTGGTGAGCCTCCATTCTGAGGGTTGCAGTCATCAACAATTATCTTACGCAGTTACGTTATTTGCTACCTCGTTCGATTTAAGGTTAAGTACCAGAATTTTTCGCACCTTTTCGCAGGTTCTTAAAGAGGGGCACCAAGGCTATGAGTGGGACCTATAATCTAGATTGACAATTCCTTAGATCACCAGAAGTATATAGGTTTTTTCTTGGCCCTTCAAGGTGTGCTTTGGTATGTCGCTTTCTCGATTTTAGTCTTTGGTCTAGTTAAGCGTTTGTTTTTGTTTTACTGGCTTTCTATGGGTCTGAAGTTTTTTGTTTATCTCGATGACGCATTTGGTAGTCATCAAGAGGTCTTCCGCCGCCCGGTAGCTTTTATTGAGCGCAAGGGGCTTATTCTTCCGGTTTCCTTATTGGTAAGGAGAACTCCCAACGGGTCCCAATACTAGTGAGCGAGTGGCTCGGGTTTGCGGTCTGCACCATTTGTTTTACGTTTTAGATTCCCGAGAAGCAAGTTTTCAGCTAGTGAAGCGGCTTTGGCCGAATTCTGCAATTCAAAATGAGTCATCTTTCTATCGCAAATCCGCTGGGATGGCTGGTTCCATTATTTCAGTTGCCTTAGAGGTGGAGCCCATTCCCCTCTTCGTACAAGCCAGACGAAGGTAGCTATGGAGTCTTCATCGGCTTAGGATCAACTTTTTCGCTTCACTCCCCCGCGGCTGGTGGAGTGGAAGTTTTCGTTTTTGTGACATTGAATCTTTAAACGGTAACTCCAATCGGCACCCCGAGTGGGCTTTATGAAAGACTGGTGTTTCTGCTATTCGAAAAACTTTGCATGTCTCATTGAATCTATCTAAGTTAGCCTAGCGTTCTGTGGATAACACTGGCGCATCTTATTTATAATCTGCTCTTTACAGTATAAATTGGAGCCATGTAGTGGCTGGTATTTAAGTTTGTTCTGTTAGCCACGCCTTGCTTAAGTTTCCCTTTAAATTAGAGGACGCCAAAAGAAGCTAGGCTTGCGCACCCAGTTCAGCCTAAGTAGCTGCTTTCTGTTAGTTTTGTCAGGCGATTGCTGCAGATTTTGCCTCTAAATCGCGATGTTTTCCATCTAAAATATATACATGTAATAGTTTTATGTCGATTTATGTGTCCATGCAAGCGCAAAGTAGATCTATTTTGAACTCTGAGGCCTTGTCCCGTAGCTGTGACCCAGTGTTTTATTAAGTTCTCGCCTCAGTCCTCCTCTGCATTTCCATTAGTTCGTAGAATTGTCCAAGCTCAATCTTAGGAGTACGGTATATCATACTTTCATTCTAGTGCAAGTGTTTCTTTATTCACGTTATTTGGGAGAGGAGTTTAAGAGGCATATTAAGCCATTAGTTAGTGATGTTTCTAAGTAAGTACCGCACCCACAGGTGAGCGCGAGTCTGACGCGACGCCCAATCCAACTTGTAGGAGAACAGCTGGTGATTTGTCGGATATCCACGCCGGTTGGAGGTGGGAGCCCACTAAGCCGGCTTAGGCATTTTCGGCATGGTCTTAACGAGCTCTCCGTATCTAGGTCACTTTTAGTCCAGGTTAATTTCGTAGAGATATAGATAGATTTCGGTATATTTTCCAGAATTTGCGTGTAATTGTTAGCGCTTAGCCTTATCTAAGTTACTTTCAAATTGGGAGGAAATTGGGAGGCCTTCAAATTTTTGGATGGAATATGGAAGGCCTTAAAATGCCAAAAGATGACCTTGGGGGGTCTTCAAGTTTCTTTTAAGTAGCATCCCTACTGAGCAGCATGATGCTTGAGTATTAAAGGACCTGATTTTGATTCAGTTTTGCACAAAGTCCTATATTGAGGGGGGCGTTGGGGTCTATAAAAAAAACCGAAAAACCGCTCTAAAAATTACCCAAAACCGAAAAACCGCGATAGATTTCGATCAAAACCGTAAACCGCACACAAAAACATCAAAACCGAAGATTTATACAGCTCAATTTTCACCAAACCCTAGTCTAGATCTCAAAAACGTTGGTGATATGTGGAACATGCGGGCTACACAATAGCACATCATCATTCTAGATGTTAATATCATCAAAGTATCAACACTATCTATGGATGCTATGGTCCTAAAACCGGCATATCTGGCCTAGGGCCCTCTAGGAGAATTTACAAAGATCCTCGACTGAATGGCAATAGAGGACATTGGGGGAAGTTTTGCGTCCGCGAAAAGCTCTCCAGGTGTACACCCCATTAAAAATGCAAAATCCCACATTCCAGTTTGACCTGGATTGACTGTAAAATAGAAATATATAAAGTAGCCAAACATGTGACTGCACAGAGACCAACAGAGGAATCTAACCCGGGAAGGAAGTTCAAGACAGACCTACTGTACGGACTCTCAATGTGGTTTTTGTGGACATCAAAACCAATTACAAGCCAACTGAAACCTTTCGACTGATATACAATGTACCTCGTGCCACCCTCGGGTGTGGCATTAAAGGCGAAACAATAAGATTGCTTAGAACAAACAAAAAAATAGAAAAAGGAAGCATGTGTACACAGGCTATTGTCAGAGGTCAACTTTGACTTAATAAAACAAAAGCAAAAATTAAAGAGAGACTATTAATATTGCCTTTCCGGTATCACCCAGCGGTACAAGATCTTAAAAGAAATTAATGGCAAACTGGAGTCTAAAATAGAAAATCAGCCTCTGCTGAAAACAATTTTTGGGACCTCCGATCGTATCAGAAAAGACATGCTTGTAATTGCAAAATTGTAACTTGAAGGCAGTTGATAATGCGACACAACCACAAAAACCAAATTGGGAGCCCGTGCAGGTTTGTCTTTGACGTCCTTCCAAATTGGAAAAACCGAAATCCACATCGGTCACCAAAATCCGAAAAACCGCGTTGTTTTTGCCAAAAAACCGAAAACCAGATGCTAAAAAAGGGGAAAACCGGAAACCACAACGGACAACAAAACCGAAAAACCGAAGTTTTTCCTTGCAAAAACCGAAAAACCGACCTAGAAAATTGCCAAAACCGTAAAACCGAAAATCCCAACGCGCCCCTCTATATTGTGTAGGCTAAAACAATTTCATCAGCATTTTGACAAAAAGATTTAATGCTCAAATAGTAGGTGCATCAACGCAACATCCATTATTGTGTAACACTGAAACAATTTCTTCGGCATTTTAACAAATGATTACATGCATAAAGTCATGTTATGCAATCTCACTATCCGAATTATTTGTAGATGAGGTTGATGTGGACTCGCTGTCTGTGTCACTGTCAAGTTTTTTGCTATTAGAGCATGTACTGCTCATATAAAAAGCAGTAAGCTTTGGCTGATTATCTTTTTTCTTCCTTGAAGTGGTCCTGTCGGCCTCTAACCTCTCGATGGCTTGTCTTACCTCAATTATAACACAATCACTGATATATCCTTGCTCTATAAGCTGTTTGAGAGGCTCTAGGTGAAATGTCTTTCTCAGTTTAGTGTGAAGTGCTTCTCTGTAGAAATATCTAACTGCCCATGGACTTGGCAAGTATGGTAAAAAAAAAAAGTGACAAAATAAAAACCATCAGCTGCCATGTACTGCGAAATAATGAGCCTAATTCTATAAAAGAGAAACAGTTGGAAATGGCAGACTCCATGTCCTATGCTGACCAGCAAGATGACGAATCACTCTCAGATGACGATTATGTAGTTGGCACATTCGGAAGTGACATTGAGTAAGAACGGTAAAGTAAAGAAAATGTTATTTGTTATCACCATTTGGGTATTATGTAAGAAAGGGGGGCCCTTAAATCTGTTAACATGATTGAAGTGCAGGGGGGGTACCTAAAAACATGGGTACTATTGAGTAGGGGTCTGGAAATAATTTGGGATAAAAAACAGTTTCTCCTCCACTCCCCCCTCCAACTTAAATTATGACTGGTCCCTAAAGGTGCTAAGTTAAAAATAACCTGAAAGTAAACGGTGCTTCAGGGGAATGAATGTCAATGAATGTGTTTATTAGTTTTCCACTAAATGGGTTTTAAAAACTAATTACAATCAATACTAAATACATTAAAATTAAAAATCTAAAATTCTAATAGATGTTAAAATATATCACATTACTAATTAAAAACTACTGAGAAATTCCTTTAAATGTCTCTTGAAGATTGGCAAATTATCACATCCTCTTATTTCACATGGAAGAGAATTCCAGAAACTCGTTGCACGGTATAAAAATGTGCGTTGCCCAGAAGCTGACTTATAAGCTGGGATATTCAAGTTATTCTTACATCTAGTATTACGGTCGTGAACGCAATCACGTGTCTTAAATCTATGACAAAGGTAGCTAGGGGCTAACCCCTTAACGCATTTAAATGCTAAAACTCCAAGTGTATATTTAAGAAAACTGGTCACGGGAAGCCACCTTAGCTCTCTTAATGCCGGTGTTATATGATCAAATTTCCGCTTTCCAGTGATAATTCTACAAGCAAAATTCTGAACTTTCTGCAGCTTCGAGATATTTTTCTTTGAAGTATTAGACCACACCGGAGAACAGTAGTATAACTTGCTAAACACTAAGGCATTTATAACCCGTTCTAATGTCCTAGCATCAAACAGATGCTTTACCCTATTAATCTGACATAAGCTACCTATGCACGAGGACACTGTTTGGGTGACATGTTCATCATAGCATAGGAGTGCTGTCCACCTGCAGGCCAAGGTCCCGAGCAGAAGGAGATGGAGTGACCTTCTTTCCAAGGAGAGTGACATGAAAATCAGCGGGCAGCCTCTGAAGCATCTGACTTGTGCCCAACACCAGCAGTTAGTTTCTCTGGGTTTATGAGAAGGCTGTTGTAGCAGCACCAGCTTGCGATTTTTTCTAAGTCCTTATTGATCTGTTGAATCATATTACTAGCCTCAGCAACTGGGAACGAAAGGTATAGCTTTGAATCATCGGACTATCGTCCACCAAAAGACTATCGTCCACCAAAAATCTATTTAAGGGGAGGAGTTGGATACCGTAAACGTTGGCTTATAAGCCCCCTCCTCCAAGGGGCTAATGGCCTATTAAAAGCCGCTTTTAAGCCCCCATCCAACTTGTAGAGAAATGAATACCATTTATTCTTTACGACCGGAGTTTCAAGACCTTATCATTATTAAGACCGGGTTTAATTTTTACTTCCTGCGGCAGGGGTGGGGGGCTTTGGGGGTACCACCTCTATAACTTGAAAACCCCGCATGATACATTAGCGAACAAATCTTGCAACAACCACTTGGACCCGGGGGGGGGGGGGGGGATACTCCCTTATATAAGCCAGATAGGTATACGCCACCGCAGTTGTCCCTTTCGTAAAAGGTCGCTGCCATTTCTAAGTCACTTGGAAAATTTTTGACCTGATTTTGAGTGTTTCTATTAAAAAGAAAGTAAATCCCAACCCACGGTTCGAACGCGGACTTTCGTATCCCAATCTCTCGGATCTCACCACTACACTACCACACCGACCCGCCAAATTTCGGAAAAATTTAAGTACATACCAAAGGGTGTGGTTTTGGCGCCGTTTTGGTCTGAAGACAGGTATAGATTTTTCCCATTTCCGTCTGGAATCGGGTATGGTTTACAACTGAACTACGGTAGTGTATGAATGTGTTCGTAGCTTCGATTATAAATGATTAAGAAAGAAAGACATCTTTTTGTTGACGTTCTAGTCGCAGCAATGATGATATAATTTCTGTCAAGTACGTATGTTGAGTTTGTGACCACCGCCAGGTCTGAAAACGTGTATGGAATTTAGAGGCCAGCGTCCAAAAATGGGTGTGGAACATTTTTTCGTCTGAAATAGGGTCAAGATTCGGTGAACCGAGCGGCACAACCCCCCCAAGAATTGCCCCCTGCCCCTGCACGTGTGAGTAAATAAGTTCTAAAGGAATGAGTTGTAAATGACCTGTAAGAGAGAAATGGTCTGGAAGGGCGGTAGGCTGGCTCATGATATGTCCATTATTAAAATTACATACAACAATATCATGTCCAACATCTAGGTAAATAAACTTGATTGAGACAATGACGTAATTTGACGTCATTTTGACGTCATACTGTTGAATCAATGGAAGATTTCTATTAGACTTCCTCTCAAAGCGCAAAATACTTTTAAAAATAGTAAGGTGTTTGAAAAAATCAAGAAGCTGGCCAACGTATTCTCAAACATTAAGAGCGATGTCATCATGACGTCATTTATTAATTTGTACATCCAGTCAGCCCAGCCACCCAGTAAGAGTCTCGATCGTCCGTTTTCTGTTTCTACCTTGTCTTCTCCAAGTCCGGTCTCCCTGCCATGCAAAATGTCATACAGCGTTCAAATGAACACATAATTAATGGAGCCAGCGAAAATCACTCTCCAATTCTTTCAAAGGAAAGAAAAAAAATTGAAACAGCGAACTTGGCCCGAATCTTCCCGTTAGATGCTATAGATAGGCTGGTTGTTGCCTGGCCATGAACTGGTCGAGTCAGTTTTTGAAACCTTATTTTCCATTCTCTTTGTAGCCTGCGTCGCTGACGTAATTTAGCCAGCGTTTACTTAAGCAATAGACCACACTTTCTATGGGTTTACCGGCGTGATAACCCACGCGGGATGTTGGGAGAACACGAGAAAAGCTTGTAAATCACGAGCCGAAGGCGAGTGATTTACAAGCTTTTCGAGTGTTCTCCCAACATCCCAAGTGGGTTATCACGCCGGTAAACCCATAGAAAGTGTGGTCTATTGCTTTTATAAAATAACTCTTAATAAAATGGAGTCTTTTAGGTAAAAAATATGATTTTAGTACCGTGATCAAGTCATGTCTTCTCTCTAAAGTCATCATAAGCCAATCACGACTCACGATTTAATAGCGCTAAACTTTCTCAAAACTCAGTTCAGTCAAACAACAAACAGCAGCACTTCAAAACACGAGTTTTTGCACTCATTACATGATAACTTATGAAAGCTGTTTTACAGGAAAAGTCAACACATATTCATGCGAACGTACAATGAAAGAATACGTTCATTGTTTTTTTACTACAGAAGTAGAAATTGATTGAACATCAGACTGTACGCAGCTGTATTTTGTTGAGTCGATCCGTAAGAATTTCGTGCTTACAGAGGAAACTGGCAGCTATTGTAATGGAGGACTTCATTCACTTTTTACAAGCCGCAGTGGTTTAAGATCTTTTTCCTGGACTTTATTATGATCAAGAAATGCTGCGGTAACGACGTGGCTGCATTTGCGAAGTTGTCGCATGTAACTTTATATGCACGTACAGCGACCGATGGAAATATGTCAGTGGTGGAGAAAGGTTTCTTTGCCGTAGCCACATATTGGCGTTAATATTTGTCGATTTGTGAAGTCAGGTGGTGTGAGGTAGGTCATGGCATCGATATCATCGAATAATTTGTGCAAATGTTGGAAAAACTAGCCGGAAACTCTGACATCTTTCATCATCGTTGGCAGCTTGTTTACAACCTCCAGCGGCCGATTTTGTACCATATCTTGATCAGAGATCTCTTTTTGAAACAATTTCTTTGATTAAGGAATTTAATTTTGAAATAAAATAAATCAAGAATGCTAAAACTATCCGTTTTGTTGCTGGTTGGCACATTGTTAAGTTTTCCTAGAGACTTTGTACACCAGAAATTCACACAGTTGTTGTCTTTCTCTGCGGTTTGGCATCGTCGTGAAATGTAAACTGTTTTCCAGCTTTGTACTTTATAACTTCTAAAGCTATGGCAGTAGCGAATTGTGACGCTCAGTAATAAAATGTGAAAACCAACGCTTTTAATATTAAGAAGGGATGGGTAAGTAACTTGTTCTGTTTTTTAGCCTTTCTAAAATCGTTTGCAGATCAATAGCCGGTTTTTTTTATGGCTCGTGGTCCGGATGCCTTTTTCTATGGGTTTACCGGTATAATAAACCATAGGTTTTTGACCAATCAGATCACGCGTACTATCTCAGTTATTTTATAAATTAGTTGACTTAGTTATTCCCATTTACCTCTCCCCTGCCCCAACCCCGCCCAACCCCCACCCCTTTGTCACGTCCACGGTCGCTTTCGCGAGAACGAGGCGATTTGTCCAGCGGTTACCTGTTTAAATTAATGGCAACTTGTTTAATTATTTTTCCTTGCGGAAGAAGTTAGGGATCTTTTAGAAAAATATGAGCTTTAATGGCCTCAAACGAATGCTAAACATCAATCCGGCGAATGCATTTGCTTACTTTGCCTCTGTCAATTCAGACAGGCGGCTGGGTTTCCGAGTTTACGATGATATGTTAGAAGAAAAATACACGTACCGACGGCCCGAGTTTCTTCAATTGAACGAGGAATCTGAACAAGCTGCATCGGATCACGAGTCAAGACCGATTATTATTCCACACAGGGAACTACCTTTTAACGCTGGATACGCCGAGTAAGTAGAATATATCTTTTGTGGAAAGCTCTATCTCTGTCTCTTGCTATCTCGCTAGTTTGTTGTAATCAACCGTACGTAACTTGGCTTATCTGATCATCACACGTAATGATCAGTTTTGAAAGGTTTTCTATTGATCCTTGAAAATTAAAAAGGAATTTGTTTCAGACGTCAGCTCGTTTCCTGTTAGGCAGACTTCCAGTTTCAGTCTTTCAATATCTCAGCGTAATTCATGGATATTAAATTTGTTTCCCACCCAACCTATAAACACGTCGTGAAGGGGAAAATTTTTGTCGATCGCGGATCCTAGCTGATCCTGGCTCTCTGAATAATGAATGCCTTAATATTGTTTTTTTGCGACCCTTAGATAGCAACGTTTAACATGACTTGGAACATCAGTACAATGAACTAATTCATGTATATAGCTGACCGGAAGTACGTTCAAAAAGGCTTTGAACATGACGTTATTCATATGCAGCTATGAGTTTATTGCTTAAATATACAGCTAGACTGACTTATGTTTTCAGGGTTTCACGGTAAAACGCAAAAGTGTTCAAATTCAGCGAAGTTCTTTGTATTTAGTCAGTTTTGTAAATTTTGGGACCATTGCCTTCAATAAATGATAGGTCACCATTTCTTTTACTGTTTGAGGATGGTATTTTGTCGCTTTTTAGTGGTCACATTTTTATATAATTGGTGACAAACTGTGAGCATAACTTAATACCTGTGACCTCTCAAAAAGAGCTGTGACTATTCTAATAGGTTACGGCCCCCCCCAAAAATGGCCGATTTTGCGGGATTTTGCATTGATTTGATGAGTGTGTGAGTGTGTGTAATGTTTTTTTAGAAAGGTAATCATATGTTATTTTAACAACAAAGCACTCGTGAAGTGATGGCAAAGCTTGTAACATCATGACTAGTAATCATTGATTACTCGTGAAACCTGAACTTCTGTGAAGTTATTACATACATACATACATACATACAAACATACTTTATTGTTACCTCCCTAAAAAGGCTTTTTTCAGGAACAATGATTATATTAAATTATTTATAATAACTAATGGCATTTAAACATCCCCAATAGCCAAGATAAGTTTCAAATATGTTGTATCAACAGGTATTTGATAAGATTTCTTGCGAATTTCATGGGATTTTGCATGTTTTTGTGAATTTCGTGGGATTTTGTGGACTTACCTGAATTTCACGGTTGCGGGATGGCGCTAAAATATCAGTAACCTTGACTAGAGGTATTCTGAGCTTCTATACTAAAGGAATTAAAATTAAGAATGTGGGGCCTTGAAAACAAACTTGTGAAAATTTCTTTTTATTTGCCCTGTAGTAGTCCAGCAGCAAATAAAAGGGATTTTTATCGCTAGGGTTACACAAGTGTACCTCTCGGCTATTAAGTAAAAACATGTCATTGGAACTACAGTAGTTATAAGAAATTCTAACCAGAATGGTAGAAGGGGAGCTGTGATTTGACATGCTATAACCACTAAAAAAGTAAATACTTGTTGTTACTGTTTTTTTTTTTTTCATTAAGAAGTTCCTGAATGCCATTCCTAGATCTACCACCACTGTTTAATATATCTATTAGAATGATTATTTCTAATTTTTATCAGTTTTGATTTTGAACGTTTTGTTTTATAGAACCATAAATGCGGGAAAAACACCAAACAAGAATGAAGACCAATCTGTGGCTGGAATGTTCTGTTTAAATGTCAGCAAATCATCTGGTGAAGCTGATGATGAAGGAAGTCCTACTCGTGTTAGTCAGGTACAATTAATACAGGAATTAAAAGACTAGGATTAAAAGTTCCTCACCTCACGCAGTGTTTTCCTTATCAGGTGGTAACCGGTAAAATTTACCACCTGATTCTGAAGCAACACTTCTGACCTCCTGCAATGGCCTTAAGGTTTCTAACATGCGACAAGGAAATGAATGAATATATGGAAAAGTACTTAAGGATGGAAAAGTACTAAAGTTAACACATCTGTGAAAAAGCCTCTCACCCCCAGTGAGAGCCTCTTTTTTGTATTTCCATTATTTCCATGGCAGGATTAGCTCTGACTTTGTTGATAGAGTGCTTTACTGCAGAGTGGGAGGTCACGGGTTCGATTTTTGTTGCCGGAACAATACTCAGGGTCTAAAAATAACTGAGAAATGAAGGTACTTGCATTGCCTTGCCTATGACTAGACCTTCGCGTGGCTCAGATGACCACATAATGGCATTCCCGTCTCCAGTAGGAGACGTAAAAATAGTGTCCCCAGTTAGTACTGTGCTGCTAAACACACTGACATTCTCATTTACTATACATTCAAGTCCTTTTGAAGCAAATTCTTGATTTAAATAAAGTTGTTATAGTCAGTTGATTGATTTATTGCTTTTGCTTGATTGTTTTCAGACGAAGATACCCTATGCCTATTTTGGTGTATTTGATGGCCATGCAGGATGTGGGGCATCTCTGATGGCTGTTAACCAACTGCACTTTCACATCATGGAAAAGCTACAAGGAATCAAAGAACTATTAGCCTATGAGAGTGATGACAAACTTGCCATGGCTGAAGAGCTAGCAGATGCTGTTGTGTCATCAGTTACTATTGATAGTCTTGTTATTGGAGTTTTGGAAGAAGCTTTCTTTGAAATGGTAGGTCTGTGCCATGTGGGTTGTCTGTGACTCTTGGGTAACTATACGTGTGTTGTCTTATTAGTAGAAAATGTACATGTTCCAGTGAGTGCTGTAAACAGTCTCTCATTTTGTTTGACTTAATCTCTGTCACCTGTACAGTGTAGCAATGAGTGTTCAGATATTATTCCTCTACAACTGTAAGAGTTGCATTAAAATCACTATTGAACTTCCATTAAGCGGCCTCCCTCTTTTGAACGAGTAATCAAAGTCTTAAAATAAATAAAAAATGTAGAAAAGGACATTGTAAATTTAACCTCTATTAAGTGGTCACCCCCATCAAGTGGCCGTAGCCACATTCTGGCCATCGTGATGTCCCTTCATTTGGCCTAATTTTAAAAATTTGATAAAGAAGAATAGAGTTGGAAACAGAGGATGACAACTGTTTATAAATCAGTAATGTTGCTGCCTTCACCTGCTTGTTTCAAAATAGATAATTGATATTTCTGCGAGATCATACTTTGGCTGCGCAGAGATCATAATACAAAATTTCACTTTAAGGTGACTCGACCCAGTTTTTGGGGGGGGTACCATCCTACTTTGAAGTTCTCTGGTATCCCCACCTTTACTTTTATCGTAAGTATAACACATAGAATAGATAACATATAGATCAATCTACAATGCAACATAAAATTTTTAGCGATCGGAATAAATGTTACGTGGTTATAATGCCACGCCCCTTTGAGGTCTGAGTCGAAAATCTGCTGTTGCCGGCATTTTTTCGTGAAAATCTCTCGGTTACACATAGTGCACATTAGTGCCTTGCGCTGAACAGAGTTTCACCAAAATCGCAAAGACCCAATTCGAGAAATTCAGTGGTTTCCAAATTTAGGTCATAATTTATGCGAAAATGATAAGCAGACTTTACACGAATATATCTAATAAACTATGAGATTCATCCCTTTATTTTGGGCATCGTTATAACAGATGGGTCCTTGCAAGTCAGCAAAACGCTTTAGGGCCTTGTAAATGCGCGCAATTTCGAGCAAAGCAAACATATAGAAATGATAGTTTTCGCTATTTGTTGACGTTTGTCAGCGTTTAAGAGTCCTTCTCACGAAAAAACCTTTTTATTAAAAATTCGTAGTTTTTTTTCCTTCAAATGTTTTCAGGGCCACAATTGAGTAACTAACTACCCAGACTCTGAATTTTATGGTCATTGAAAAACTGTGACATTATCTTCTATAGGCCCAAACTTTAGTAAACATTGAAGATTTTGAGCGTTTTGGCTGAGTTTGTGCTTTGGGAGTTGTCTATTGTTTCTAGTCTGTCATTATACAGCATTCTTGTTCAGCACGCGTGCAATGACCACGCTTGGCTGACTTCCGAATGCTCACCGACTAATATGATAATTTAGTATGAGAAAATGGAAGGGATTCCCGTCACGAGTTGGTTTAATTATTGGCTTGCAATAAACTTATGAAAAAATGATATTTTTTTAATAGTATTAGTAGATTTAGTGTGTAGCACTTCTTGATTTTTTTGCAAAGGCACAAGAAGCATGAGAATTGATTTTAAAAAATTTTGAGTTAAACCTCTATATATCACGCGATGGCCTGTCCCACTGTACCGAAAATATCATATCTCGGTGAGCATTCATGTGTATGTGTAGCCGAGAGATTTTCACGAAAAAATGCCGGCAACAGCAGATTTTCGACTCAGACCTCAAAGGGGCGTGGCATTATAACCACGTGAAATTTACTCCGATCGCCAAAAATTTTATGTTATATTGTAGATTGATCTATATGTTATCCAAAATAAAGGATGAATCTCATAGTTTATTAGATATAATCGTATAAAGTTTGCTTATCATTTTCGTATAAATTATGACCTAAATTTGGAAACCACTGAATTTCTCGAATTGGGTGTTTGCGATTTTGGCGAAACTCTGTTCAGCGCAAGGCACTAATGCGTACTATGTGTAGCCGAGAGATTTTCACGAAAAAATGCCGGCAACAGCAGATTTTCGACTCAGACCTCAAAGGGGCGTGGCATTATAACCACGTGAAATTTACTCCGATCGCCAAAAATTTTATGTTATATTGTAGATTGATCTATATGTTATCCATTCTATGTGTTAGACTTACGATAAAAGTAAAAGTGGGGATACCAGAGAGCTTCAAAGTAGGATGGTACCCCCCCAAAAAAACTGAGTCGAGTCACCTTAAGTGTTGAAAGTCAAGATATTTCACAAGCGAGTGCAGCAAACAAGTGAAATATTAATTTTTTTCAACACAAAATACCAAACCATTTCACTGAAATAGTTGTTTGCTGTGAAAGGCGTGATTTATTATGTAGCCATAGCAACAGTGATATTTTACGTGTGAAGATAACATGTTATTTTCTCATGTGAAGATATCATGTTTTTCTGTCTGCAAAAGCTCAGCTGGTATTTCATTGGTGTTTATATAATTAAGACTAATAATCAATGGGCATTATTATTTTTTTCTGGTACAATGTAGGATGAACAGATAAGAAGAGAGAAAGTTACCTACAGGATTGATGGAGGCTGTGCAGCTCTGGTGGCATTGTTTTTAGGAAAGAGATTATATGTGGCTAATGCAGGGGACTGCAGGTGAGATAAGAATGAAGGGCATTAATTTTTATTGACTAGTTGATACTAACAAAGTTATGACCTAATATCTACTGGTAATAATCAAAGGTCAGTGAGTAAATTTCACTATAATCTGGGATCACAGACAAAACTTCAATTATAAATTATGCTGCACAATCCACCCACTCACTGATTATCCACCCATCCACTTATTCGCAAAATCAATAAAAGTCATGTGTAAACAACTCAATGAGCTTGATGTTCTAGTTCTGTATTAACATTGCACCTTCTGAAACTCTTAAATTTGACTACATTGTATAACTTTTTGACATAACTGTTACAAGAGGCTCATTTACTTTCCATAATTATCAGTGCTCGACACTAACTCTAGTCCACTAGCCCAGGACTAGTAAAACGTCATGCTGGGCTGGTAAAAATGTGCTCCAACTAGCCCCTAGACAGGTTAGTTTAACGAATAAATAAATATATCTTCTACAGCCATAAAACTTGAAGAGCTTTTTTTTTCTAAAACGCTTCATGCATGGTTAGTCAAAAACGCTTCATCCATAGTTAGTTAAATGTAAGTCAAAGTATTTTCTATCCATATCGTACATTTGACTCCAGTCGCAGCATGGATACCATATTCGAAATGGAATTACATCCTTGTTTCCACGTCACTCAATAAAATAGGGGCCTGGGCCTGGGTGGGTGAAAGCCATTGAGGGTCCATCATCTTGGAATTTTTTTTGTGCACATTCACCACAAGAATGAAAGAGCTTTTTCTTAAAAACACTACCTTCGAGAAAGCGCCCTTCAATGGCCAATGATGCTGACGCAGATTTTCATTGTGTTCTCAAAGCATTCCTCTTATCATAAATATTCTTTTTTTTTTTCCTTTACCTTTCCTTTTCCTTTTCATATTTTTTGTTTGTCATTTTTTTATATTTTAAGATTTACTGTAGGTCTGCCATTGATTTTTCCATGTGTAATTATGATAACATTTTGTTTTCACTATTTTACATTAGGGAGCCCATTCCTTATAATCCCGGTGGCTTCTCTTGGGCTTCCTAGCCATGAGAGTTTAAATAATTAGTTTTTCTTGCTTTAGTACAACTTATGGCAAAACAATAAACTGAAACTGAAACTGAAACCAAAGGATCACACACAACATGAAGAGAAAAAAGAGTGCAATAAGCGGTTAATAAGTTTTTAACGAAGTTGGAAGAAAAATCCTTTCATGCGACTCATATCGAGGAACTTGTGTGGACTCGAACAGTAGCGCTGATAGGTCAGCAAATCCGAATTCTCCTTTTGTCCCAGACACAGAAAATTTCTGTCTGGACTCTATTAAGAGTCATAAAAGTTCTGAACCCCTAGTACAGGCTGCAAACACTTTTAAGTTTTGAACAACCTCCATTTTTCTTGGATCAGTGCCGCGGGCTTGTCCTTGTGGGCTAGTAATTTATGCCTAGTGTCCAAAAACATTAGTGTCTCGAGAGCACTGATTATGCTTTCAATTTTTACTTTTTTCTCTTGTAGGGCAGTTGTAGCTCATAAGGGAAAAGTAATTCCTTTGTCCAGAGACTTCACTCCTGAAACAGAAAGACAAAGAGTTCAGCTTATTGTAAGAATCACGTTTATTGGTGTCTTTCAAAAAGTACATAATGCAGAAATGTGATTGATTTTTTTTTCACGCTTCTCACACTAGACAACGTTCGATTCATTCCTTTGCTAACCCCCATCTTTTATTTATTTCAGCTACCTGTCACGTGTACCTACCACGTGCACCTGCCGCTCTCCCCTTCCAAACGTGCATGCCACGTGCACTTGCTTTTCGCGCCCACCACATACGCCTCCTCCGCGAGCTAGTTACCATAAATGCAATGTAACCGGACTCAGAAAGTGGTGGCCTGCTGGCTGCAAAAGGATAGACCAAAGGGGGTCTGAATCTATCATTCTGTAATAGTTTGATGTACAAAACACTAACAGCTTGTTCTGTGATAACAAGATAGCTCGATTGGCTTTTTCAGGGCCAATATGTCCCGAGTCTGAGCACAAAGCTCGTTGCCATTAACAAAGATCTATGGGGAAACACGATTACCCCTGCTTTATCAGACAAAGATGAAAATTTGTCATGAGCTGTGTTATGTTGACATCGCAGTTGTCATAGCAACGAAATGACGTCGTTACCCGTTTTAGTTGGAGGATCGCTCAACAGAGCTTGTTCCTTCAACTCAATGTTTGTGAATTTGAGTAAAACGTGCATTTTGGTGGGATGAAGTTTAGATAACACGGATGTTCGAATCTCTCATTAGTCAACTTGGTGTTCTTTTTTATGTTCTTTTGTAGGCTTATCAGCGGCCACAGCTTCTAGGTAACGAGTTTGGTAGACTTGAGTTTCAACAGAGAGTAAGGAAAAAACACGTTGGACAGCCGCTTCTTTACAGGGACCGACATATGACAGGATGGTACGTTGCTTTCATTTACGCTCTTTTAAGAGAGTTAACTTCAGTTTAAGTATGTTAACAACAAAAACCAGTGAGAGCCTGGTTGTTCAAAGCTGTGTTAAAGTAATCCAGGGTTAGTACGAACTTTGAACTTAAATATAAAAGCTTAAAAAGCAAAATCAATCCTATCCTCTTCGTCTACAATTTGATGATTGGATATGCTAAAGAGAATAGCAAAAATTATCCGAGGAAATGCGTTTGAACAAAAGAAAAAGAAAGTCAGATTAAAATTTGACCCCGGGTTAGCGCTAATCAACCTTCGACAACTGGCCTAGTGTTTATCCGGCGTTCAGCGACAACTGAATGGTAGGGCGTCCACAGGAAACCCCCCTTACCATAGCAATCGTAGTAGTTGACTTGGTGATCCCTTGCAGTGATAAGCATTTACAATGTATGTTTTGCGGTGTACATGTGTAGCTGTCGGATTTTCCGTAGACTCGGTAACTATGACAACAACACCATGAAAATTGTCGCTTAGAAAACGATTTGCTTTTATAAAGAGCGCGACGAAATAAGTGGCCTCTGAGGTAAGCTGCCTCATTACTTTTGCGCGGCATGACGAGCATCACGCAATTTGGTCGTTTCTTTTTGCTCATTTTGAGGCATGCAACGGAAAGTGTCCAAGAGCATTGAAAAGTCAGTTGTAATAAATGTAACTAAAGAACATCCATGTTGTCGTCGTCGTCGTTGTTGTTGTTGTTATTGTTTCGTTTTGTTTTGTTTTTTGTTTTTAACGTGAATTTGGGCTAAGAAGAGTTTTTCGTTGCCATACATGTCTTCAGCTCGAAGATCAAATAGAAGCAGCCTGTGTTTAATTCTGGGATTAATTCTTCACGATGATTACTGATAATACTGCTACTCAATTTGCAGACATTGCGCGCTTTGCATTGCCATTTCTCTGTAGACTGGACATCATTGCTCTAGTAGGCTGGATATAAACTTCTAACTCGAGTAACAAGTAATTGTATTGTTGGCAGGGCTTTAAAGACAGTCATGGAAGAAGATGCTCGAAAGTTTCCTATGATTCATGGCGAAGGAAAGAAGGTAGTAACAATGACGTTTCTCGTACGTGTTTGAAAAATCATTTTGTAGAAGGAATGTTTAGTAGCTTTGCTCTCAGCCAGTTCTCTTTGGTAATATAAGGAGCAGAGAGGCAGACTAGGTCGACTGGTAACAAAATCTGCGCGATCGAGTTCGCCTTGGATTCCTTCATCTGACCGCTTTTTTTCGTTCTCTGTCCCAGTTCGCGCTTTTTGTTTTAGATTCGAGGTTGCCTGTGGAAAAAGGCTTGGGAACAACCTGTTTTGAGAATGGAAAGCTACAAGTGGTAAAAGACAGACAGGCCTCCCGAAAGTTGTGCTTTCTAGATTTGCTTGTAAACGTTGCTAGCAGTTTAACAAAAAACTTTCCAAAAAAGTATTGATTTGTCGTTGTGCCTATTCAGTTTTGTTTGTAAACGTTGCCAGTGGTTCAACACTAATAAAGCATTACAGCTTTTGAGAACTTTTTGTGGTAGCGTGTTTTTGTAATTATCTGTGATAGTATGCATCATACATATTGGCTGTTGACTTTTTTCATAAGAAAATTGGTTTGTCCACGGTATGAAAATTGGTAATTAAAGCTAATGATTGGTTGAGTTCGCTCGTAGTTTCCCTCGCAGCCGTTCGTGCTGGAGTCACGCAATGCTCCCCGACGCTGGGGGCGGGGAGCATTGCGTGACTCCGGCCCGAGCGGCTGGGGACTTAGACTAGTTTTATCGGGAATCGAGGGGACTGTAAGCAAAGTGTAAGTTACAATCAGTGCGGAACTGTTCATTGCTTAAAGTTTGGTTAGCTAGGGGGAGCCTTGGGGGCTTTGTTTGATAATTCCCAAGTTAGGGCTTTTAAAATTTGCCTGAAAATCGTTTGAAAATTACTGCGAACTTTAAAAGCTCGTTGAAATTGATGTGATTTGTTTTGGCTGCTAGGCGCGTTTGTTGGACACTATTGGAACGACCCGTGGATTTGGAGACCATGATCTGAAAGTTGCTTTTTGCAGTCTTCCAATCAAACCATTCCTTACTCCACAACCGGAGGTGAGTCATCATTTAGTTATTACTTCCAATTCGGTTAAAACTATAAACTACTTTCGCGCGGTTTCCTCACCGTCGAGCAGATCCAGTCGAGTGAGAGAGTTCGCCTAAGGACTAGGCTAGACTAGTACAACTACGAGTACGAGATTTTCTCAGTACTAAGAAGTGCTCGCGCGTGAAGCAGCGTCATTTTGGCGGGAAAACGTGGTACCCGTCGTCATTCTACTACGAGTTTTCGCTCGAATGTTGTGGTGGCGAAAAAAAGATTAGATATCAAATGCTAGAAGTTTTATCATTTTGCGATTGGGAGAGCGCGTAAACCTCCTTCACTAAAGATAACAATGCTAACGTTTCTAGTGAAAAATGGTAAAGTGAAGCTTTCTGGAAAGTCTATATTTTGAGAAGACGCGAAAAAACTTCAAATCAAATCTCGTACTTGTAGTCATCTTCGTCCTCGAATCTAAAGGTCTCTATTTTCTTTTTTCTCAAATTACTATTTTTTATAAGCTTACGTGTTAATGTTTCCCGTAATGTGTTTGTGGTCTTCCTCATCTGCTTTAGGTTCGAAAATTTGACTTGTCGAGTAGTAAGCTCACCGAAGATGACGTCATCATAATGGCCTCTGATGGATTATGGGAGAGGTTATCTAGTGAAAAGGTTCGTCTGTCGATTTTCTGAGGACCATTGAAATGTTTCAATTTACTTTGTGAAAATAAAAGGACGTTGCTACAATGTACTTTTTATTTTTTTTTTCCTGATTCTTTTCAGGCTGCTGAATTAGTTATGGAGACATTTTCAAAGGTCCCTAAAGACGATAAAAGAAGGTGAGTTAAAACGAAAGTGGATAATAGCGTTCTTTTTCCCTCTGAGAAAGCCGTGGACATGTTTGTTACTGGGCGCAGTTCTTAGACCGAACACGTTAATATTAACTGGACATCTCGCCGGATTTGAGATCTCTAGACCCGTATTCGAGCTCTATACGTGTTGACAAGAAACTTTGCTTCAAATTTTTAGTTGTTTACCAACCGGTTTACAGTATTAAATATGGTAAAAAAAAAGCGAAAGCTTGAAACTGGAATGAAAGATGAACAGGGGCTTCTCTCTGAAACATTTCGACCAGGACTGAGGACAGGAGTACCTTTCCAGACGTTCCGTTGCTTTCGAACATTAGGAAAGTTTGTGTAAATATTGAAAACCGTCATTTCTTCATTTCTTCTTACCGTGTTGTATGACTAATACTTCTTGGTGCCCCATGCTACTGCGGTCTCCAAAGTTTGGTCTGAAAATAAGGGAGGGAGGGGGAGGGACCCCTCCCTTGGATCCGTCACTGCCGTCGCTTTGCGCCTAGACAAGATTTGAATCATTTTCCTCCTATCTCTATAGGTACGTCATGGCAGCCCAAGTCCTTGTCGGGGAAGCGCGCGGGACACTATCAGAGAAGGGCTGGAGACGAGTTAATGGCGAGTTGGCATCCTACGATGATATTTCTGTTTTTGTCATTCCCATTAGTGAATGCAGCAGTGAGATGGCGAAATTCACAGTGGAGTATAACTCACCACCTAGTGGCAGACAAACACATTCTATTGCCAATGAAGAGTAGAACATTCTTTTTGTTTAATTGGTGCGGAAGACTAATTGTAGCCTGTTTTTCGAAAATAGTACAACAAGTGAAAGGCGCCAGCGCCCGGGAAATTTCTTCTTGCAAATAGCTTCTCCTCTCGGGAGGTGATTGTGTGCGTGCTCGCATGTTTTGCCAGCGTTCTTTGCCCTTGAAAAAAATCAGTGACAAATTACTAGTGATTTGTTATTATTTTTGTTTTTCTCGGAGGTAGTCAAGTGAACGAAATTCCACCTCGTAAATAATCTCACCTCCTTGGAGGCGATTTCCCGCCCTCTTGCATGTTTTGGTCGTTTGCTCTATCGTCCCTGAGAGGGACTCGAGGTTCCTAAACAAATAACCACAGGCCTAGCCCGTTCAATAACTTTGAGCTCGCAATCGAGTTGTTAATTGTTTGTTCTTAAATTCAACATTATATCAGAAGGTGCGCACAGTCGTTTCTAGATCTTTCAGATTTTTTGCACAGAGAGTGTGCTTGCACACAGAATGTGCAAGATGTAGCAGAACGGTCATTCCTCTCTAAAAACAAACCAGTTTTATGCCCCATTCACACCACCTAAACATGTTTGATAAAACCAGGTTTAAAAATATGAAAAACAGACATAAATAACTAGGACTCAGGTTTTTACACTGGATTTAAATGAAATTCAACATGTTTTGTAATTTGCCCTAAATTGGCAATCGACTTAGTCAGTAAGCAGCTTTTATGAAGGGAATTTTTTCAAACCATGTTTAACTAAACTGCTTTTAAACTCGTTTAAGCTTTGGTGTGAATGGGGCTTTTAGCCATGAAAAACGTTTGGTCCGGTTTTGAATGTGCACGTATGCCATTCAGAATCTGTACGAGCGGTCGTATTTTGTCATCTTGAGTTTCGCTCCCACAGTCGGTCGTGACTACACGTACTTCAGTCTTCACGTTTTAGTTTGAGTGCACGAAATGGTGGACCATTCAATACAGACTCCTATAGTGGCACAATTTAATTTTCAGCATTTTGCCAAAAAAAAAAAATGCGATTTGTTATGTACTTTAGATACTCAAGAATGACAGGGGTTGTAATTTAAATCTTTCGCAATATTCGAGGTGCCTTAAGTATGTTTTCGTTACAAAGTTTTTGTAGATGGGGTGATACCTGAGCCCCTAACTTTAGTTCGAAACAATGTGAAGGTTTGGAAGGCCTAAAGAATTCGGCCCAGGACACTCGCAAAAGCATGAACGCTAATCTCACAAACATTCGTGCTCAGTTTTCACAACTGTTGAACACCATACTTAAAACAACAACAATTAGAAGACAGACAAACACAGCACCATTACCCAAAGACTAACATAACTTAACTTTGTGAGATTAATTGTTCCATAATACATGAGTATAAATTTTAGATGTAGTAATGTGGAGATTGTACTTAGAACACCCAAGGTGAATAATTAGAATGGGACAATGTTGACCTTGTACAACATTTATTTGCTGCTTAATAAGACCTTTTAAGCTTGTATGTTTCGTATTTTCAATTCAGACCGCGTGATGTTCTCCAGGGAGTTTACCTTTTGTCTTCATAAAGTTTCATACAGATGCTCGTGGTTGCACGTGTATCAAACGAATGTGAAACAAATAGTTCCCTTGGGTACCTTCACGTGGTCTGAAGAGGGGATTCAAAACATGCAAGCTAAAAAGGTATATTCCGTACATTATTGATAAAAAATTTAATTTATGAACATTATTCAGATGGGGAAATCATAGCATTTTGTAAACATTGCTGCGTTCATTAAATATGATAAGTGAAGGTGGTTAAGCAAAATACACTACGCTTTAGTAAAATCTGTTGGTCTGTTTAATATATTTTGATTTTATCAACATAGTTGGTGAGGTATATTGCCCATGGCATAAAGATTCAAAAGCTGACGTTTCGATCTGTGGTTCCAAGTGTTTGTTTTACCTCAATTACCGCCATTTCTGAGTCCCAAAAACTCTTATTTTTCAAACGAGGCAAAGTGCTAAAACTTGCTGGTGAAAATGAGTTTATTTGCTTGCTGATATAAAAAAAAATCACTTACATATCGATAGGTTCACGCTTAGCTTCCCATTGAAACAGAGTCTTGGGGCAAGTCAGATTTAACGGTTTTTAATTTCTTGTTTCATAATTGACAATAAATTGACTACACAGAATCAAATTGAAAGCAGGGCTGTGAAGTCGGCGTCTCGATAACCTCGCGCTGTCTGTTACAAGTTGCTAAAAAAACTGGGCAAAATTTATCTTTCAAAACAGTCTTGTAGTACAATAGAGAGCTTCAGATTGAGGTTTTCGGCATTTCCCGTAGTCTGCTACACAGCCGTTGGGTGACGACACTAATAACGGCTGTGTAGCAGACTACATTTCCCGCGAACCGCGAGTGTTAAGAAGTCATGTGACCTGGGCCTTGCCGTCAGCTTTTCGGTTTGAGGTCCAAGTTTGTACGGCTAGACCACACTCCAGAGGTAAGTGATTTACGGCAAGGATTTTTTGGACCCTAAAACATCACAATCCCACGTTTGCTTATTAACCATCGAATTCTATTTCAAAAAAACGTAATTTTGAAGACAATTTCTCAGCTAAAATAGATGTAGGGGATGCATAAAAACGAACTTGGCAGCCGCAAGGTACCACCCGCGAATGTTAAGTCAAGTCAAGTCAATTTTTATTTAAACTCACACAGAATAATTATAATTAATACAAATTAGTGCTTTAAAATATAAAATTGAGAGATTGTGAAGGGAAAGAGAATTTCAATTGTAGGATTATTGTGCAGAGTTTGGGACACCTAAATAGTTCGTGGAACTAACCGCGTAGGTGACCCAACAAGAATATGAGTAAAAGGAATATAGGTACAAAATAGTTGTTTTAGATAAAAAGTATTACTTCATTAATTAAATAGTAGTTAAGATAATATAATGGTAAAACATTAGGAATCAATAATAGTATTATAACTATTAATCACAGAATTCTTGATATATTGACGAAAACTGGAAAACGGCTTGATTTTCTTAACATCAATAGATAAAGAATTCCAAAGTTTTGGACCAGTGTAACTTAACACCACTGACCCAGTATCAATGAACAATAAATGGCGAGTTGGCTTTACAGATGGGACGTTTCGGTCCTGCTCCAGCAGTTCTCTGGAACAGTCTGCCCTGGGATATGAGAGAGGCTAAATCTTTAATTCAATCGATTGGCTCATCTAAATTTCTGATTTTTAAAGTACTGTGTACACGGCATTCATGAAAAACAGTTCTTAGTTAGGTTAGATGTACTAGGACAATTTTGCATCTTGTTTAGGGTAGTTAGGTTTATTTAAAATTTGTTATACTCCTGATGAATTTTACCGTGTTTAAATAAAGAATTATTCTATTCCATTCTATTCTACAACTGGGACGTTTCGATTACAGTTCTCGCACAGTTCTTGCACAAATCGTTTTTCTAACGTGGAAATTGATCGAGAAGAAACATCCACGAGAGCCATCTATCGCCTGGAGCCGCCGTTTTCAAGAAAGCTCACCGGCGTCAATTTACAAAGACGTATTGTTTTGCATATGCTCGTCTTCATTTTCAGAAGTTTCATCTGATAACACTTCATGCCGAGTCCCCTTAGAGCTGTTACCACTTATTTTTCGACGAATTTTGTCCCATGTCTTTGCTGTAGGCTGTAACGGGAAAGAGAAGTTTAAAAGTAATTACATATATAACAATAACGGACGAATGAAAATGAAGAAATGATCGTCACAGATTTATTTCATATATCATTAACAATAACGAACGAGTAAAAAATTAATTTGTCTTACCTCGAAATCCTCGTCGCCTTCTACGCCTTGGTTAACCTGTCCTTGTTCCGGTTTCTGAGGATTAAAATATTCAACAATTACAATCTTCTTCTCACACAATTTATTTTAAGTGTAAAACTATCAAACGTTTGTTTTTGCCTTTTGGACAAGTTTAGGCCGTGAGTAGTATCGTAGGGATGTTTTATGCCTCTTGTTAAGGTGGAATCTCCAATTTTAAGTGGAAATATTAATGCTGATGACGTCATAGCCTTTTGTTGCGTTGGAATGCCCCGTGAAATTGAGCGAGGGAGCTGCACTGCTCCTTAGGTATAACTACGACAGAAGTGACTGATTACTAATTATAAGGCCTGAATAAACCCCGTTATTTAGTGGCCAGTTAACAGATCTCCGACGGACAATTGCTAGGAAATCGCTGTAAAATGAACCCCTTTTAAGCGACCAAAATTTTAATTTCTCCTCCGTTCAATGAGAAAAATTTGAAAAGATTTCCTTGCTACTGACATTTTTTCTGTAAAAACAGCTGTAAAACATTTGTTTAAGATCTCAATTTTTCTTTCTTGTTATTTTGCCAGACTCTTCAAAGAATCGATCGATCAACAGGATGTTAAAACACAAATGTACCTTAGCTTTCTTTCCCTTTTTCGGTTTCCCTGGGCTGCTTAATGGCTGGACGTCTTTTGACGTTGTTTCCTCTCCAGTCTCAGAGTTTGGCGAAGAATCGGATGAGTTTTCTTCGCAAGCTGGGTTAACAAGACCACATTCTGTTCCTTTGTTTGGTTCTTTACTAAAAGAAGATTCATGGGATGTCTTTCTCACCCCTTCTTTCACTGTTAATTCTATATCCTCTCTTTGCTGCTGTAAGATCTCTCCTTCACTTTCCTTTGTCTCTTTCTCCGTCCCAAACGGCTTAAAAGATCTGCAAGCGTTGTTTTCTTTAGCAAAATGTTCGTCAGAATGGCAATCGTATTCTTCGCCGACTTTGCCGTAGAGTTGGTTTAACATTCCATCGTCAGGGGCAGATGTTTCTAAACTTCCTCTATTTCCCTGGGCAGATAGTCGTTCAATGATGCTTGGTATGCCATTCTCGTTATCTTCTACTCCCTTATCACTTCCCTCCAGCGTTTTTAAGGGTTCATGGCTGGTTTTTGTTTTTGTACTCGTCTGCCTCTTTTTCCCGAAACTTCTCATGGAACGTTTTCGTTGTGTCTGTTTTCTTTCAGAGCTCTTCGGTTGGGTTACGATCATGACCAAGTTAACATCAACAGATGTTACGTCATCATCTTTATAAAAAGGAAAATAATAACAATAAACATACCATTTCAGTTATTTTCAACGTTGTACTCTTTTCATGCCCATGTTGGTCACAGTGCAAACGCTGTGAACGTCACGTGATAGTAATGCAGGTCAACAATGTGAATCCTGTAAGGTGGCATTGGGGATGGAGATTTGTTCAAGAAGTGATTGCTCACGTTCATTATATTTAGCCAACAACATCATACATGTCAATCTTTTTTATCAAACTTTAAATAAATTTTGTCTGTTTCTCCCCTTAAAAGCTTCTAAATTTGATCCTGAGCGGCCATGTTGGCATTTAGCGTTGCAATTTGGACTAGCGCTAATGAACACGTCCGACCCCGATAACGACATAATGAATACTATATATCCAAGTAATTAGCATAGTGTTCTTACAATGCGCTGTTAGCCGATGAACTGATGTCTTAGGGGACTGGTCAGGTGTTACGTTAGCTGATGACGAAGGAGTGATCTTCTTAGCTTTCGCTGACAGCATAAGTCTTGATGTTTTTGGTGACTGCTCAGGTGTTGAGTTCGCCCATGACAAACTGTCGATGCTCTGAGCTCTGTTTGGTCGATTCTTCAGTGCTGGTAGTAACAAAGGAAGAAAATTACAACTCATTGAACAACTATTGTTCTCGAGTACAATAATTGTCATTTTACAGTTATAGGTGGAAATGAGTTTGGAGTTGACCTCTAATTTTGATGCCTCTCTCCTTGCTTTCTTATATAAATCTTGTTGTTCTTATGCTGTATTTTTAAAGCATAATTTCCAAAAGAAAACTTTGAAAATGGGACTGTATCGAAACACGGTCAACCCCAGCCTCACACTCATTCAAGTCCACAACCGTAAGATGCTCTACTACATACAGTCAACTAGCACCCCATTAAGGGCCTGTTCCATAGAGGTGCTAGGGAACCCTGGGAAGATGAAGTAACCCGCTTAGCTGGGAGTAACCGGCCTGCCCACATAATCTCTCAATTTAATTTCGACTGACGTTTACGTGATACGTGGGCTGACTCGCCACATGTTACCTCACCTATCTGGGGTCCCCCACCGCCAGGAAAACAGGTCCTTAAGAAGGGGACACCTCAGTATGGGACCAGCACTATGTGTCCGTCCCCGCCTTAAAATTGTCGACTAAAACGAGAAAAGACGCGCAAGAACCAACTCTAGGTGTCCGTTTTATGAAGATTTCCGATAAGAGAGAGTTGGCGGTAGTAATAATTAACTGAAAGTGTTTCAAATAATTTTAAATGACACACATCAACCTGCAGAAAAAGACAGACATGCGAGAAGCAAAGAGACGTAAAACTAACTAATGCAAAGTACTTACCCATGACGGTTCAGTAACCCTATTCGTCTTTCCGTACACATTATATCATCACCATATTTTGATTGTCTATTCAATCGCCCAGATTTCGAGCCTGGGCTACCTGTGACTGAAATATAAACATTAAATAACAAAACAACAAACAATTAAAGCGACTTGAGGTTTCCCTATATTTCGGACGGACAAGCCGTTCTTCTTTAGCAGACTTAATGAAGACTAAGAAAGTTGCTACAAAAAAAAATCCTTTCGGAGAGCCTGCGAATATTTTTACATTGAAATGGCACAAATGCATTATTTTCTAGTTACCAAATTATCTCAATTGTACGTATGACTCGTTTATCATTATTGGCCCGTTTAGTTTTGAACATTGCCTTTGCATCAAATTTCCAAGGGCAACTCGTCCATACGAATATCGCGAATTGTAACAACTTTCCGATTCTTCATTAAATCCCCTGAAGAAGGACGGCTTCTCCGTCCGAAATATCGGGAAACTTTAAGTCGCTTTTGTCTTTGCCGTTTCGCTATTGACGTTTATATTTTTGTCTTGGATAAAACCGCAGGGTTTGGTTGTCGTCATTTTGTATAAAAAAGTGTCTACCTGTGACTGAACCTATAGTAATCGGCTCCTGACCTATAACTCAACATTTTAAAATGTAGGGAACATTGTTAAAATTAACTAACCTAGCTGATTAAGAGCAAGTTCGCTTCGCATCATGGAAGGAGAGGCTCGGGTTTTCAAAGTCGCGGACGTAAATCCTGTATTGCTTCTAGCTCGTTTCCTTTTTATAGCGTCCCGTATCTGGTTATAAGAAAAGCATTTGTAATAGTCGTTAGGTTATTTTGCTTTAACATTAGGATTTAGTTAACATGCACTAGTGATCAAAACCATCTTGTCAGGGGCACCCAACGACAATTTTCGGAAAAATATCTGTTCGGAAGACGATTTGAGATCTAGAATTTTCGGAACATTTGTTGTAAAATTTCTTGCTTGCCTGCTTCTCCTAGGATTTTCAAACATCTAAAATATGGTATAATCGCCTATTTTTAACGGATTTTTACCCTAAAAAGGTCACCTAGAATTTCCGGAGCCTTTTTTCTGGCTGAAATTTTCGAAAAAGTAAGTTTTGATCCCTAGAACTTTCGGATCACTAGACTTTCAGCTAGGAAATCCGAACAGATGAAAATTTTTTTAGGGGATAAAAATATGCCTATATCTACCGTTTAAATACCAAAATACGTTTAACAATGCTATGTTTTAGCGGTTTTGAACTAAATCCTCGTTGGGTGCCCCTGATCTTGTCTACATCTGGAAATATATATACAGCTATTTCGAGAAAGGTTGTCGGAAAAAGTGCACGCGACAGTCCCGATAGGTATTGTGGGTGGTTTTGGGTTCACTGGTCTTCAAAGAAATTTGCAAGAATGGCACGAGAGACCACAGACTTACATTTGTGATTGCTAAAGGAAAGCAACAAAAGTAAGTTCGACAGCTCAACTGTCAGGAACAGTGTATTGATCATATCCCATATTACCTTTCGGGATTGTCGCGTGCACATTTCTTCCGACAACCTTTCTCGAAATAGCTGTATATATAAAACTTTATTGCGTCCTTCAAAAGTCTTTCAGAAATGTTGCGGCGGGATCGAACAGGGGTCAATTTCATACAACATTTAGTGTAATTCACAAGTGCAGCAGTTGTTTTAGGGTCTAAAAACAACAGCTAAACTTGCAAGTTACACCTGTTAAAGTTTTATTAAATTGACAACAGGTCGCATAAAAACCTATTCATTCAAAATATTTCCCCGATTCTGATTGGTTAAAAGCACACGCATAATTCACCATAACCAGCTACTGATGACCAAATTTGGAATAATTTTGCGGTTAATGAACCGATGACGTCAAAAGTGTAACTTTCTTGCATGTTAATGCACCGTTAATCGAGAAGACCTGGGGACGAGGTTGAGTTGTATGGTTGTGAAAACAAAAATGGCGGACATTTCACTCGTTCCAAGAGTAAGAACTAGGCGAAATAAAAGCTAAAAACATGGTAAGAAGACAACTCGAAGGGCGACATCTGCTATTTGGAGAATGTTTGCGAGCTAAACAACCCTAAACGTGCACTATCGAAGACGAACTAACATCGATGGAGGTAAGCATGTTTTAGCTATGTTTTTATACTAAGAATTATTTTGAATGAATAATAAAACAATTATGGAGATAAAAGAATTACGGAGATCTCGGAGGGTGTTATACTCGAAGATACTAAGCCTCATTATTCATTATATTTAATTGTTAAATATATGGCGCGTTTGTTATTCGGTCAAAGATCTCTTAAGCGGATATAGGTACCTCCAGATCTTTACTTTAACACACCAGTCATAGATTTAATGGATTTAAGACGGAATCCATTAAGAAATTGAGTAGTTTTAATTTTCAGTGGACTAAAACCGTGTATCAGAATAATTTAAAGAATATTGCAGTGATGTAAATATCTTCTTATATGTTATAGCATGAGAGACATACTCCTGAGTTGATTCAGATTTCAACTGTTTTAATGTAAACTCACGCTAATAGGCCATTTGCACGATTATGGTGTTGTAATTATTATTAATACGTATGTGTAATCATTTAATGGTGACGAGTGAAATGAGGGAATAATTTCACGCGCGTTTTAGGATTAATTAGGATTATTAGGATTTGGACAAAACGCAAGTGAAATTATTCCCTCATTTCACGAGTGTACCATTTGATTACCTATTAATATCATGGGTGACGAATTACGTTAGCAATCTTGGATTTTTGACATCCTGGATCGAATCGATCGAGAACTCTACTCTCTCAAATGTTTAGACCTTAAATTTGGCTTATAAAGTTCAGAATTTTTCAGACTTTTTCGCCAAAATACCTGTTAGAATCCTTCTTGATGTTCTCTTGTGTGTTCAGGTTTTCTAAAGCGTCTTTTTGTGTCCTGGCATCTTCATTCACGGTATTTTAAAACTTCGTCGCCATCTTGACACTGAGACGTAAGGAAGGTTGCCATGGCAATTTTGTAATTTCACATGTGAAATTACAAATTAACGCTGAAATTTCGCGCCAAAATTAAGGAGTAATTCGTCACCTACGATATTATGCCAGAAATCGTGTTTCTTTTCACACTCTAATTAGGTAATTCCAGCGAGTTTTAATTAACATGCAAAGGCACTCGCCCTAATTTGCAAAAAGACACAAACAAGACCCATACTTTCCTCACCTCTTTGTTCAGAGCGCAGTGGAATATGAAGATCATCAGTCCCTGAAGTGAATTTAAGATGGCAAACATGTACTTGAAGACTATGGTATCTGAACTGAAACCCAGGAGTCCAAACAGCCACGTGAGTCCAAGTAAAGGAAGTATTACCATCGAGGCTTTGATCCCAGCTTTCACCTTTTCAATCTGTTTCTTGTCTTGAATAAATTTTGTTCCTAGCATTCGATACATCACTATGATAAACACGACTGTATTTATCTGTATAAAAGAACAGAAAAATTGGCGAATAATATTGAAATACATTCTCACGGTCCTGATCTTGGTCACCCAAAGTAAGTTAGTATGGATTCCCAAATCCGGGAAATTTTTGCTTGTGTAATCGGGAATCCTAGGTTTTGGAATCCGGGGTTTCGCTCAAGGAATCCGGAATCCTGCAAAGAATTGGAATCTAGAATACAAGTTCCACTGACAAGGAATCTGCAGAAACCACAGTGTGGAATCCACAATCCTAGAGAGTCTTGGATTTCCTTTTATAGGGCAGCCTTTAACTTGTTCAAAATGGCATTGCTTACGAACCCTGGACTAACTCCATTTCCTCCATCTGTAAGTTCGCCTTTGTTGGATTTAGGGTAGGTTGAGCAAAATGGTGTAGTGTGGTACTTTAATTATCACGTGGAATAATAAGGAAATGTTTCAATTTTTTTTATTCCTTCAATCTGGTTCGGATTGCAAAAACAGCGACAGGATGACAGTCGTAAGAAATAAATATAATAAAATAAAAGTTATAAGTTCCAAAACTTCCAAACACCCAGCAATATCTTAGAGTTTCTCTTAAAACTATCGAGTCGATTCAGCGAAGCGTAATTTGATGCTGAATATTAGCTTTACCTTGTAGGCAAACAAATGAAAATGTTTAATTTTGGAACTCTTAAGACCTAGCCCTTCTTGATCAAAGGTCTAGAACTTTGAGAATAACATCACAGCCCATTTCAGATATCTTATAAGGCAATAATTTTACTAACCGAAATAACGAGCAGCGCTGGACCAATGAAGGCCCAAATTAGTCCACTATCGACATCCAGCCAGCAAGTCCCTGAGCTTCCGTAACCCTTTGCTCGAGTAACAGCAAGTGAAACGGCTACTACGACAGCTGGACACCCTAGGGAAAAATACAATAAAGTACCGTTGAAGAAACAATATAAAAAGATGCCAGGCATTAACGTTAATACTTGAGACTTCATGCAAGGAATCAATAAGGGAATTCAGTGCCTGGCAGCCACAATAGACCTCTTTAGCTTGAATGTAAGGTTTGCTTTCCCAATACAGGTCATGCGATATTAAAGAACTGTTTCTTTCAACTTGCGTCTTATTCAAGTGCATATATATCTACGCATAATTTATGAAAAGATAAAGGGTCAAGTTCCCTGGGACGTCTGAGGTTTATTAGTAACAGAGCTATTTAGCCGGCTGTTAAATGTTTATGTAGGATCGATATAACAATGTATAATTTTGCTTGCAGAATCCGGAATCTGAGAAATGTTTGACTTTGGAATCCGGAATCCTGAGCTTTGTGATATAAAATTCAGCTCACAGAATCCGGAATCCCGCCAAGGATTGGAATCCGAAATCCATGCAAGTTCTACTGAGAGACCATCAGGAATCCGGTACCTGTAATCCGGAATCCACAGCGTGGAATCCCAGAATCCTAGACGCCTTGTTTACTTAAATTGGGTGATCAATACCAGTATATTTGGAGGAAATATTCCACAGCAGTAGTAAAAGAAACCTACCCCACGCAAACAGGCAGAAGTATCTGACTTTAGTTCCAGATCCACCTCCAAAAACTTTTACAATTAAAATGTAATGCAGTACGCCCTCACACAGCATCCACGAAAATAGTGCCAACAAGATATAGTGCAAAAGGGCCGCTAAAACAGGACACCCAGCCTGATAATTAAACAGACCAAAACGAAAAACTGTAAACAATTATTCGTAATAGGAAAACTACCACCAATAACCCGAAGCATATTGAATCGCATCTTGGGGCTTAAGAAAAAATAATTGCGCTGGACTTCAATACCCCTGTATATAGGGAAGGCCTAGCCAGTGTGAATATAGACTTGTAATGCGGTAAGCTTTGATGGTTCCCGTTTTAACTATACAGAAGCGATGAGCAAATATCAGAGAATATAATTATGTTTTAGGCGATCTGCATAATTACCTTTGGTTGATTTTTTTGGCAAAGAGCTGAAATTTATATAACTTAATTTGAAGTCCATGTTAGCAGATATGACCAGTCACATAATATTGCAAACAAGCATGCGATCAAACCAGCCTTATTGAACTCTTAAATCCTAGAAAGCTTCAATCTGTTATATTGTCATACGCACCTAACAAGCCTATTATTGCCAAAAATTAGGTTAAAAAACAAACAAACAATCAAAAATTCAAACAGCCAAATTCCCACCCGGACGTCGATAACTCGGTAGACAATTTTTAACATACTCACAATTCAGTTGCTTGGTCGTCATCCTTGTAACAAACGGTTAACAGTTTTGATTATAGTTATAACGTATCTTATTTTGTTGAAGTGTACTAAACCGTGTTGAACCTACCGTGTTTCTTGCTAAACCTTCAAATATGACAAGAGTACAAGAGGCGGCGATTGCGGTGCATAAATTGAGCAGCACTTTAGATCTTGGACTTTTCATTACCCTCCAGAAAAACAAAGTTACAGCCATTGTAATAAGCACAGCAAGCAGTGAAATGGAACAGCCAATAACTGAGATGATCTCCAAGGCTTTCCGGTCACCTTCGCCTATCTGTGTAGAAAATAAAAGACAGACGAGAATGAAATAGACCTCGCACAATTTTCGTTCAGCCGACATCGGCAGTGAAAGCCTGACAAGTGATTTTATGCGATTTTATGTCACTGATTATGGTTTCTCCCACGATATATCCCGGGGCAAGCCGGGAGCCAGTTTTAAGCTGCGATCAGGCAATAGTTTCGTTTCTTGTACTGCTTAAAGCCCCTTGCAAACGAACGCGACATTGTTGCATGTTTCATGTTGATTTCGTTTGCACACCCTGTTTTGCATGTTGTTGCGTCATGAAAGTTGTTAATGCGCAAAGGTTAAAACCGGTCAAACTTTTGAGCCAACAAGTCCCAACATTTCTTTTGTTCCGTGATCACCGAAGCGTAGCGCAAAAATGGTGACTTTAAGATCCAAGGACGCGACGGCAACGAGAACGCCTCTTAAAAAGTGAATTTGCGTTCTTTCAGTCTTCATCGCCATTATTCTTACCCACTTACTTTGTCAAATGTAGGCGAACCCTCCTGGATTTGAATTCCTAGGGACCTTATCCACGTTCAAAAAGAGAAATAAAATTTCGTCGTTACTTGTTTACTGTATGTCCTCCATAAAACGCGAAATTAGTCATTTTCTCGTGGTAGTCGTGCAATAACGGGCAAAGAAATGTACAAAAAAGCGTGAAGCACGTGCAAAGTTGTTGTTTTACTAATAGAAGGTATTGGTTTTTTTGGCGTTCTCGTTGCCGTCCGCGTCGTTGGATCTTAAAGTCCCTCATGGATCCGTTTGCACAGCTCTTCCAACTTGATAAGGGCAACGCACGCTCATTACACGTGGTCTTATGTGTTCTTCCCAAAATGCAGTGCAGGTCCCAACATTATCGTTGGGAATTCGTTGGGAAATGTTGCATCCGTTTGCACACCACTGCCAACACTGATGCAAACAACTCCCAGAGTTTTTGGCTTAATAATGTTTGAAATTGTTGCGTCCGTTTGCACGTAGCTACAAGTGTGACCGGCCTCAAACTTGGCGCATCTATTCCCAACAACAACCAAGCACATGCAACACAGGGTGAGCAAGCAGACGAAACATGTAACATCCAACAATGTTTGGCCAACAATATTGCGTCCGTTTGCACGGTGCTTGATAAATGTCCGTTTCTGGAGGCCAAGGAGAAATGACGAGCAAACCATGTAAAACGGCCTAAATTTGGCATATAAATCTGGTTAAGGCAGTTTTCGAAGAAAATTTGAAAAATAACTTTTTGACTAATGAGCGTATATGTGCGTATATGCCCGTGTTTTTTCCCTCGTTTCTATGATTCCAATTAGATTGAACTTGACTTTTAGAACGCGCAAACGACGTTTTGTACGTCTTTCTGTAAGTAGTTGTATTAAATGTCTGCTTTCCTAGCGAAGGCAAAGGTGATTTACACGGTGCAAATGAATTTTTTACAAGGCATAAACACTAAACGGCATCGAATACATCAGTGTTGAAAAGAAGAAATCTATCACTGGCTTGCAAGTGTCACAGTTCTTATTCACACCAATGAACCGTGCTCCGATCATCCGACAAAAGTTTCCGTCATAAACTGGCCTTTAAATTAAAAATGAGCTAAAAATCGTTACAAGACCAACGTGGTTATTCGGATTCTTAAAACACTTGTGACTAGTTAATTCAATCACTTGTTATACGGGATGGTAGAACATCCCTCTACATTAGAGTCAGAGAATAGGTAAAAATTAAATCCACTTGCTAAAGTGTTTATTTAAGTTGTGATTAACTTACAGTTGAGTCGTATGGATCCATAAGTGCAGCAAAAATTGTCAGGTGATCACATTCACACGTTGTCATGGTGACGTTCGATTCACTGGGTACAAGTCTACAACCGCTGGTGTTCCATATCGCAGACTCATCTGGACGCCAGAAGACACACTTCCCTTGTGGAATTACGTCTGACTCAGTAGACGTGTTAATCTTCCCGTAAAGAAAAACAAAAACAAAGAACAAAAGAAGAGAAAACAGAAAATAATAAATTTTCATTAGACCAGACATAAGTTTATCGCAAATGGTTCGGTAGTATATACTTGAACAGTATAAACAGTATATACTTTTCCCCAAGAATTTGTTGATTTCTCCGTAAAATCTATGAGATTCCGAGATCAAACTAGACTTACCCAAACCACGTACAAACTATTTCAAGTTAAGTGTGGCTTTGGCTACAGAGGGGCGGTCCTATGGAATAGCCTACCCCTCGGCTTAAAGAAATTGGACTCTCTGGATGCTTTAAAAGGGAAACTGACCGACATTACAACAACAATCAATCAGGCTCCCACACAGCAGTCTTGTAAAACAGACACAGTCGAACCTCCCGTGAGTGACCACCTAAAATGCAAAGACTGAGTGGTCGCTTACGGAAGGAGGTCGCTTACAAGAATCGAACCACATGGGGGGGCACATCTACTTTATGGAAGATAATTTATTGCACGGAATTTCTAACTTACGCCTTATGTAGTTCCATCATGTTGTCACTAAAGTTTTTTGTATATTTAAAGTAGCACAATGCACACAGCTAACACAGAGGTTAGAGAAAACTTCAAATGGTCGCTTACAAGAGGTTAAAAACAAAAGAAAATCATTAAGCTTACAGGCCCAAAAAGTGGTCGCGGTCGCTTACAGGTGGTGGTCGTTTACTAGGGGATCCAACTGTAAGGCTTTGACCGGGAAAGCTTTGGTGTTCTGGATAGGCGGTCACTGATGGGAGAGAGTCGTTTACGAGAGGTGGTCGCACATGGACGTTCCACTGTCATTTTTTTTCTTTTGCAGTAATACTGAGGATTTTTCCGTTTATAAATAAATAAAGCATATTTAGGACTAAAAAGTCAGTCGATAACAACAAAGATGCATACTCAGATATCAGACGCGTACCTTTGTATTGCCTAGTACGATTTTAACTGGCTTGTTGAAAACGCCCGGAAGCTTTGGATTAACGGTGGAAGATATAACTGTAGTATCAGGCGAGATGGCGTTGCCTTCGTCGTTCTGGCTTTCTTTTGGAAGTGACAAAACTTCATTTAACGTCAGAAACACAATGGTTACTACAGATGAATCTTCGGATGAACTGAATGCTTGCGAAGGCAAATAGATAGAACTTTGTTTGTAAGCGATCTTTAAACCCTGAAAGGTATACAAATATAAAAGTAAAGTTGTGGTTTAGACTATAAATTCAAGATCGAATCAAATTTTATGCAAAGCAAAATTATCTAGATAAAGATACATTGGTGTTTCTGACAAAATATGATCTTATTTTACTTCCTACTTTTGGAATAAAATACCCGAGGTTTTGAATTGAATAATTTGATGCTAAATTTTGGCTGTGGTGATATTTGTGCTGCTGAATTGTAATGCACCGTCATTCCAAACGTGAAGTGTACCAAATTCGTATTCCGTCCCATCCTCTCATTTTCTGACATCACAACCTATAAAGAATCTTTTTATTTAGTTTTTTTTTTTTCCCAAGGTACATGTAACCCATTAGACCTAAGCCTATAAATAGCCTCCCTCGAAAACGTTCTTGCGGCTGTGTCACTTGAGGATTATTTACTTTTTAGCGTTTATTATTATTATTTTTTACCGGGCTGTCCATTTTAACGCGGTCAATTCTCATCAGCAGGTTTTGGGTTTGCGCAACAACTGGCTTTGTCGACCCGTTTAACGTGGCGGCAACAGCTAGCCCATAATCATCCATTGCTTTTACCAAAATTTTGCTCCTGTCTTTGCCAGCCTGTAAATGCAACACATATTAGCCAAAAAGGTTAAAATGAGTTGAAACTCAATAGTTTCTACCCTGACGTGCTGCTATATTCCATCCAAGAGCCTTGCCATATTCTACTCTAGCGAGCAAACACAATAATGCAGTTTGTAGCCTGCGCCACAGGCGAAACTTTACCTCTGGTTAAGGTCGTCTGCAGTCCAGTAGACCCGTGTACCAGGATTTGAGTACGCATCATCATTGGCCTGTTTAAAAATTCATGCGTTTGTCTGGTAAACCAGGTTAAATGGGACTTCAAAACGCACCAGTAATTCGTTGATTCCGTTTGGGGAACAGAACAAGTATTTATTTAACCGAAAGGTTCTTCGAAAGGTTGAGATAAAGATTGATAAATGCATAACGTCGACTGAAATCCCCCTATGCTCTATACAGCAGCAAGAGTATATTTAATTTTTATTACTATTATTTTTTTGAGACATGGCTAAAGTTGGATATAGTTAATTCCAGACTTTCTCATCCCATTGGTGCGTAACAATGGCAAAAACCCTTGGGACCTGCAAATGCTGGCAAGCGTTTCAATTATATTCTCAACTAATCTCTGATTTTGTTGAGAAGACTTATCCACCAAGCCAGCCAATGCAATGGCAAATCTTCGTTAAACTAGGTTCAAATTAATGGCTGCTACTCTGGAAATGAGTCTTCGCTTGAGGAAAAAGACTGGAAACTAGAGAGTGGCTAAAATCTAGCCTATGTGATATACTTACTTCCTCCAGTTCCTTCCAAGTCTTGCTGTTCGTTGTCTCCAACAGATTGCTGGCCACATGTGCAAAGTTGTCAAAATCATCACGTGAACTCACTTTTTCTCTATCATATTCCGATATTTTAACGAGTATGTTAACCGCTATAACCAGGTCCCCTCCGTAGACCCGAGGAGACCCCAGTGGAACTTGTGTGGGCTGAGTCGCATTTGACAGCTTTGAAAGAACTTCTTGCGCAGTCAGGTCAGACTGAAAACCTCCTGAAATGGTGTCCATCTTAAATGAAACATTGACAGTTGGTTAATGAGTGGCAAGCACAAGGGCGTGAGAGGATTTGGATGTAGAATGGACGCATTTTAGCTTACAACAGAATATATGTTATCTATGAGTTGACCACTTGATCATGATCTGCTTGTGAATGAAACACCATAAAGTGAGGCTCAAACGTGTGGAAAATGATTTTATGGTTGAGAGTAGGACGACAACGACTTTCGTTTTGACAACTTGCACTGTGGTCAGGTACACGGGCTACACCCACACGTCACCCCATATAAGGGAGTCCAAGATCCCCTTACATGAATCTTGGGAATCCAAGACATGCGGTGGATTACGGATTCTTGGTACCAGAGTCCGGACTCTCTGTCAATGAAACTTGAATTCCTGATTACAATCGTTAGTGCGATTCAAGATTCCTTGAGCATTATTCTGAATTCCAAAAACAAGCATTCCGGATTCCACAAGCAAAAAATTTCCGTATTCTTTTACATCTGTCAAAGCACCGACGTTCATATTCCACCTAATTATGATGACTCCTGGGTGAAAATTTCACAAGACTATGAAAACAGTTGATGAACAACAATGTCCAGTGTAAGCAAATGAGGCGAAATATGTGTTATTGATTGGGTTCAGGACAGATTGACAGAAAATCATCTCACTTACTACATCAGCTAACTTGTTGAACTCAACAGAGCTGCAGCCTGTAAAGTTTGCGCTCGCCCAAATCCCTTTCCCAGCACATGTTCTTGTTGCGGTCCCTACGGAAGAGTATAAGACAGACGTGTCTCAACGTGCCAGTCGGAACAGCGCTTAGACGAAGATTACATTCATAGCAGATGTGTTTCCCCCGTCTAACATTGTCTTATTAAAGGACACCCTAATTTCTGATTTTTTAATTCTATTTATGCTCGTTAACGTTTGGCAGCAAAGCCAGCTAAGAATAACAAAACTTAAACAACGATGAACAGACGCCCTTTTTGTTGGAGTTCGAAAAAAAAGTAAATAAATAAATAATAACAAAATAACAGAGATAGAAATAGATCCGTCGCCCACCCCCCCCCCCCCCCCCAAAAAAAAAAAAAAAAGAAAAGAAAGATAAAAAGAAAGAAAGAAATATCGAATCCCCAAAATCGATGCACTTCTACACATGTTGTGAACTTAAGAATGAAATCACAGGTAAGCGTGAAAAAACTCCGGCAGGGCCACTGCCACTCTTTCATATCATTAAAAAGCTGAGTCGCTGGTAACCACTGTGATTAGTTATCTCCTTAACATACCTAGAGCCCCATTTGGACAAGGTTTGATATCCTTGCTCCCTCCAGCAGTAGGAGACCACTCCACCCCACCTATAGTATCTTTTGGGCATTCAGGAAAATCTAAAAGAAATAAAGATCTGCGCATCAGTTTCTCAAAGACTGCTTGAAAGGTAACCTAAGAAAACAGCCTACAATTCGCAGCACCATCACAGCTTTCCCCGCCAAATGACGTCTGAGAAACGAGCGTAGAAATTCCACACTGATGACGCGTCACTACCCAGATCTAGTTGGTGCTTCTGATTGCTCGTGCTGCGTGGGAAATTTGATTCAACCAATCAGAAGCACTACCCAGACCTGGGTAGTGACGCGTCATCAGTATGGAATTTCTGCGCTCGTTTCTCAGACGTCATTTTGCGGGGAAGCCAGTGGTAGCGTCGCCAAATGTCGGCGTTTTTCTCAGGCTACTTGAAAGCAAAAACGCCTCATAGGGTGTTGACAAAAAAAGCAAAATAATACATGTTACAATTGATACCATCTCAGAACAACGATGCTACAATAATTCAAAATACCGGCAATCCTAGTCGGTTTTGTACTTCTGGTTAGTTTAATATTTGCTCCGAACCAATCAGAAGTACGGCAGATCTGAGTAGTGACTCGTCATATGCATGGAATTTCGGCGCTCGTTCCTCAGACGTCGCGGGGAAACCAGTGGTGACGTCGCAAAATGTCTATCCAGTCTCCTCAGGCCCTTCATTTTTTGCACGTACAGAGGCGAGCGCAAAACGTAAGTGACACGCGAGAGACTGGTGACGAATCGAAAGGGACTATAGGAAGGAGAAAAATGAGAGGCCAAGCGCCAAACGTCTCGCCCGTTTTCCCCTTCCCGCCTTCCTTTGCGTGCAAATTGTCATTCAAAGTGAGACGTCTGGGTACGAGCTATTAGGCAAAATATGGTCTGTTTTCTAAGGCTAGAACTTTTCTGCTAAATATCAAGCACCCATTAAATGTTTCCAGAATATGACTGTGTAAAGAACAAATAAAAAACAACGAAAGAGATAAGATCCAGTCTTGTAATGTTCTATTTGACAAAAACAAAACAAACAAAGAAACAAAAGGAGGGGGAAAGGAAATAGTTTGTGATTAGAATGCGACCTCACCGAGTCCTTTACTTGAGTATGATGACCGCTGAACTTACCTAGTTTAACAATGATTAGCTCTGCTAATTCGCTTCTGACTTTCTGCTGTTGATATTCCGTCTCACAGATGAATTGCCTCACGTGTCTTTCGCTTCCTTCGGGAATTTGTAGGTGAGTTATCGGGACGCTCACTTTCTGGTAGGATGGCTTGCTGTTAACCTTTGTTACTTCTACTAAAGATAGGTTAGTTACATTGCTGGGTCCACTGCTCACATTACAAATGAATGTAACCTGTTCGCCTAAAAAAAAAACAAAGATTAATAGAAAAAGCATCTCAGTAAGGCTCATTAAAACAGGCTGGAGAGCCTAAGATAACATTCTGGATTAAATTGCAAGCATACAATCTGACCTTGATCTAACACCTACATAAAACCTGTCTCTCCACCAAGCAAATGGTCCTTTGTGACTGTACTTTTTCGTCAGATTAATAACTTATGTAGTAAGTGACTAAATTTGCAGCTGCTATTGCACCGCATTTTCAAAATGTCAATGACCAAATTGGTTTCTTTTTTTTTTTTACTAGCATAAGTTTATGCTTAACCCCCCCCCCCCCCCCCCCCCCCTCCCGCCAGGAAAAAGAAAGAAAGAAAGAAAGAATTTGTGATAGGGTTTTTTTCCCATTTTTTACTTGCATTACATACTGGATAGACCGTTTGCCGACGACGTCATTTTATTGCTACGTACTACCCAAACCCTTCAGGGTCTTTTTTCCTTGTGAGGCTTTTCTTATATTTAAATTTCACTGGATTCACGAATGTGCTTCAAAAAAAAAAAAGCAATGGATTCCAGTCTTAGACGTACATACCGGCACTTCATCATGCAAATGGTCTATTTTAACTCCAGGAAAAATGTACAAAAAATGTACAAAAATTAAACTATTGTTTTTTTGACGTTCTCGTTGCCGTCGCCGTCATCGGATGTTAAGGTCCCTTTTGATTAAAGGACGGGTAAGGATTAAAAAATGGCTGACATTTATATGCGCTATTCCAAATCATTTATCAGGTAACAAAAAAAAATCATTCTCATTTTTATTTAAGATTTGTTTGCCACAAGGATGAGAACTTACCAACTCGTTTGGTCGTGACTAGTGGATTAATTGCAAGTACTGGCTCAACCCAAATAGTAAGAGATTTCCGGATGTTTTCCTTCTCTGTGCTAAAAGAAAAGTTATAAAACCATCGTTTTTGTCATCGATGTAAAAGCAACCCACTCCGAACTCTAGTCTAGTCTAAATGATATAAATAATAATCTTTTAAAAATCAACAATTTGAGTTTTGACCTATAACGTTAGTGGGCTAAATGCATTTCTTTAATTGGGAAACAGACATTGCTTTGTTCTCGTACTGTTTTCGAAGTCGAACAAAATTATTGGACTCTTTCCAGATTTGTTTGCGACGAAAAGGTACAGATTGATATACGAAAGACTAATATTATCCCCCGGTTGATTAGGGAATAACAGACCAAAGAGGGTGTGGCTGTAGGCTACACAAAATATCTTCCAGTCTTAGCTCCCAGTCCCCCCCCCCCCACCCGCAAAAAATAATAATTAATTAATAAATATCATTATAATATTATTGATAACAATGCTAACTAGTAAAATCCTATTTACAATTAATTCGCTTAAGAAAACTATTCCGTCAAAACACTATTTACAATTAAAAACACTAAGGTTTGATTAGAAAAAATACATTTAATTAAATAATAATAGTAGTAATGATGATGATGATAATAATAATAATAATAATAATAATAATAATAATAAACTAATCGTAAAAATCTACATTAGGTTGCCCACTGAAAAATATGAACTAAAGCTAACGATCTGGACCCGGTTGTTCAACCGTCGGATAATGCTGTCCATGGGATAAATCACTATCCAGCAGATGTGTGTAAGCTAGGGAAGACAGCCGCGTTATCCCTTGGATAGAGATTTGTCCAGTGAATAGTATTATTCGCCTTTTAAACAGCACCTAGGCCTTAAGGTCCCACATGACATGAAAAAGAGTGGAGAATACAGGAACACGCGATTTGAATTGGTGCTCCGTGAATAGTTGAATGGTGAATCCCAAAGTGGTTGTTTAGCAAAGAGGTGTTAGTTCCTTGATGTTGTGGAAGTGTTTGATCACCAAACAACGTAAGCCAAAAGATTAAAGGGCACTGAACAATACACACACCACAGCACCATACCTAAAAAACAATAGTTTCAGCAGAGAGAAAAAGGTTTACCTTGCTTGACAATGGTATTCTCCTTCATCCTGCGCCATTACATTCCTTATCGTCAAACGAGATTGGTGTTCAACGGTACTAATCTTTCTGCGATGGCTTAGAACTATCTTCTCATCCTCTTTAAACCACGTGATGTTTAAGCTAATAGGTCCACCAATCACGGTACAGCTTATTACAATAACGCTTCCCACTTTCAGCATCGACTTGGGTGCATTTAAGTTCAAGCCTTTCATTCCTAGAGAACAAATAAATAACGTCCTTCTTTTGTTATTATCATTGTTCTTGTGGTGTTTCCGACGAGCTGAGGTCTCGCCGTAAATCCTATGCAGAGATCACAGTGATTAGATAGTCAATTACTCAGTTTCAGCAGTTTGACCTGTACATTTACTAATTTTAAACGTTCCAGTCTTTAATTTCCTTCTCATTAATGTCAACGGAACGTGAAATAAACGTTTTCCCTTCAATTTCCATCCATTCGTCAGCAGAGGGTTTGAATCCATCCAATAGGCTCTATTACTTTGCTTTGAGTGCAATCGAGCAAAGCATTCTTAGTGTAATTATTCTGCTGAAAATAAACCGAAATGACTGGACTAGAAGATTAAAAGACGTTGGAATTAACCTAGGAAGTCGCCTCAAGTAAGGTAATCCGGATTCCGGAATCTGGGAAATTTTTCTTGAGGAAACTGGAATTTGGGAAAATTTTGCTTGTGGGATCCGGCATCCTAGCCTTTGGAATCCATGAGAATACAGCTCATGGAATCCGGAATCCCACCACTGACAAACACTGGAATCCACTACCTGGAATTCGGAATCCAGAGCGTGGAATCCAGAATCCAAGACTGTTTTGGATACCCTTACATGAAGCGATAGAAGGGCTCCGCACGACCTCGCTCAAATTGTGATCTGAATCAGAGAACGCTTAGATAGTTTACCATCCAGCGAGTCGTTGCTAAGTGCAAAAGACTAACTAACAAGTTAAGTCCGCGTTTAACGAATACTTCGCGTTTATTATCTCAGTTAGTACCTTACCTCCAATACTGCTGGATGTTGTTGTTGGTTGTGGTGGTGCTAAAAATAAGATAAAAAATAAGATAGCACGATTTGTAACAATTAAAAAAGGAAAACAAATACAAAGTGAAAGACAGATATTAGGCCACATTGTTCAACGACGTTTAGTAGCTACAATGAGATTCTTGCTTCTTGCGAAGCAATCTTCAGGCAAACAAAACAAGCTAATACTATTAAGTATTAACCTGGATCAATCTCGATGTCATCTGTTGGAAGTCTTCAACAGAATTGTTTTGAAATGTCTACAACACAATGTCAGTGCGTTTCTCTTATTAAGTAGAGACATGGAGTTATAAAATTCGTGATGTAATAAAAAAGGAGAAAGAATTCGAGTTTATTTTTTTTTTTCATACACTTTCAGTCTTTGCAGTTGTTTTCAAAAAAACAATTGTTCTCGAGTTTAGGAAAAGTTGCAAATGTAACTGTACCTTGTGTAGGTTCAGTGACGTTGCCACAGTAACGCAAAGAACAGTTTGGTGTTGGATGAAAGTTATAAACATAGAATTCTCCACAGTTACGAACAGTGACGTTAGTTGACCATTCGCAGCAGCCAGAGGAACCATGAAAGCACACCTTGGCCTGTATTGTCCCATCTGTCACTGCGGGATGTGCGGTGTTGAGCCATCCTGGGCTATCTGTGCCACATCGATGCCTTTCGACACAGGACTTGGGCATTTGATTTCCAGCTTCTCCTCCATATCTATGCCATCCTGATAGTTTTTCATCGCATAAGACAAGACTGCTGTTGCTGTATGTTATAGCCCTGTCGGACTCGTTGAGAAATTTGTAATCAAAACATTCTGCAAGATGATAATTTTTTATCAGTATGGATTAAGCTTTCGAGGCGGCATGTGGTAATTATTCCACTTTCTTTATTTGCCTGCCAGGAAAACAAGACAATGGGAAGTTTACCTAAAGTTCTTCAAGACATCTTGTTTCCTTTCCAACTCGCCAGAAAACCCCAGCCTTAGTATAATGTGAATGCATTTTCATCAAAATCATCTCTGATCTAGTCTCCCTCCCTAAATGAATAGAAACTTTCGAGTGAATGCTTTTAATCTGTGTCAGTTTTCTCTGCCCTTTCTTGATGAAAATGTCATTGTCAGTGTCAATAAAAATGTTTCTTTGCATTGACCCTCTTTCCAATATTCTGTTAGACAACGAATGTGGGTAATTTAAATCATCTCGTAGTCCTCCATCGTATATGCTATAATATGCTATTCTTAGATCATAAGTTAATGTGATGAATCAAACATTAGAGTTAGGGACTCTTGTCGTTTCTTATTGTTTCCCTTACCGTTCTATACCAGCCTTTGCTTTCTGTCAGACAGGAAACTACTATACGATTTAACCACTGGGGTTTCATTGGGCTTATTTTTCATTATCGAAAGCCTTGGAGAAGTCCATGGTAAATAGGCGTACTTCACGTACTGCTTTGTTGCGCGGATTATCTAGTGCGCTTGAAATTTCGTGTTGCATCTTAATTAGGGTCTTAGTACAGCTTCCACTAGTTCTGTAGGCAAATTGGTTAGCATCTAGACTAGATTCTATATCTCTCTTATTGAAGATGTTGTAGATTGTCCTTTCAAAAGCTCGTGCTATTACCGGGGTCACACTAATGCCTCTAAAGTCCTCACTGTCAGTTGACCGAAAAATCGACTTTAGGGAGAGGCGTAATATTCCCTTTCTTCCCCAATTCATGACCGCACGAAAGCAATCCAAGATGGGGCGGCTCCAAGGTGGTGCAAAATTTGCAGTTTCCTGACACGTGATGAGCGCAAGAAAGGAATTTGAAAAGTGGAGTGCCCAACAGTTTCAAACCTATATGACATACTGGTCAGCCTATAAGCCTGTTAAGTATTTAAATATATCATATCTTCAACAATATTCTTGGAAGTGAGAAGAATTGTAAAGAAGTCCGATATAAACTCTTTACAGTGTTGCCCCTCAAACGAGTGTTATCTATGTGACTACTGTTGTGCGTCTGACGGGTCGAACCAAATAACAATCAGATTAATAATAAAAGAAAAATTTTCCTACCCTTTATAGCTTGTGTGCAATTTTGTCCAGAGTATTTCCCATTGCATTGACACTGGTAAGTGTTTCCTTGTAGGAGTTTGCACTTACCACCATTTTGGCAAGGATGAAAGTGGCAGGGAGTTCCGTTGAGCACTTAAAGGAGAACAGGAAGAAGAAGGAGAAGAAAAAAAGAGACAATTAAAACCTAATACTCAAGTTAAATGCTACGTTTTTCTATGCGAAGGTAGTCTAGTCGTTAGCCCAGTCACAAACGAAAAACGGAAACAGCGCGAGTGTGAAGTGGATACCGCCCCAACGAAGGCTTGAACAGAATTTTTTTCTGAACTGCATTAGCTCATTTATTTCAAGGGCATAATTTGGCAAACTTTGGAGACATGGTTGCCACATGATATGACGTCATAGGCATACGTGCAAGAGTCCAAGCCTTAATTTTAAAGATAAAAAAGAAGGTTCTTTGCTTTTCTGTTCAAAAAGAGTATAAAGTGGTCCCAAATTATAGCATTGTTTAATTTACGATTTTATACCATAAGCGCATGGGAAACAAAAGGTCTATTAGCTTTAAAGATGACGGTCTGTTGGGTGGTTTTCTGAATGACGTCACGGGCTTCCACCAGATAGAGTTCCAATGATATTTGCAGCAACTCGTGGGCCGGGACTCATTACGGCCATACTCATACAAGAGCCATAAGGCGCTATTAAACATTTAACCTTTGCAAATTATTAACTTAATTACAACCTAAGGGGTTGTCTACTTCCTCCTAGTACCACCGTGAGGGGATGGATTTGCTTCGACTTCCGAGGGTAGTAAGATATCGTCCCATTAGTTTACGACTAGATTCGACGGCAACTACATGTTAGCGTTTATAATTAGCTATATAGCGATAAGACATTTCTGTTTCTCTCTAATCCTAAGATATACACTTGCAACCGACGAAGAATTAAGGAGCACCCAACTGCGGAACTTTTTTTTTTTTTCAGCTAAAAAATGAGGGGCAATATAATATTGCTGATCTTTAATCAGAAAAATAAGAGAAGATTGTAGTTTTGGGACTCTCCAATAACAGTGCTACTTAATGTTTGTTGAGAGAATGGGTGTGGTTTTGGACCATTATAGGTGGGGGGGGGGGGGGGGGGGGAATTATCTTTTGAATTCTCGCTAAGAGGTGAAGGAGTCGGTTCTCTCATAGTTAAACTATATATAGTGTTCCGCTGACCTAAAGCAGGAAAGGGCACTAGAACGTTTAAGATGCCCACTAGAACAGTTTCAAAATGAAGCGCGATCGTACAGTACAAATGCACAGGTGTACGTGTATGAATTCCAAGTTAATTCTTAATTAGGGACTGTATCCAAGTTCAGGGAATAATTTGCACCGTTGGAAGTATCTTTACGTCTGAAGCTTATTGATCTGCATAACAGTTACAAATTAGATTAAATTGAATAAAAACATACATGTACACACAAACATCCTCTGCTCGCAAATAGCTATGCTAATCGAGGCGGGCAGAAGAAAACATAATGCAATTTACCAGGAAAGAATTTAGAAAAGGAAGGGAAAAAGGAGGCTAGATCCATATAAATGACACAAGAAGATGGACTGAAGATATTACAATACAACATTACAAAATTACAAACTTATATTACATTCCATGTCATCTTGTTAAATAAAGTAGGTGTGTCAACAAAAGTATCCTCCAATTCTAGTCTAGGACAGAGTGTAGTAATAAGTAGTTAGTTTAGTTAAAATGTGGATACTGACAACTGTTTTGTTATGGAATTTCAGCGTTCTAATCTAAATGCGATTAAGTTTATCGTAGAATTACCTTTGTTCATGACCGCTCGAATCTGGTTTGCATTTAGTGAGACATTGTAAACCTCCATATGAGACACTGCGGCTCTTAGAAATCCATTTTTGCGGGGCTTTTTTATAGCACCCATTCGAACTTCTTTGCCTTCTGCTGCTATCCTGAAGCCTGTACTAATGTTGCGAGTTTTGTTTAAGATCCCGTTTACATATATCGAGTTGAACCCTGTCGTATGATTGTAAGTTGCGGCTACATGGACCCATTTGTCAACTTCAAGACGCCGACTCGATTCAACTGGTTTGTTCATTTTGACAGGACTAGCCCCCACGATTCGACTGAAGAATTTTCCACCATTATCGATCCAGATATGAACCCCCCAACTTCTATATCTCTTATCGTACTGGAATAATGGTCCATCCTGGCCCCCAGGTCGAACCCAACACATGAGTGAGATGGAGTTCTGGACGTCCAGCATTTCGTTACCATTTGGAAACTGGATGTAACTATTTTCATTCCCCCAAAACTTATAAGCACCATCTGTGGTATTGAAAGGTCCTGTTGTCAAAGACACGTTGTATGAAATACCAGTAATCTGCAATCTTCTCTTCACATCATCTGTTCCAAATTGTTTGTTAAGTGGATAGAAGGCCACTGGTTCTGGAACTAAAAGAGGAGAAACGAAATTATTACTAGTAAGTGAATTCATTTCAACCCCAGGACGTACAAAGGGTTTCCTAAATTCCACCGACTCTTGTCCCCCTCCAAAACTTCCGCCCTCCTTCATTTTATGTCAAAAAAAGCCCCCGGACAAGGGGATAGATCACAACGACAGATAGATCGTTTTCACATTACGTCACCGCGTCGATATTGGTGTACAAAAGGATGAGACGGCGGCCATGTTGGTGAACAGAAAAAGTCCTGTGTTCCAAGAAACTCCATAACTGCTGACCACGCGAACGAAGACGGTCTATGGCTTGCTGAATTTTGTTTAATGATCAACGGTAATTTGAAGAAAAGGTGTCTATCCTGAATTAAAATGTATTTAGCGTGTTTGGGTACCGCTTTATGAGTAACAAGGAGTTTGAAGCCAAAAAAGGGGGAAACCGGGATAAAAATGCGTGAGAGCCAAGAGAGCACCGGGTGCAGGAAGCAGGCGGTTCTGACCCCCCGTCTCCCTTACACAATATACCAGGTATCAGCATTTCAAACTCCTCGATCACTTAATGGCTGCTTAGACATAAAGGTCATGCGACGAAGGAATATGTGATTGTGACATTTACATTTCGCAGCGCTTTTTTTGTTTGACAGATTTTTGAAGACAGTTATTATTCCAAGCGCACCTATAAAACTGTTGCAGCTGTTCAGGCCCATTTATGGAAACCACTGGTATAAACTTTGTCAAACTCCCTTCGTTGTCAATGATCGACCTTCAACAGCTATCTCACAGGGCATAAGCCATGACTTAACTTGAAGTCACGTTATATCACAATCATTAAATCATGATTACGATTCCTACTGGACTCAGCTATTGAACTAGTTCAAATGTTTTCAGAACAGGCAGTAAAACATAGGAACACTGAAGGTTAGTGGAAGCTTCAATCTGCACATTGCGAGATAATTTGGGTTAGTAGTTTCTTTACGGAAATATAGCCATTTTCGATTCTATTCTCAGTCGCCTAGCGTTAATGTCGCAAAGGGCTTTTCGTTCAAGAGAACTTATATCCATTACAAAATACTAGAGAATGTAGGTCCTTACCTTGCTCTGCTTTTACAGCGTTGAGACTGATCAGGAGAACTGCCCCGAGTGCCACAAAATATGTTTTCCCCATTATAACAGGATCGTATGATCGCCAGAAAATGGCGCAATATTAGATTTATATATCTTGAAATTGGCTTTGGCACTCGATTGCTAGTGAAGGACGGTATTTCCTTGTATTGTTCTATGTGTAGCAGTTTTATATTCTTAATTGCGTTGTAGCAATTAACTCAGTTCATGTCATTGTGTGTCTGAAAATGTTTCAGTGGAGAAATGTGAAACATTTACTGAATGACAGGAAAAAGGTCAGCCGTATTATGACTCCCCCTTTTGTGATGTCACCTGTAGGAAGTATTATCACCTCTTACTCAACAAAGTATGCAGGGTAGCTGCTAATAGGTTATTATAGGTTTCACGCATAAAAATACCAGGCGATATACTTACGCTATCCGATATCAGTAACGAAAGATCCTTTCGATTCAAGGCGACTAACATAACAACTTTTGGGAAGCTTTACAAACAAACTGGAATTGCATCTAGACGACCAAAGTCACGTAGGCCGCCCATTCAGAACAAAACGAATAAATATCATTTCATATCCACCTTGCATCCAGCCGGTGTCATTTATTGCTTAAAATTTGCTTGTGTAAAAGATTAATGTAACTAACAATAAAGCTTCTAGTTTAAAATCACCCCTCAGCGGTTATCAAAACCAATTATCTGACCACGATATTTTTATTACGGAATTAAGATTTATTTTGATACAGCTTTTCGAAGAAGGGAGTTAATATCCAGCTTAAAGAGGGTAATCTCATAAGGATTATTTCAATAGAAGGTCAAAGGTTTTTCTTTTCGAATGGCCTAGAGAACTGAAGAAATAAATAAAATAAATTAATCGTGATTTAAAGGAAGCACAACCACATAGCTTTCAAACGTAGTAGTTGTTCGTCTACTACCCCGCATAACACCTGGGCGTTATTTTTTGGCGTTTTTCAGTACAGCGAAGGCCGAGCACTAAACAAGCGAGAAGCGCCGGGCCATTCGTCTATCATTCCCCATTCATGAATTGTATTTTAAAAATTTTGGTTTTGAAGGGAGGGGATTATCAATTACATGAAGACTGAAAGAGGAAAAATACCCCTAAATAACAGGATCTGACCCTTTCAATGGTAGTTTCCTTACACGAGAGTAGCCATGTTACATAACATTCGGGTGTTCTTCTTCAATCAGTTATGGGGAAAAAGAATCATTGGTAATTGATTAAACCCGTTTCTCGATAATTTAAAAAAAAGAAAAGAGAGGAGGGAATTAGAGTGTGGCTTTGAACTGTTCTAGAAGCGTAAAATTAAAAGGATTCTGTCTTATGGTGGGCGCGTTTAACAACGAGGCGTTTAACGTCATCATGCGATTGTAATTAACCTACGATTTTTAATGCCAGACAACACACATCACTCGTAAGGGGTTTAATGTTAATGACGACTGGGTTGACAATAAATGTCTGACCTCATCGCGTGTGCCAATTTGTAATAAAACTTAAAGTACAAACAGAAGAACAACCGTGACAATCAAAGATGAAACGGTTTGGTCTGAACTAAATGGTTGACCGTTTTGGCATTGAGCCGATTTTTATTTTAAGAACACACCTCCGGAGGAAATACCGATCACAGTCGTAAGGAAAACATTGTTCTGTCGAGTGGCATGTACCTGAATTTTCTACCTGCGTACATGCGTGGTCAAAAAAAAAAACAAAACAAATCAAAAGAAACAAAGAAAACTAACTCATATAAAACTCCTTTGTCACCAAATTTGAGTGTCATCGCGATTACGCAAACATTATATATAAACTTTATGAATCAAAGCCGGGGAACTCATTCGCCAGATATGCGTTGTAACTGTTTTGGAGCTATACTGCCCAAAACGATGAGTTTTGTTCACAAGAATAGACCTTGTCACGGTTTTCGACGCCATCTTGACGAGTAGGCAAACGAGTTGGAAATTACAGTTTTTGTATGAGAATCTAATGTCGAATAATTTCCATAAAACGGCTGTTCTGAAGAAAATATCTATTGTAAACTAAAGTTCACTCCTAAGGATTCTCCTGAAAAAATTTGAGGGCGTTACATGCACTAGAAGACCTAGAACAACTTTTTACAATTTTCTATACATTTGTCTGTAAGAAAGTCCCGGGAAATAATACAGACAAATCTTTTTTAGGCCATAGCATGAATATTTTTTAGGATTAATTGACGTGCATGATTTTTTTTTCATTTAATTTTCCCTCGCGCGAATACTTTTTTTTGGTACTTCGCCTGCCCCCTTATAAGTTTTCTAATGGTCCGTCCCTCAGACGTTACAATGAAGCTGCCAACGTTACTATAAACGGCAAATAGACGACAATTTTCTTTAGGTGTGACTAACCGCACTTGCTATTCCACACAGGATGTTGGGAGAACATGAGAAAAGCAGATCCTGTTATGATCTCTTGGGAAAGCTTATTTATAAATCACTCGCCGAAGAGAAAATGGTTATCCTCTTGTGAAAGGACTGTAAATGATCGTCTGAATTCTGAAGAATATATCGGTAAATAGAGCTTGGAGTGATCAAAGCGTGATTAATGTTTTATTACCTTAACACTAGCCCCCGACTCATTTACGGGATATTAAATAAATAAATAAATAAATAAATAAATAAATACATAAATAAATAAATAAATAAATAAATAAATAAATAAATAAATAAATAGAAGACTAGAGGTTATTATATTCACGGGCACGGGAGGATACTCTGGGAGACCGGCTGGGGTCCTTTTACCCTTGGGGACAACACAGTCAAAATGGTTTTGTAACTGTTAGCTGTTATGATATATCGGCAATATTCATAATACAATTCAGGGAAAGGGTTTGCTTTTGTTTAATTTATGGCAAGGTGATTGCAGGATAAAATTTTCTGATCAAAATTAATAACTCAAAAAATAAATAAAGAAATAAGTAAACAAGTACACAGCCCAAGTAATAATACAGGACAGCTTCAGTCTCCATCTTCTCCATAACTAACAACTAAGATTGTGCCGGCCGCTATTAGTTAATTTTTTCCCTTCCCCTAGTAACAGTCTCAGAACTCTTGGCGAAAGTTAACACCCACACACACCCACACAAACGAAATTTTACTTTCTACGCATGCCCAAACTTAGGACACTGTACGTAAACGCCGTTTTGGACAGTTTTGACATTTTATAACCCGACAGTACGCGGAAACTGGCTCAATTAGCTGCAAAAAGTGTTTTTCATGCGCTTAAAATGCCGAGGAGCAAATGGGTTTACCAGAGTTGTGTATAGACGCAAACAGGTCTACCCTGAATAGACCTTGAGTCTCCAACGCAAACTGAGATATTAGGGACCTTACGATCCGACAACGGTGACGTCCATGAAAACGTCGCTGAAAAATAGACTTCGCAATCTTTTAGTTTTTTTCGCGATTATCCCAATTCGCCCTGTTACTTGAAAGAATGGAATTTTGGTTGGAGCTGAAGAGAGGGGCCCTCGCCCGAGTTCACACAGAGATGCTAGAATTTATAGCCTTGCCATTCCGGTTCTCAAGTAAACTTAACATTTGGTCATTTCACGTTGTAGTTGTGCAGGAACGGCAAAGAAATGTACAAAAAAGCGTGATGCACGTGCAGAGTTGTTGTTTTGCTCATTAAACCTATTGCTTTTTGGACGTTCCTGTTGCCGTCGTCGTCGTACAGTCGACTCCCGATAACTCGAACCTTCAAGGGAAATCGAAAAAGGTTCGAGTTATCGGGAGTTCGAAGAAAATAGCCGAGAGTAAGGTAAAAAACAGTTTTTACTGCACAGTGAATATTTTAATCACATTTAATTGTAGAATTAAAATATACTTCTAGATTATAAATAAGAACGTAATTATAACAAAACATAGCCTAAATAGAGCATGCGTTTTACTGTTTTGAGAAGAAAAGCTGCTTCACGTTAGCCGGTGACAATCAACATCAGCCTCCACTAGTAAACTATACTCCTACAAAACGTCAATAGGAAATCCAAAATTGAATGTTTCGGACGCCCGTAGACGGCTTTTTCCCCGACTTTTTAAGGGCTCAAAACATGGTTCGAGTTATCAAGGGTAAAATTATATAGAAAATGAACTGAGGGGAAACGAAAATTGGTTCGAGTTAGCGGGAGTTCGAGTTATCGAGGGTTCGCGTTACCGAGGGTACAATTACAGACAGGGTATGACGGAAATCCAGGGGAAATCGATTTTGGTTCGAGTTAGCGCGAGGTTCGAGTTAGCGAGGGTTAGAGTTATCGGGAGTCGACTGTAGTTTCGTAAGGTCCCTATTAGGCAACAACGACGGCGACGGCAAAAAAAAGGCCACTTTAATTAAAAGTATCCCCACCTTTACTTTTATCGTAAGTCTAACACATAGAATGGATAACAAAAAGATCAATCTACAATATAACAAAATTTTTGGCGATCGGAGTAAATGTAACGTGGTTATAATGCCACGCCCCTTTGAGGTCTGAGTCGAACATCTGCTGTTGCCGGCATTTTTTCGTGAAAATCTCTCGGCTTTTGCTGACTTGCAAGGACCCATCTGTTATAACGATGCCCAAAATAAAGGGATAAGTCTCATAGTTCATTAGATATAATCTTGTAAAGTTTGCCTATCATTTTCGCATAAATTATGACCTTAATTTGGAAACCGCTGAATTTCTCGAATTGGGTCTTTGCGATTTTGGTGAAACTCTGTTCAGCGCAAGGCACTAATGCACACTATGTGTAGCCGAGAGATTTTCACGAAAAAATGCCAGCAACAGCAGATTTTCGACTCAGACTTCAAAGGGGCGTGGCATTATAACAACGTGACATTTACTCCGATCGCCAAAAATTTTATGTTATATTGTAGATTGATCTTTTTGTTAACCATTCTATGTGTTAGACTTACGATAAAAGTAAAGGTGGGGAAACCAGAGAGCTTCAAAGTAGGATGGTACCCCCCAAAAAAACTTGGTCGAGTCACCTTAAGCAGGGACGACGACGACGGCAGTGAAAACGTCGCTATAAAAATGAATTTGCGTTCTTTCAAACCAAGAGACTATAAAGGGGACAGAGAGGGCATCCCCCATATACACCCTATTCCATAGGTAATTCGTCTCGAGTTATTTTTAACACCACAGATCTCAAGGGGGATTAGACAACAGCCAATCACATAGCGCGAATGTGTTCCGCGTGGATGACCCACGCTGAGAGCCACGCGTCCTTCACGAAATGACGCAGAACAAAATGGGGGAAGACGTGGAGAGCGATTTTGCTTTTCCTTTTGTCGACGAAAACGACTACAGCGAGATTTCTGCGAAAGCTGTGTCAGCGAAACCGAAATCAAAAAAGAATCGCCCTTCCTCTCTTGTATAGAGCTAACAGTAGAGCAGGGAAATCCTTGACACACTGAATATTCTCTCAGGATCATTTATAATTTACAGTTTGAAGAGAGCAATTTCTGGTTTGATGTTTATTTTTTTCAGTCTTTATAGCGATTATTCCTACCCACTTACTTTGTCAATTGTAGGCGAACCCTCCTAAAGCTAAATTTCAAGGGACCATATTCAAGCTCAGAAAGAGAAATAAAATTTCGCCTTTGCTTATTTACGTCCTCCATAAAACGCGAAATTAGGCATTTTCACGTCGTAGTCGTACAAAAACGGGAAAGAAATGAACAAAAAAGTGTGTTGCACGTGCGAAGTTGTTGTTTTGCTAATTAAACCTATTGTTTCTTTGACGTTCTAGTTGTCGTCCGCGTCGTTGGATCTTAAACTCCCTAAATCGTACAAACGACCGGTTTCAATAGACCGGCGAAATTTCTCATTTTATTAAAGCACTGAGGTTACGACAACTTCGAGTTAAACTGATTTCACGGGTTGTCAAAGAGTCCAGCGATTCCTTTTTCCCAGGTGAGCGCCGACTCATTTCGCTTCAATATTTAGGAATGTTCTCGATCTTTTTACGCTTTCATTGCCTCTCGCCCGACATGTTTTGCACGGCGTTTGGTCATGCGAAACCTCCACGAAACATCCACGCCTCGCGCGAGGTAACTTTATCCCGATTCTAAAAATAACTCGAGACGAATTACCTATGGAATAGGGTGTATATGGGGGATGCCCTCTCTATCCCCTTTATAGTCTCTTGTTCAAACTTAATAGCGTCTATTTGGACCCGCTCAATTTGTCAAATGCAGGCGACTTTTCCTGGAGTTGAATTCTTAAGGATTTTATTCAGGTTCAAAAAGAGGAAGGGAAATTCGTCGTCGTCGTACGTCCACGTTCTCCATAAAACGTCCAATTAGGAGGTTTCACGTCGTAGTCGTACAGTGGACGTCAAAGAAATGTACTAAAAAACGTGATGCACGTGCAGAGCTGTTGTTTTGATCATTAAAACTATTGTGTTTTGAAGTTATCGTTGTTATGGTCGTCGTAGTTGCTTAAGCTCCCTAATGTGAAATCAGGCATTTTCACGTCGTAGGCGCGCAGTGACGGCAAAAAAATGTACAAAAAAGCGTGATGCCCGTGCAAAGTGGTTGTTTTGCTAACATAAACCTACTGCTTTTTTGCCGTTCTCGTTGACATCGCCGTCGTCGTTGTTTAAGCTCCCTATTGATTACACTACGAGTAGTCTCTCATTTTCCTCAGTTTGGCGTCAGTGTCAAGGCAATAACAATAATAACAGTATGGCAATGGTAAAACAAAAACGCTGATTCTGCGTTTATTATAACATTATAATAAGATACTATCAAGACTTCAGTTAACTTTGTTCCTTTGGTGAATAACGAGAAGATAACTTAGCAAAGGTGATGGCCTTCCACCCAAAAGAGCAAAATCTACTAGCTTAAAATGTATGTTACAAATTCGTTCGGCTCAGTTCAACTTCATGGTGTCCTCCATCACTGAGACATTATAAAATATTCTCTAATTAAAAGAGCCCAGAATCTCTGATTGAGAAACACGTTTACTCTCGCTATCTGATGACGACTTTAACTCCATCCTCAGTGCGCATGAACCCGCGCATAGAAAATAAAATTGTTTAAAATTGTTTATCAGTTAGTGTTCCCACCGAGGTTATATACACGCATATGCTTTTACACGATAGGAAAAGCGAAAGTCGAGTCGCAACCTCGCTCTTAAGTATACTAGTTCTTCAGAGCTTCTGTAAAGTGATATTAACTTGGCAAGATTGTAGCATAATAAACACTTAATAACTGAAACTTTGAGGTTTAAGCGAAACAAAATTAGCTGTTTCCAGAGGGACCAGTCTTTAAGTGATGTGTAATATAGCTGGAAATTTTGAAGCTGGAAATTCATTAAACCTCGCTGTAACGGCGGTGGTCGGTCAACATCCGCGGGTAACAGTGCACTGTTATTACCCTCTGACGTCATAGAGATTGCGGCAATGTTGCCCGCTCAGAGCTTTTTTGCGGGAAATAGTTTCATTTTTAGATGTCACGTGACCTCGAAGTAACCAATGAGATATATAACAATTCTATTTATTCTATTTCCAAAACTTCCGTTCATTTTCGTCAGTAACAATGAACTAACATGAGAGTTTAAGCATCGCATTTTTTGATGCTGTAGTTTGAGATTGTCGTTTTCGCTAACCGTTGACAACGAGAAGCTAAATATTAGTGTCCTCAGGTTCATTTAAGATGGTGAAAGAGAGAACTTTTAATACTTTGAATTTTTCGTTGTCGGATATATCACCAATCGCAGGAGCATCGCTACCGTTTCCCGTAAACGAAATATCCTAGGTTTTATAACCTCTTTATTGTCCGGTGCAAGACTGCGGTTTTAGCTACCGCGAGTTTACAGTTTAAAGGGGCTGTTTCATGGCTCTCTAGTTCTTTTTATTGATAACGCTAATTACGCGTCCTTGCTCGCTATCGAAATTGAGAAATTACTCGTGAAGAGAACAAATTACAGCCGTTCAGCTTTGCGAAACTGTTAGGCTAACAAGTTTTCAAAAATCACAATGGTAATCCGTTTCAATCTTCTTCACGTTTTTCTATCCGAGCCCCCTTTTGTAGGAGCTACAACATTTTTTTCATGTTTTGAACAGTGACGTTTATGTTTGACTCAGTTTTTGGTAGCGGTTCTCACTGTTTGAATTTTGTTAAATTTCCTTACACAGCTCCTTTTTAAATCACAATGGACCGTACCCGGATTTTAGTGAGGAAGGGCACGGACTTCAGGCTTGGATTGACAAAATACATGGCTTAGAATAAAACAGACAGTTATCACGCCTTTTTCCTTACACACTTACACATAAAGACGTGTTCGCTCGAAATGAAATGACATTTTTAACTCTCTTTCTCTTCTCTTAAAATTGGCATTACAGGAAAGACGTGACAACCAATTACGACACGATAATCCTTAACATTGCCTTAAACCACAATTCCCTGTATTCCCTTTTAATATTGCTGTTTGTTTCCTTTTTGCCAACGCTAAAATTCTTAAAACGTCTTGTACAAAACAACCAGTTGTTCACAGCCGTCTAAAGCTATTCATAAGAAAATGTCGAAACCCCACATGGTGGAATTTGTGAATCGATGACGTCATTGCTACAACACTCGCAGCTTCGTATTCGCCACTGAAGAAACGCGAAAGAAACTGAGGCAGTTTAACTGACTTTCTCAAAGGCTTCTGGGACTGTTGTTAGGGAAAAGGAAAAACAAACAAACAAACAAACAAAATAAAAACAAAAGGCCAATAGCTGACCTGCGCGTCCTCAGTAACGGTCCCAGAAACAATTGCAGAGGAGGAGTGTGACGTTACGTTACCATGGCAGCACTATTTCCGGATGACAACAAAACCAACGAGGACGGCGACAAACAAAAGGCCAATAGATGACCTGCGTGTTCTAGGTAACGGTCCCAGAAACAATTAATTGCGAAAAAATTTTCGGTTCTAGTTCAAAGAGTGAATAGAGAGGAGAACTGTGACGTCACGTTACCATGGTAGCACTATTTCTAGATGACAATAAAACCAACGAGGACGGCGACAGTAAGGAGAACAGCAAGAAAGTAAAAGGTTTTTATTAACAAAACAACAACTTTGCACGTGCATCAAGCTATTTTGTACATTTTTTTTCCGAGGTTGCACACTGCGACACGAAACTTCCTAATTTCACACGCTCGCTTTATGGAGTAGGTGAACACAACACAGAAGTTATCTTTTTATTTTTCTAAACTTTGATACGATCCTTTCGGATTCAACCCGAGCAAATTTGTCAACATTTGACAAACTAAATGATACTGAATAAGATGGATGAAATTTGAAGCAGTGCGAATTCACTTTTTATGTGAGTTTTTCGGTTGGTTGTCATCCAAAAATTTTATTACCACGGCAACGTGACATAAACGACTTTCCCTCTTTATTAAAAGATTAATTAAAAATTGTTAATATTATTCGTATTATAGACTGTCGACGTATGAACAACTGGTTAAAATTCTCTCCCTTTAACTCTAACTGTCTCGTTTTTACATGAGTGAACAATAAATAAATAAAATCCTTTCAACTAGCGTTTATGATCAATGTATACCACGACAATTATTGTAAGAACGGAATATATGAGCCGATTCCTGTGTACTTCCCAATCTTGTAACATCCCCAAGCTAGAACGACTCCTACTAAAGCCTTGAGTGAAAATCGTAAAAGCTTACTGGCTCTGCTTGGGTCTGGAATTCTGAAGAGAAATGTATTACGAAAATACCAATTAGATAAATAAATAAATATATAAATAGATAGATATAACGAAGTACCAGAGTTATGTCCTCATCAACTATGAGAGTGCTTCATAGTTGAACTAGAGCAGAATACAAGTAGACTAATGGAACTGGATTAAATCTTGCACATTTATTTCTACTCAGAGTTGCATACCTATTGCGAAGCATTGCCTGATGATTGCTTCGCAAGAGGCATGAAACTCTTGAGTAGCAATAAGTGTTCAAGATTTAATCCTGTTCCATCAGTCTACTTGTAAAAAGAAAGATAAATATCTGCCTGGATTTGCTAAAACGAGTCTTTAGCCCGGTCAGAAAACAGCATCAATTTTCATCTCGCCGCCCGAATCTATTTTTCACCCCTACAACATGCATACTTTGTGAGGCCAAAGACTTGTTTTTGTCAAAAAACAAAACTCGCAATATCAAATTTTTCCGCCTCAAGCCCGTGATCAGTCTTTCTCCCGTGTAGCCAAATAAGAAGAAAAACGAGAAGATATTGAACGCAGCAGACTTTGCAAATCGTGCGGCTTGTTCCTTCATAATGCTTAATGATGCCTCAAGCTAGGCAGCCAAGAAAAAACTCCAAGTCAGTTCAGTCTAATGCGCGCTGATTTCAAACTGTCACACAGAGAGAGTTATGGGAAGTTAATTATCAAAAGCCTTCATGGCAGTAAATCTACTGCAGCGTTTCAGTAAATATTCCATAAAAGACAAAGAATAAAAAATGATGACAAAAAAACAACAACAACAACAACAACAAACAAACAAAACCAAAAACAAACCAAGAAAACAAAAACCGTACTCCACCATGCAAGATTCGGTACAGGTATACGAGAGAAATGTCTATAGCAATGTTTTAGCAACTCCAGTCAGATATATAAGTAAACAAATGACGAGGGAACGCACGCGAAGCTTATATATAGGCTATTTTTTTTTTTTTTTTTCATGGCAGTCTGCAAAGTGCTGGGCTGTCGCTCAGGCTAAGTGCGCGTGTGCGGTATTTACCGGCACAAGTTGTTGACGTATCAGAAATGGAACGAGTGGGCACAGTGAAAAAGTGTGATTTCGGATCCAAAACGGAAAGTCCTTTATAAGCTACAAAATATTTATGATGCCAAGTCGAACACTAGTTATGGAAACAAATAAGCTTACTTGTGGACTCCAATTAAACGGCCAATCAGGGGTCAATTTAACAAAACTTTTACAAGGGTAATTTACAAGTGTACCTATTGTTTAAGAGCCTGAAAACAGTAACTACACTTACAAATCACACTTGTAAAAGTTTTCTTAAATTGGCTCCAGTTTATTGAGCTGTCGCTAGTCCCTCTCTACTATCGAGGGCGTCCACTAAATGAAGACCCAAATGCATTCGAACGCTAAGATTGGATAAGATATCATGAACGAACCTTAAAAGTTCTTTAACGTTAATTTCCCTATCCCAATTTTCTCTGATTCCCTCGACATGTCCAATTCCAACAACACCTACAACCACACTTGGTACAACTCCTTGGGGTTCTGAAAAAGAAAAACAGATAGATGTCAATCATTTAAAAAACGTGTCAAACATTGCTTTCAGAGGCCCTCGACGCTCCGACAAGAGCATTATGCCCCAAATTATGCCGGCATAATGTATCTAACCCTACTCCTGAGATAAACATCCTGGAAACTATCATGTAAGGCTTCCAACTTTTTGATGTCCTAATAACGACCCCATGAACCGACAACGATGACGCTAATAAAAACTGTCCTCGCTTTCTTTGAAACGTTTTCGGTGTTATCTCAACTCACTCAGCCATTTAAAAGCTGGGGAATCAAAATGGGCGAAGGAAAAGGGTACCGCGTTTTAGATAGAATAAATACAGTAAAATTGATCGCCTTGTCATTCACCTGTCACATTCTCGCGTGAACCAAAGTCATTTTGTCAGAAAACGTGATAATCGTCGTCATTCTACTACAAGTTCTAGCGAAAACGTCGTAGTCCCGGAAACAAGTTATTAAATGCCAGAAACTTTATCATTTTGCTATCTGGAGAGGGGTTAACCTCCGTCAATGAAAATAACCTCCTTAACTTTTCTGGTGAAAAAAAAAAACAACAAAAAGTAGTAAAATGAAGCTTTCCAGGGTGTCTATTTCTCTTTTTATTAGAATTCGCGAAAAAACGTTTAGACAAATCTCCCGTCATCGTTCTCGTCCTCGAATCTATTAAAAAAGCTCTCTATTAATATCTCAAATGCGACAAGTAAAAATGTTAGAAATTACCTCCATCAGGGTTGTGAATTTCGATGGGCGTGGCCGATAGTCTGAGCGACCGTGCCAAGTACTGGTCCCTCTCAGAAACAAAAACTCTGTAGAGTGTGGGAAAATCGCCTGTCATTTCAGCCAACATTTCAGCTAAGAGATCCTTCTGTTTACACTTTTCCACGTCTTCTGGACTGCAACAAATTAATGGGTTTTAGAGATGATTCCCTGGAAATAGCTGTTACTTTTACTAATAACTGCACAAGACAACATTCTTTATACTCTTTTGAGTTTCATTTCAAACACGAAGGTACACATGTATAACAAACGTCCCAATACAACCGCACTAATGCTGAAAGTGTGTGCAGATACCTTATTGGATCTTTTGTTGTAATAAGATGCCAAGCTAGCTTCATTTTTTGCCATATGCTTAAGGCTCCCATTGCTCGGGAAAGTGTAATCTGAAAAGAATGAAAAATACTGTATGCAGTAATGTACATGGTTAGAACAGCATCAGAAAGACGAAATGAAAAAAAAAAAAAAAAAAAAAAATTAAATAGCAAGTTACCTGAATTGGTCGATCCCCTAAATGTATTTGACATCCTGGTATTTTTCTAGCCTATTAGAAAGGGAAATTGTAAAAGACTTATTAAAATAATTGCAGAACTGTTTCCAAAAGACGAAACTGTATTTGGAATATTCCTTTCACTTATTTAGATGTTTTACGTTTTTAAATTTACCTAATTACGCATTTTTATGACTGGAAACACAATGTCCTCACTATGAATAATTGTGAGTATTCGAATAGTCTAATGTCAATCCTAAACGACACAATAAGAAAAAACTGCATATTTTGGCCAACCTGAAGGCAAATAAAGTCATATAACATAAGAAAAAGCCAGATACATTTTCAAAAATTTCACAATTTACTTACATAGTACCAGTATTTGACTCTATGAAAAAATCAGTAAGTCTGACTGAGGTCTTAAGTATAAAGCCTCATACATGCATGCTATCTTATTATTTTCATGTCTTCACAAACAAGTATTGCAAAAGAAATAAGGTACACTTCAAACTTTAGAGAGTCTAAAGGAAACACATTCATAAGTAAGCAGTGTCATTGTTTGCAGACTTTTAGTTGTCATTCGCACCTCTCTATATGCTGCCCTGAATTCCCCACCAGGAGCCATGCCTAGTTGTTTGGTTATGTGTGCTGATACACTCAGTAAAAGAACTTGCATAACACCAGCTACAAGTCCACTCTACAAGCAAAATAAATAAATAAATAAATAGACAAATAAATAAATAAATGAATAAATACAGAATAATTAGATACATGTAAATTAACCTTTAACCCTAAAAATATCCGAAAAATGAATGCTTATCCTACAGTGCAGGTGTATTTTGGGCAGATGAAAGCTTTTTTATGTTTGTTTTGCTGTAGCCCCCATCTTTGATTATATGAAGATTGGAGAGAGTGGGAATAGCAGCCCTTAGGGTAGGTGCTAGGCTGAAAGAAAGAAAGGAGGGAGGAAGAGGGGAGGAAAAATTGACTTGCCCCATTTCCTCCTCTCTGTTAGAATTTCAACATGGAGCTTTCGCAAGCAAAAACATTCGTGTGCCCAAAGAAAACGCCTTATTTACTTTATCTATTTCAGTCTTGTTGGAATCAAAATGTGTGATTTTACAACCTTTTGAGCATGTTTTACAACTGAATTAGACAGGAGTGGCATTTTTTTTTGCAAGGGGAAGGGGGTGGGGGGGGGGGGGGGGGAGGCAGTGGGGTTTACAAAACAACCAAACAAACAAACAGACTGACAAACACACACACACAAAAGCTCACGATTGAATAATAGCATGAAGTTAAAAAGAAGAATTTCAGGCAAACAAGGGGTAAATAAAACATGGTCTAAAATTCAGTATTAGGCTCTCCATGCTCAAAGGCCTTCACATTAACAAAATTTGACTATAGTCTATTATCACTTTACTAACTTGTTTGACTGCGAGTCTAAGCTTTTGCATGTCAATATTCTTTGCTTCTCTAAGTAAAAATTCTTCATCATATTTAAGAATGTCCACTCGACTTTTACACAGTTCAACTAAGACTATGTCTGGTTGCACAGCTTGAATAGTCTGTAACAAACAAAAACATAAATCATTTATCAAAGACAATACTAGAATTAATGAATAATTAAATAAATAAAAAATATAAACTGTTTTTAGTAACGACTTTTAGAATTATTTTACCGTGAAACTAAGAAAACCAATAACACCAAAAAAATATTTTGCCAATAGGCAGCCTCGCAAGGCTGCGAGGCAGCGAGGCAGCAGCTTAATAAAGTCGTGCGTGGAACACTGACAACAGACCTTCTCCACATCTTCCTGACTCTCTTTGCTGAAGTGAGCAGTACCTATGAGGTACACCTTACAGCCTTCTGCAGTCTCCAGCTTGATAACTGTAGATGGGAGATCAGGACTTGAGCTTCTTCTTAGCCGTTGGATGTTCATTAGAAGTTCATCGGATATGCTGACATCTTGAGGGAATTCAGGCTCTGCAGCAGCGGCTGGCATATCTACAGAGCGACAGAGCTTTGATCATTAGTACATGATATGTTGGTAGGAAACTACAGTAATAAAGCTTCAACAGGCAGGACATATTTTTTTTGGTAAGGAAGTATTTTGGAGATTGCTCAATCTAAGTTTTTGTATTCTGTGTTTGGCTGGATACATTAATGCAAAAAGCCAGCATTTACTATAAAGCTAGAATTTATACTTACAAATTACAAGTACAGCATTGCAACAAGCTTTTACCGTAATAAAATAATATAGAAAAAAGGACCCCTTAGAAACCATAACATTTTAGTCATACTTGGTGGAGTTTCTTGCCCTTCATTTTCTTGTACAATATAAAAAGAGGAATTCTCTGCTGGTTCAACAAGGGTTAGTCCTTCAGGTGTTTCGATCACCATAAGGTGTTGGTCATCTTCCTCCTCATCATCATCATCACCATCATCATCATCATCATCATTGTTATCGACATTGCCAACACTGTCATCCTTGTCACCTCTATCATCAGCAGCTCTGTCCTTTGCTTCCTCAAAATTTACGTCATTGCTTCCATCACTTTTGCCCTCTAATGCAGTCACCTTGCACTTTTCCTCTAAAACATGTTAATTAACTATAATTAATAAAGAGACAAGAAACATCAATTCATCCTTTTAGTTACTAGCATAGACTGTACAATAATACATTCTTTTTTTATCAGGGTACAATTTTGCAATATCTAGACTGATAAAAATCAAAATTACCTTGCTTGGTGTCTAGTCAAAAATGAGACAACCAAACCACTTTGTCACATTGAGCATTACACATGTCAACAGTCAAAATCAAAATGACGTTAAAATTTCTTAACTTTGGTTGATTGTCAATCAATAGACCATTTGACAGTTGTTGACTTAGTAGCCTAGCCTTCAAGTGAATGTGAGGCTGACGGTGACATTGTTTTGATATAAACCTCCTTTTCTTTTTTATGGAAATTGTCCTTGAAAAATACTGGTTAATTTAGCATAAGAATAACTTGATTCACATAATAAGGCAGGAAGGTTTGTATCAAAACAAGGTCACCGTCAGCCTCACTTCCATATATAACTGTAAGTGGCCTATTTCCTTTCACTCCTAGCCCTAATAATTCATGAATTAGGGCTAGGGATGAAACAAAGGAAACTGAAAATCAACCTAGGTTAAAGAAAATAATCATAATCATAATCATAATAATCATAATGATAATCAATTTAATTTTGACCTGTAACATAAACATGGAATCAAAATAGTAAGTCCTTTAGAATAACGAAATGTCTGGCTTTTCTATAAAAGAAATTGAAACCTGTTTTTTAATCTAATATATCTTGAATATTTCAGAATTAAGCGGCATGCATTACTTATGTTATCTGTGGTGCAATGAGCAACCCATCCAATCGTGTTTTCCTTCCTCTTTTTGTTTTGATTTGTTGTTGTTGTTGTTTAAACATCATGAAGCAATATAATAACGAGATTCGATATAAAGTCAATAATTATGCAAAACATTTTGTAGTTTGCTTCGTGGCGATGAGATGTCCTAAGGATAGAATTGAAGGCTAACTCAAAGTTAAACAGAGACTCAGCAGTATTAGCAATCTAAATAACAAGACGATACATAAGTCCAGAAGACAAAACAAACGTCCAGACATAAATCGATCAGCTGATCTATGGTGGGCAATTGTCAATTGATATTAAAACTTCAAGGACAAACAAAAATTCAGCATTAAACATAAATACATGATGATAAAAAATAGGGGGACGTCAAATTGTTTGTTATCTTGGGTATACAAACTCCCTCACCTCCCATGATCTTAAATAAAAGACATCTTTCCCTTACCGTTCAAGTCACTTGCTGCTTTCTTCTCGTCACCAATGTCCGCCATTTTTGTTGATGAATCAGCGATCAAAGAAGTCAATAATAAGCGATCTGTGATTGGTTTACAAAGGTACTTGTCTGTAAAACCAATTTATATCCAATGAAAATCTTTCTTATAACAATAAAGGCTCAAAAGGTTTCAGCGGTCAATTTCAGAAACAATTTCTGTGTCATATAATATTCTAATAAAACAGGCGAGAGACGAAAGAATCAACGCGACGCACGAAACAGGAATGCTTCAGCAATTTTCTGCATTATGCAAAGAGACTCAAAGATAACAACAGTGATGGACATACTGGAATCGTAATGAAATGGGAAACATAGAATCTAGTGCTAAAATCGATGTGACTCAGTTACAAGGGCTTCGCTCACGTGAGCTTAACATCAGTCGTTCTTTGGGGTACGAAGATTACAAAGAGGTCAGCACTATTTATAGGCTACATAGTGTAGTTTATTATCAGGAAAATAAATGTCTTTCTCATAATTGAGAGAGACCTTTAGTTCTGAATTTTTGCCATCTTTAATACAGTCTAACCTCTCCTTACGGCTACCTCTATAATACGGACACCTCTCTTAATTACGGGCAGTTCGTTTGGTCCTAGAAATGCCAAATATCATACATTCCCTACCTCTTTAATACGGAATCCTCTGTAAAGCGGACACTTGGTTCTGTCCCTTTGGTGACTGTAGTAAAGAGGTTTGACTGTATATTTTAGCTTTTCAAATAGTTTCCGATCCTTGGTAACGACTCATCTCAGACTACATGCTGCTTAATGGTACGTGTAGGTGCCCGGGCCAATCAGGCCCTGGCTGGTCGAACGCTGGCTAACACTATCCACCTAAGCAATCACTTTCCAGCAAATTAGTGTTGTGGGAAAACCATAACATCATCAACTGGATAGAGAGTAATTTTATTGAGTGGATTGCACTCAGCGCTATCCACCTTTTGAACACCCAGGGCAAGGTGAATATGGTGGGATCGATACAAGGGGGTCTCTATCCCTGGTGAGAGAAAATTCACAGCATTGTTTTAACTCTGACGGAAAGTGGTGGGTGAATTCAAAATTTTGGAAAAATTGTAGATGGGAACCACAGAGATGTTATGATAATTTACATGTACTGCTTTCTCCAAACCTTGAAAATGTTAAAGTTAAAGATGAATTAGGGAACGCGTCCAAATATCAGTAGGGAACGCGATCATGGGAAACGGACCCGATTAATTTTCCGATTGATCAGAATCGGTACGGGTCTATAGGCACCAGTTGCCGTTTGCGATTACGATAAAAACTTTGCCGGTTCAATCGGAGCCGGTTGACGTTCCGATGTTCATATGTGTCATCGTCATATTATTTTGTCTGATTTGTAAAAATTAATGAAGCGTGTCATGAAACCAAATAATGAAAGAGTTGTTTCACTCCAAAGTAATCTCAATCGACTGTACCTTTTTCCTACTCCATAACAAATAATTGTACAAATAATTGCATGTTCCTGCATGTTGTGTTTCGAGTTTGTTGATTTGATGCGTGCCTATACACGTGATTTTTCGGCGTTTTGCAGAGGTATTTTCTTCAGTCGATCGCAAACACCACGCTGCTCCATAACATTTATTCTATGAAAATTAAAAGGAGTTAAATATTACGACGCAAAACACCACTGTTCTTCGTTGATATATAGCAAACAAAACACCTTACTGAGTAGTGTGTTCTCTAACAATGCAATCCAAAAATACAACCGGAAGTCACTTTCTCGAAACACAACTGGATTCATAGACTTGTTACAAGTAGACCTCAACGGGTTTCCTAGCGAGCGGAGCGAGAGCAAAACCATGGATAATTTATAAAAACCATGGGATAAACTTTTACGAAAATTTGCGTCTTTCATTCAATGATCCTAAACGAAAGGTGTAATGCGATCTGCGGCAAAAAATATCGACCAATTAGATTGCGGCCTCAGATTGTCTCCAGGGAATTAGCAACAAGAACTGAAGTATATGGAACGAAGTTTCATACAGGAGCTAGCAAAGAGAGAATGGATTAGCGACTTTGACTTTGCTGTATTTTCTGTGAGCTTGAGCATGGTGCCACGTGAAATTGCTTTCCACTCTCAGCACTTAGGAAAATTTGCGCTTGACTCTAGGTGGCTGACTTTTTGACAAAAATCAGAACCTTTTTTACCGGAGTGTTCAACTAAAGCAAACTGTGCATACATCCGGTAAGTTTGACTCAATTTAATAGCGGAAAGAGAATTGAGAAAGAGAGAACCAGTTGAACGCCTCCATCAGTCACTTTTTTGAGTTCATATGCAACCAATAAACAACTTGCAGCCTGATTCTCAGACGATATCGATGTCCTCTTCTCTCCTGTGGCAATTTAGCAGTTAAAGTACACAACATGGTAACATTTGCATTTTGGTCGTGGATGTTCTGACTTCTTTCTATTTTTTTCGTTTACAGTCCTAAACTGTTTATTCCTCCAAAGATTCCTATAATCACGCGTTTTGGATTCCGGTTAGCACAGGCTCAAGCTATTTTAAAATTATCATTTTGAGTTTGTACACTTGCAATGTACATTGCGCCGTCTTTCACTCAAATGATGCTCTTCAGCATTGTTGAATGACCTGCTGTTTCTTCTCGTGCCCATTTTGATACACAAATTTAATATTTTCTGGTCATACTCTGTCATAGGAAACACAAACAAATTAATGTTCAAAACTGTGAAATTAAATTTCGGTTCAAACAAGACACATTTATAAGAAAGATAAGGTTATAAAAAACAACATTGACGCTTTTGCTTTTACTTTTGTGACGGGTTATTTGAGCTGCCAAATATTTTTGATGACCTTTGTTAATTGGCCCGATAAAGACTTGAGACCCGTTGCCGATTCCGTTTCACTCGGTACCGATAATATCGGGTCCGCCCTTCAACGGAATCGGAAAAAATCGGTGCCCAATTGATCGGCATCGGTGTGACCCGATGCCGATATTTGGACGCGTTCCCTTTGCATTTATGAGCTGCCAAATTTAGTGAAAAAATGTGCCCAGTGTAACAGCATTTGGCAGTTTTAGCTCTGATAAGAGGCTGCAGGAAGACAACATTTTTAGGTGGGCAAATCAATCACTTTGTTTTCTGATGTTAACCCTCTGATGGACTTGCATCCCATCCAGGGGGGACTGCTTTACCACCAGGTGTTTCATCATGCTACAGATAAGCTCAGGCTGTTTGGGTCTCATAACTCCTGTACACTGTTTCCTTTTAACAGTACATTGAATCTAATCATTTTTAATATTGTGGCTTTTAGCATCTAAGACACGACAGCGAAGATGCCCTTGTGGATTATCCAGTGGAGTTGCTCAGCAGTGTCTCATTCTATGAGAAGTTTGATGCATCATTTAACTGCTTTACATACATTCCCTCAGAATTTTCCATGTTCCTTCCACATCTGTCTTATATTGATATGAGCCACAATCGCCTTGCCTCCATACCAGAATCATTTGGTCTTTTGGTACATCTTAAAACCTTGCTGTTAAACAACAACAGATTGGTTGAGCTCCCAGAAACATTTTGTTTACTTGCAAGACTGGAAAAAGCCGACTTATCTCACAATCAGTTACGGTTCTTACCACAGAGTTTAGGAATGATGGAATCACTTCAAAGTTTAAATGTCAGTTACAATGAACTTGAATCTCTGCCTCTCACATTAGGAAAATCAAAGTTTCTTAAGCTAATCCTTGCAATTTTTAACAAATGCATACTACCACCACAGCAGATTTGTAATCAAGGCTCAGATGCCATTCTCTCCTATTTGCGGAATCAAAATCCAAAGGAAATACAACAATTGCTTAATGTTACAAGAAACAATGAGTTTCCACGAGTCCGTGGAGATGTACTTGTTCTTGCACCTACGAACCCTCACACAGCTAGAGCACAGTATGTCCAGACGCAGACCAACACAAATGCTACTAGTCGCATCAAGACTCCTCTTAGGCCCCCTGCAAATGTTCACCAGCTGCCCCCAGATGAACTGGTGGACAAGATTGTTGGCTGTTTGTATGGGGCAGCCATTGGCGATGCTATAGGGTTGTGCACGGATTTTATGATGCCCGATGAATGTCGTTTTTATTACGACAAGGACACGCTGCTTTGTCATAATATGATAAAAGACAGACACAGGAGTAAGTGGGAAAAGGGAGACTGGACAGACTCATTTGACCAAACTGTAAGTAGATTTTATTGTACTGATGCTGATTCTATTGTAAAGAAAATCAATGGCACTGACATTCAAGGAAAAACTATTATTCGTGGTATCCGTGAATCTCAATGCCATTTCTTTTACTTTCTTCTCCTTAACTTCAGAGCCAGGTATGAGAACTTGCCTATTCCTTTGTGCATGCAGCCTAGATAGGGAAAAAATGGCAATTGAGACTGGAATGATTATGCACTGGCACAAATAAAACTAGTGTGATAATAATGTGGCCTTGGTGATTTCAGACTGTAATTAGTTAGAACTGAAGTCAAAATGTAATAATGCCTGGACAACTGACTCTGAAAGTACAGTCACACAGATTGTAAGGGTTAAGCAACTACATGTATGATGGCAATATTACAATGTTCACCAAAGTAAAAATACCATTTGATTCTCTACAAGACAAAAAAATAACAATAATAAAATAATAAATAAATAAATGAATAAATACTGTTACAGTCAGAACCACTCCCCTCAGGTTGTTTTTAGGGACAAAAAGTTTACAAGTAATGATATGAAGGAATGAGTAATGATGCCCTGTATATGTGAGTGTGACTACGTCCCCTATACTCTGTATGAACAATGTGTTGGTTCTTTTACATCCGGCCACAGAATTTATTATAAGGCTTGTGAGACAGGGTGTGAGGTTTATCATCCTTATCCGAAAAGACTAGAAAGTCCAACCATCTGCAGATGTTATTACGTAGGCAGTGTTTTCTCCTCAGTTATAAGACCCTTTTAGGGCAAAATTCTGACAAACGACATAATTGAAAGAGCGAAACAGGACAGCAAAAATGGTGACAAATGACACAAAGATGGGATGAAACTGCACCAGCAACAGAAAAAAAAAAAAAAAAAAAAACGCAAATACAATGGTAAAATACTGACAGCAACGTGGCTGGCCTGTTCCAGGCTCCGAGATGGTGGTGGAAAGTCGTTCAGTAAAAAGTGGTGTGCGTCTTATTTTTGCTTTGCTCGTCTTAATTCGTTCCCACTATACTATCTGAGAGCCTGGCACAGGCTACGACGTGGCTTGCTCCTCAACATGTGGAACGATAGGTTTCGAAATTCAGACAAGAGACATACGTTACCCCCCTAAGGGGGCCTCAGACACTCTGAGTGAAAAACTTGCCCACAAGTTGAGCCCAAAATTTAATCATGAGTGCAAAGTGCAAGCAGGAGATTTTTTCATGTTTTCTACAGCAAAAGCGAAAGTCTATCTCAGTGTTGGTACGGTTGAGGTTTGAACCAGTGGCCTCGCGCTTGGCAGACTGGCACTTAACCAATAGGGCTATACCTTGTAGGAGCAAAAACTATCTGCAACTGGAAAAAGTTTTTGTAAGCTGACAGTTCAAATAGTTTTTTCTGAAAGTGGCTGTAAGTAAAGCTGTCCTCTAACTTGAATGTCTAATAAAGGAGCTTTGACTGTATTGCATAGGATAACAAGGGTAAAATTAAACCACAGCACACATTTAAATGTTGTTTTTGTTGTAGATGTTAATCCTTGAAAACATCATTCATTGGGCTGGTGTTGTGGATGAACTAGAGTTTGCTAAGAGTATTCTCAACTGGTGTAAACATGGTTTCCCTGAGTTAGGTGATACAGTAGGACGAGGAGTAAGAGGAGTCCTTGCTAAGGTAAAGTTTTAGATTACAACACTTTCACATATGAATCTTTTATTATTTTTAGCCTAGTCACAGTTTGTTTCGTGTTTGTTTTATAGCAGGATGGATTCATGTGAATATAGTTACAATACCATAAACTGCTGCTTACATTGCCCTGATCAGGGCTCGTGCATCTTTGTAAGGTTTTTTTTTCGGGTGGGGGGGGGGGGGGTCGCAGAGGAGTTACAGTACATGTATGTATAACTGGAATAGAAAAGGCTCTTAGAAACAAGCTACAGAATGTAGAAGCCATTTACGTAACTGTTTTTCTTATATAAAGCTTCAAAATGTCAAATAAAGAGGATCTGTATCAATAGTCATAATGATATGGCCACAGCTGTAATTTGTTCACTGACTCTATAAAAGAAGTTATGAGGACAAAAAATAATACCATTAAAAAGTACATTTAAAATAATGGTGGAAATGTTAAGTATGCACGGTCACACTACAGGGTTTGTTAATCACAGACCCTAAAATTGGAACGTTAGTTTCATACGTTGTAAATGACTAACAGTGAAAGTACTGCGGTTTACACTGCTGTTGAACCAGGGGCGGATCCAGGATTTTTTTTAGGAGGGGGTGCACTCGTCTCTTGCTCTACTTCAACACCAATAAACCACATAGTTTTTTTTTTGCAGAATACCAGTTGTATTAGAAAACCGCAGGTCATCTCAGGGAGGGGGGAGGGGGGTGCGCACCCCCTGCACCCTCCCCCTAGATCCGCCTCTGTGTTCTACACTCTAGTCTACACTCTACTTCAAAAGGGAAAAATGGAGCTTACCCTCTCTCACCCCTCCCATGCAAAATTCAATTGAATGGCTGTTCGAGCTTTTTCTGTAGGAAACAACAAACATTCCGACTTAGAATGTTTTGTTCTCAATTTTGTCTTTTTTCTTCATGCCTAACTGTCTTTGGTCATGAAACGAGGGCTTGGCTATTTGTGAACAGGTTGTAGGCATTTTCTTGTAGAAAAAAGTTGCCATAGCATCAAATCAGTCTCTTGAAAATGTCCCTTCGACTTTCAACTAATTTTACATTAATTTTTTTAACGTTGTCCATCTCAAATTGGTATCTTTAACAGGTTGTTTGTGAACCTCAGTTTCTTAATGATCCGCACGGAGCCGCCATATCAGTAGCAAACAAGTTTGAGTCACCATCTAATGGTGCTATTATGAGGACATCCATTCTTGGTGTTGCTCACTTTTATGACTTAAATGAAGTAGCCACCAACGCGGTTAGGATATGCAAGGCAACACATACTGACCCAAGGTTAGAAAGGTTTCCATGTAATCATTTTTTGTTTGTGTGTGTGTGTGTGTGTGTTTTTTTTTTTGGACCAACATTTTAGACTCTTTAGATTGTTTGTTTAATTAAGCATTGTTGTATTGATAATTTATTTTGAGTTGATAATGACGTTATAGGGAAACATCATAACATCGACGTCTATTTAAGAGCTGTTTATTTTACCTTTTAGTATGAGGAAGTGCAGAAGAAGAACTTTCCCATTACATTAGGACTTAGTGCACTTTTTACTATAGAAACTTTAATTACATTGTATCAGTTGTTTTGTTCGTTTGTTTGTTTGTTTTTCTTTTAGGTGTATTGCAAGTTGCGTTGCAGTATGCATTATTATTGCATTGATATTGCAGGTACTCTGTCTTATGCACCCTGCCGTTGGTTTTTTGGTTTAATCTTATCCTTGGTTTTGATTTTATTTCCCTATCTTTTGGGGTATGGTGATGTACGATAATGAGTTTAAAACAAAGGAAAATGATATTTAAAACAAAATTAGAATTGAACCACAATATGCATATCGATTACATTAACCCATTCACACCTAATAGCATTCCCTTCGCAATGTTTATGCAGACTGATTATCGTTCTTTCGGGCTGTTCCCTCGCCCTTCCCTTCCTTGCCTTGCAAGCTAATTTTTATTACAAAATACTGAGAGGAGTGAACACGTTTCTAAAGCAAACAACAAGCTAACATTGGAAGCCGAAAATACATGCAGTATTACTGAGGAAAGCTCCTCTCGTAACCGCAATGACCAAGCATAGCATTGCAAGCCTTTGTCGCACCTTACCCGTTTTTCGTTGCCTCTTTATTGGGGATAGCAAATTACAGGCGAATTTGTGTGCAAACATTTTGCCTGCTTGACTAGTTGTTATTTCTTGACTACTGGGCGAACGTTCATGTGCAAATTTACAAGAAAAAGTGAACGTCTTTATCTCTTAACTTAACGTATAATTATGCGTCAATGTGGTATGAATGTGTTCATTTATAATGGATGCTAGAACGTGTTCGCTAAGCTGTAACATACAGAGTCTAGTATATATTTTAATGTACCCACGTGGCTCTCGAGTAAGTTTGTTTATTTATTTATTTATTTATTTATTTAGGGACAGAACGATATGGAGAGCAATTCTTCTGTCGAAGAACTTCTAGAGAAAGCCAGAGAACAGGGAAAGATCTACTTAGAAGAGCCATTTCATCAAAAGGACTTCCACCACAATTTTAATTGCCAGACTTGGGAAGAGTGAGTGTCTGTTTTGAATTATTGTGAGGGTCGTATAAGTAGCACTTCCGCACGCGACTGGCTTCTCCACTCACGATCCCCAGAGGTCGCTGTTAACGTCGTCTGTCTATCCGAACTTCCACGCGTTCAACCAAGGTCCCAGTTTCAGAGGGAAGACGCTGCTTTTGCAACAACAAAAACAACAATATCATAATGTTGCGCTTGTTCGATGGTGGCGAAATGCGTGTCAGAAAGTCTCATTGTGCTCACGCAACATTCTTATTGGGCATGTTGCGCGAAATTTCTTTCCCGTGTCAGTCAGTCAGTCATTATTAGGGCACTTAAGTAGCATCGACGGGGATGGCAACAAAAACGGCAAAAAAAAAAAAAATGAACAAAGAAACAATGGGTTTAGATTAGCAAAACAAAAACGCTTTTTGCACGTTTCTTTACCGTCACTGCACTTTTACAACAAATATTTAAGTTTTTTTTTTTTTTTTAATTTCTTTTTTTTTTGTGAACTTAGATACAGTCCTTTAGAATCAATTCCAGAAAGCTTCCCAACACTTGAAAATTGAATGAAGTATGAAAGGAGTAATGGGGTTTGGAACAGCGCGTGTTCAATTTTGAGTAGGGAGCTTTAGCAACGACGACGGCGACGGCAACCAGGACGTCAAAAAAGCAATAGCCTTATTACGCAAGACAACAATTTTGCATGTGCATCACCGTTCTTGTACATTTCTTCTCCGTCCTTGCACGACTACGACGTAAAAATGACTAATTGCAAGTTTTATGGAGGACGTAAACATGCGACGACGAATGTCTTTTTCTCTCTCTAAACTTGAGTGAAGTCCTCAAAAAATCAACTCCAGGGAAATTCGCCTACACTGGGGCCATTTTCAGCAGATTGGAATAAACGCGACAAAGATTGAAAAAACGGGAATTCATTAATGAACTGACGTTTTCTCTGCCGTTGCTGTCGTCGATGCCAAAGCTCCTTAGTGACTTCTTCAACGTCTTTGTCGTTGTGGTTGCCTCAGCGTCCTATTAACTAGGTCTAGATCCCCCACTATTTTTCTTATAGCCTCTTTTGACATGTGCAGCGGATCAATTACCTGCAATTGATCCTTCTTTTAAGGGTTTCATTTACCCAAGACGCTACCTAGAGGTGAAAATGCCGCCACACCAGTGAACCAACCAATCAGATTGTAATGTTGGACAATGGAACTTATTAAAGTAAAATACTGTAGTAGAGTCACGAAACCTATCGAATGAAGGTGAGCCTTAAGAGAAAGTTTTACAAAGTACTGTTTGTTTTCATTTAGCGTGGAAGTCTGCGAACCCAGAATGACAGATTACACTTTTAAACCACTTGGAGCTGGAGTCGTAGCACTCAGATGTATGAAGGATTACAAGTAAGAAATACCAATCACCTTGTAGCGATTGAAAAGGTGAAATTCAGCAATATTACTAAATTTTAATTTATTTACTGATTCTGGTTGTTTGACGGGAGGGTTAACAGGAGGTGCCGCGCCAGTTGTCACTACAAACACAACTTTACTAGCTTGTCAGCGTGTTGAACCATCTTAACAAAACAGCATTTGAGGGCAGGGGCACCCTGTTCCAGGCTTCCCGTGCCTTTCACTTTCGCGTCTTCCCCACCATCTGAGAGCATGGAACAGTCTAGGCAGGGGGATGTGCAAGAGACGAAGTCGTAAATTTACAGAATCAGATTCCTAAACTGAGATACACCTTGAATGTTACGCTAAGGAGAAGAAAACATAACATAGCAAGTGTTTTAATTTCTAGGTCCGGAGGTTGTGTGTTTAAAAATAAATTTGAAATAATTTCAAATAATTCAAGCCAACCATAACTTGATTAAAAACCCCAACTGGTGGGAGACAAATTTGAGCTTATTTGTTTTTTTTTTTATAGTTATTTGTTGTTGTTGTCGCTTTGTGTTTGTTTGTTTGTTTTGTCTTTTCAATATATATTTTTTTTCATATAAACAGAACAGCAATAACAGAGCTTGCAATGCAAGGTGGTCACGCAACGTGTAACGCAACAGTGGCTGGTGCCTTGTTGGGCTGCAAAGTTGGATATTCTGAATTACCCCGAGACTGGATCGATGGCTTACTTCCACGACAAGTAGCCTGGCTTAATACTAAAATAAACTGCTTTCTTGACATGATGGCTCTACCATGAAGGCCCCTTATGCAATACTCATGCGAGTTTCGATAAACCTGGGGAATAGGCCTTACCACGGTTTTCGACGCCATCTTAACGAGAAGGCAACCGCGTGCGAAAATACAGTGTTTGTATGACAATCTAAGGTCGAACAACTACTAGCTGTTCTGAAAAAAATATGTGAACAAAAGCTTCACTCCTAGCGATTCTACTGAAAAAAGTAGAGGGCGTTAGCTGCAGCTACAAGCGCTAGAACCACGTTTTAAAATTTGCTATACATTTGTCTGTAAAAATTTCTCTTCTTTTCGACTAAAATTTTCCGAGAAAAATTGCAGACAAATATATGAAAAATCGAAAGCAAGGGTCTGGTGAAATTTAAGCACAGTAAAGGTCCACAAAATTTGTTAGTAAAATCCTTTGCTGTGTAGCTTTGGTTTACTTCTCTTTTTTTTTTTTTTCAGCACAGGCGTTTTACGGAAATTATTCGACATTAGATTCTCATACAAACACTGTAAATTCTCACGCGGTTGCCTACTCGTCAAGATGGCATCGAAAACCGCGATAATGCCTTTTCGTCGACCAATTGGTGTGGTGATAGCGTGTTGCGAGGATCGACAGTTTACCTTTAGTTAGCTGTACGTGTCTAACCTCCATTAAGCGGCCGTGATACCATTCCGTTTCATGCAATCCATTTATTCTTTAGTGGAAGTCCAAACGCTGGCTACATATTAAGTGCCGCACATGTGTAATGACAACTTGGCCCCGGATGTTCAAACGTTGGAATTCGCTCTCCAGTGGCGAAAAAATCACTATCCAGCAGATAAGTACTGCGGGAAGCAATCAGTTATCCGCTGGATAGAAATTTATGGAATAGATAGCAATATCCACTGCGACCCTTTTAACAACTGGGCACTGGAGACTAGGATTGCAAGCTCCTCTAGTCAGCGAAAAAATAGTCCTTAAATATTGTTGGCTATTTCCATTACTGATGAACCCGGCAGTTCTAGCTGTGTTGTTGTTTTTTTATTTTTTTACTGTTTGTGTCCCCAATATTGTGCTGTGAGTTTAATGTATGTTAGTGTTAGTGTCCAGGGAAACAACAATTAACTATCAGTATACAAATCCTTCGAAAATCCTTTCGAGTAATGAAAATCAGCGCGATGTGAAAGGAAAGCCTAGATATAGGCTGGTTATTTTTTTATTTGCAAGGGGGCGCGAGGCGAACACATCTTCAAGATGTTCTTCTTCGTCTCCCCACCCCCCCCCCCCCCAAAAAAAAAACACGTAACATGAAAGCACGGCGTGCCTGTCCGTTAAAATAGTTACTAAGTCCTGTTTATAATTCCTTTCGTTTCATGTGGTGATCTCTCTGTTACTGCTGCTGATCAGCATTGCTCATTCAGATGTTTTTTTCGGGAAAATGAAAATTTGTGTTCAAGGGAGCTCAGCAAGGCCTAAATGACCTCTAAAGCCACGGAATAAAAACATCGCATCACTTAAACTTTGTATCCCTTTAGCACTACTTCATTATAAGAGTTCCTTATTCGCCATTTGCACATCTCCCATAAAATAAAACGTTAACCCCCAACATTTTCCATCAGGGTTGTCTTCGATTTTTCTTAAGACGACTGTAAAATCCAGGAGAAATGGAACAAATGGATTATTCAATTTTTTAATTAAATTATTTATTTTTATTTATTTTTATTTATTTATTTTTTTTAAATAGGGGGAGGGGGGGTGGGGGGGGGCAAAGAAGATTTGTTATGGGAGATGTGAAATGGCGAATTGGCAATACATGTATATGTGGTTTACGTTAGCAGAGAGTTCAAAGAGTCTTATACAGGGCCGGACAAAGCCTCCCTGCGCATTCCGAGGTTGTTTTAAAAACTACCAATAAAGTGGTAGATGTTGGCGGGATGTTCAGACCAAGAGACCCGTAATCTATTGTAATATTTTTGTTGGTGAATATGACCACGTTCTTGTTCGTTGGACCCGAAAAATATAATGTCATGGTATTTGATGCATGGAATAAACAAACCTGGCCACGTGAATTTTTTAATAATCCTTAAGTGCGTGCATCGATGATTAGACAAGCGTTAATCCATTTCGTAACATTCTAGAACCCTGCATCCAATTTTAATTATGTTTTCCAACTCTCATATTGCGGTAGGGATTTGTTACATGAAACACGCGTCGATTTTGGAATTGCGAGGCTACGATTCCTTAAAAAAAAGGAATCTTCAGCCTTTTCTTTCCCTGAGCTAAAATTAACAAACATTTCATTTAATATAATAATATTTAGTAAACACACATCGTACTACATGTGAAATTATTATATGGCTGATTCCGCGAGCGGACCAGATGTCACAAATCCCCTGTGTGTTCTAACTGGCTCCAGAGTAAGCGCGTTTTTCCCTTAAGAAAAATTTCTCGCAAATCCCCCCATTGCGGAAGCCCAAGCTTATCATGATCAGTGAAGACTGTGACCTTGTTCGTTTTTGCGTTTTTCAATCGGCCTCGACTTCGACCTCGACTACATGATTGAAGCGATTATAAACTGTACGTGATTAGATAAGCTATTACAGCAGGATGTACGTGGTTTCCTTTCTAATTGTAAACAACCTAAACATAATGCATTGTTCCTGTGCGGCTAGGTCATCATACACAAAATCCTAACAGAGAAGGGGAGTAGTAGTTTATACTTTGAGGGCACGACCTAATTGTTGGCTTCACACTAGAGCTTAAAGTATAATCTAACTGTACTTGGAACCCACTTTTAGTGTGAAGGGGTAAAATTTACCAACTTCAACTTTACTTAGTGACCATGGAAACGTTTGTAGTTCAAAGAAGTCGAAGTTTGCCGCCAAGTATGGTCTACACCACACTTGATCAATAAGAAATGGAAGCCATGTGCACGTGGAGCGGTCCCAAGCTTCTACAATGAACGGTGTAGAGAGCTTTTACTTCAAGTAATATATATTTGCTTAGTTAACATCTCCTACCTCTTAAAATAATTTGATTGAAACTAGAAACTTGAGCCGAAAAAAAACCGGATGCTCTCGCAGGCCACTATTTTCCTCAAAATCTTGAAAACTGTTTTATCGAAGTTCAACGATGCCTCCTTTGATACTGGTATAGTGCCAGATAGCTTTAAATCCGTCTATAAAAAAAAGGATCTCCTTTTCAGTGTTTGTCTTGAAAATAGAACTGTAAACAGTTAAGTATAAGCCAAATAACACTAAACGGGAACAACTTTGTCACCTCAGATGTTACCTCGGTGTCATTCTTTTTACTCGAAGTAATACACTGAAAATGAAAACGCACTTTCGTCAATTGACCTTTCTGACTTCGTTGGACATGAAAATGATATGATCCTCCACGAAGAGAAACAAAACAGCTGTGGACTTTGATAGAAACCGAATGTCTCGAAGGCCTGAAAACTATGGTGACCAGGGAAACACTAGGCTCGGATGGGTTACCAGCTGAATTCTATAAAGTTTTGTGGAATGATAAATGCAAAACGCTCTAAGGAGCGCTCAATTTCTGGTATGGTACCGGGTATTTTTCCATTACCCAGAGCAGAGGTATTAATAAAACTAATCCTCAAGGTAGAAAGACTCAGAACCCAACTACTTAAAGAACTGGAGACAGTTTAACCCTATAACTAAACTGTGACTATAAAATAGCTGCAGAGTCTATCGCAAATCGCCTAAAGATGTTCTTTCCAATATTATTAGTTATAATCAAACAGGGTTATTAAATGCAGATTTAAAGGTGGAAACCTTTAATACGGCGTCATCCAATTTACTAAGGGAAAAACATCCCAGGACTACTCGAATTTCTTGATTTTGAGCAGACCTTTGATACGATAGAATGGCTATTCATTTAAAAACAAAACAAAACAAAACAACGCTGGAATATTTTGCCTGTTAGATGGCGAGGACATTTTTTCGGTAGAAGTTCTTGCCAAGGCAATCAGGAGAAATAAAAAGAATCAGAGGAATACTTGTAAATCAAGAAGAAATAGAATTAAGCCAGTACGCCCGGATGACACGACTCAAATACCGGATGGCGCACGTGAGTCACTCTCGCTGCTCTTTGTGTACTTGATGACTACACGGTGAAGTATCTGGCCTCAATCTAAACAGCAATAAAACTGAATCTCTATGGATTGCAATGCCGGATCCAGACCCTGAGATAAAGGAAGTGGAGGTGGGGGGGGGGGGGGGGGGGGGGCGTGGTCTCCAAAAAACTTTTTTGGGGTCTAAAAATAAGAGGGGGAGGGCTTCCGGATCCCTCCCCTGGATCCGCCACTTGATTGGCTCAAACACCGGGAAAAACGAGATTCTTGCTCCTGAAAGAAATTTCAAATGGCAGAAAGATAAAGTAAGATCTGCAGGCTTATTTTCTTCGGATCCTACAAACGAAGCAACGATCAAAGAGACAAATAAGCTCTTCTATTCGCTCTTTTGGAATGGAAAAAACGACAAAATAAAACTCGATATAATGATGAATAACTATCCAGACGGTGGCCTTAAAATGGTCGATGTTGAATCCTTTAACAAAGCCTTAAAGGTGACATGGGTTAAAAATGCCTGGACAAAAACAATCGGGGTAAGTGGAATTTTTTTATTATTATTTTCATCTTGGAAAACTTGGCTACGGTCTTTCTTTCAGTGGCAACCTTAACAAAATAAAATTCAATCAAGACCTTAAACATAAGAGACAACTTTTTAGGGTAATTCTACTAATCTTGTCGGAGATCAAGTTTGAACAACAATTAACATCCGAAAGGTTTTTTTTTATTTTTTTTTTTTTATGTATAAGCGTAATGATATTTTTTTGTACAAATGAATAGTCTTCCAATTTTGTAATTTTTTTGCAGTTGTTGTTTTTTTTTTTTTTTTTTTTTCACTTGTATGTAAATGTGAAATGAAGTGTTTTTAAATAGTAAAAAAATAATAATGAAATAAAATAATAAAAAAAGCTACGGTTGCACCGATCTTTGAAGGGGACTGGGCCTAGAACAAAATTTTTGGCGGCAAAGGTAGCGCAAGGCACGCCAGTTGTCACAACAAACTCAAATTTACTAGTTTGCAAGCGAGTTAAGGTGGCTCCCTAGAGTAAATTGGCCGTGCGCAGCCTGAGCACCAGTATGGTGCGAGCTTTAAAATCCGCGCGACGTCCACGCAAAAATAAAATAAACATGGCTACTTTGTTTTGAAATATCCCCCCCCCCCCCCCCCACCCCAAAAAAACTTTATTAACCTTCTGTTGAAGCTCATTGTACAAAAAGTTAGTGTAGGTCAAACATTTATGAGAGGAGACAATATTAAATTACACCGGTTACAAGTCACTATCGATCTCCATAAGAGTAAATTGTATGTAAAAACGAAGCAGAAATTTTCCAAAGACATCAATTCTTTCTGTTCAAAAGTAGACAAACGTAAAATGGTCGAAGTAAATGGTGAATGGAAACTTTACAAAGAAAACAAAGAAATAAATACACTAACCCTAAAGGAAACAATGTTACTGTTTCTGGCCTTTGGTTCACGGACAGTGGAAAGATCTGAAAGATCGAGCCAAGTCCCGAACAACCACTGAAGAATGTCTTCACCGGCGGCGCTCCTCGGTCACTTCATTTCTCTTACATTTTATTTGATTAAGAAATTCTAGAAGTGGCTTTAAGGCAAGATTACAGCAAGTGTAAATTCTTTTTTGTTTTGCCGACTCGATCCATTGTTTAAAAAACTTATCAGAAGAAAGGTTTCCTACTTAACTTGCATCCTGATCGAAGGAACCTTTCCATCGACGAACCAACATCCTTGTACTTGTTTTCCTTTTCAAAAGTTCTTTAACGCACAAGGTGCACTAGAAAATGTTGTTGCACAATGAAAAATAATTTTTGAGACACAAATTGACCCTTGACGAAAGCAACAGTAGGTTATCCGTCGAGAACTACGGTCTTGTACGTGCAGCTGAGGACGTGAAGTACTTTTTTTAGATCGGCGCCATCTTTTACAGCAGGCTTTTAAAGAAAAACTTCGCCGTCGAAATTATGCACCTATCAATGTAAATCCCGTGGTGGGGGGGGGGGGGGGGGGAGTGCGGGCAAGGGGAGGGGATTTGATGCCTGGGACTATCCCCGCTGTCGGGCTTTTGATCGTGTGAAGCGACCCCGGGGTCGGGACATTTGACTTTGACCGACAGAAGCCTGGTATCAATTCAGAAGCAGTTACCAAGTCCGTCCCTCGAGGCTTCCTGAAAGTCACGTTGTTGGAGAAAGGTATGAAGTTTTCATTTGTTTTAATCGCCATAATCCGATACTTTAAACTGTCACCTAAACAGATAATGTCTATTTTATCTTCAAGTTCCCATCTGATTGTAAGACTCGACTGAAATCGAACTCCACCATGAAAGTCGGAGGATTTTTTATGGGTCTCTGATCCGACCTGTTCCGACATGTTGAGCAGATGTTATAAAGCATTTTAGGTTTTATTAATATCATATAGCACGGTCAATCTTCCTGGAGTGATTTTGTTGTTCAAGGTAAGAGATGCTAGTGGAGAGAGAAAATACTTAATTACCGCGAGTAATTTAATGGAGCTTCCGTCAACCGTAAATAAAAGTAGTAACAACGTGTTTGAAATGTTCTTTTATTCGTTTTATATAGTATTATAGCATTGTTTGTTTAGATCTTTTCCCCTGGGGTGGGGGCTTTTTTGACACTTTTGATTGACCTTTCGTTTCCCACCCTGGGGAATTTGATCGCAAAATTTTAAAATTTGCCAAATCCCCACCCCTTGCCCGCACCCCCCCCCCCCCCCCACGGGGTTTACATTGATAGGTGCATTACCCCTAAAGAGGAACAAGGTTGAAAAAGTTTCCGGAAGTGGGTTGGCATGTGAAGGTCTGCAAACAGTTGGTACAGCAGATTAGGAAATGAACGTCTTATCGCTATCCTTGCAAAACCACCGTCTTCATCTCCAATGATCGCCATCCGCACGAGTAGTGACCACCACAGCTTGAATTTTGGCTACAATGGTTAAGTATTTCAAAGAAAACATCCTGTGTTTGGTATAAAATTGAATCCGCTCTCTCTCCTTTTTCAACAGCCGAGATATCACCGTAATAATACTGATAAACAGCTTTAGCAATGGCTTTCGTACTTTTCGAAGAAATCACGTTTTTAGATATGTGCGTTATGCGCATGCGGGCGTGATGGCTCGCGCGCGTATTTTGCTCATACCACCCCGAACCACGCGTGTTTTTCGGATTTTTGTGACGTCAACGCAGTTAATTAACCGTGAATTTCTCGCGTTTCCGTCGGTAAATTTGTTTAAAAAGCACCTCATTTCTTAACAGTTGCAGTTCCTTTGTACTGTCCTTTTCTTGTTAAAATCTGTAAGAGCTAAACTCCTCTATTAAGAAAAGTTACAAATTTCAAAACATTGGCGAAGCCGTCTTAACGACCCCATGTTTTTTCCACCTTAAAATGTTAAGCAATATCGTTAACATAAAGTGGCAAAGTTTAAAGACATTTCACCGAGGGAAATAACAAATATGAAAAAAAAAAATGATCAAAAATGACAAAATTACTGCCTGGTTAAGGATGCGATGTTGCCATGGCAACGGCCTTAATCCAAAAAATGAAACTTGATAAAGGAGCCTTTTTACATGATATGGGTAAACTTGGCGGTGAATTTCGTGAACCAAATCACAAAGACAAAGTAACTAGATTTCCTTCTGTATCGTACGCTAGATAGCTAGGGTTATTAGTAAATACTCTAGGGAGCCACCTTAAAGTGAACCATTTAATTTTAGGGGAAGTAAGATGCGAAGGAGGGGCAGAGGATGGGAGTGCAAAAGACGACATGGAAAATTCACAGAAACTCTGATCAAGTGCAAGACGTATATTAGATTACAATGTTATTGCTCCCTAGCTAAGCTGAATTGCCTCTTGAATTGCATGCAAAAGAAAAGAAAGGAAAACAAAATATAGCAACACTTTAATTGCTTGGTTTGTTGCATGTATTGTCAAAAAAGGGAAAACAATCGCATATAATTCAAACCAGCAATAACTTGACTGAAAATCCAACTGGAAGAAGGCAAACCTGCTGCGAGTTTAATTAGTTTTTGCTTTTTTGGTTGTTTGTTTACCGTTGTCGTCGTCTTCGTTGTTGTTGTTTTTGTCCAGCAACTTTGTTTTCATATCTGCAGAACAGCGATAACACTGTGGTCACGCAACGTGTAACACGACGGTGGCTTCTGCCATGTTGGGCTGCAAAGTTGAATATTCTAAGTTATCACGTGACTGGATGGGACAGCCTACTTCTATCTTCCATGACAAGTAACCTATCTTAATACTAAAATAAGCTGCTTTTGGACTTGATGGCTCTGCCGTGAATGCCCTTTATCCAATGATCGTACGGTTTGGGATAAACCTGAGCAATTCATCATGATTCTCCCACGACCAGTTGATGTAATGATACCGTGTTGCAAGGGTCGACTGCAGTTTGCCTTAGCTGTACTAGACAGCAAGCAGGCTCTCCGGGGCGCTCTGTTAGCGGAGCGGGAAAAGGAAGGAGAGCTTGCAACTACGTCTCTGGAATTTGAATATCTGCATCGAAGACGTCGATGCGAGATGCTGACTGGCGGAGATGACAATGATCTTCCACGCGTTTTTCAATGTTTGTTTACATTCGCGCTCGTTCCCGCTTTGCGCTGATTAACGGAAATCTGGCAGCTCAGTCTACGGGGAGCTAAAGGGGAATTGGAGGCGGAATTCAAATTCCAGAGACGTAGTTGCAAGCTCAACTTCCTTTTCCCGCCCTAGCGCCAGAACGCCCCGGAGAGCTTGCTCGTAGGGTATAGCAGTACATGTCTAATCTCCATTAACTGGTTACCAAGTAAGCGAGCGTGACAACGTTTCGTGCGCTGGCTACATAAGTGCCTCGCATGCGTAATGGCAACTTGGCTACAGTTGTTCAAACGTTGGATAACACCCTCCAACGGAGCGATCACTATCCAGCGGATAAGTATTGCAAAAAGCAATTATTTAGCCGCTGGATAGAAATTTATAAAATGGATAGCGTTATCCACCCTTTGAACAACTGGGTCCTGGAGAGTAGGATTGCGGGCTCCTCTGGTCAAAAAAACAAAAAAAATCCTTAAATATTGTTGGCAGTTTCCAATACTGATGAACTCGTCAGTTCCTTTCAAGCTTCTTCTTCTTCTTCTTCTTTTTTTTCTGTTTTTACCCCAATGTTGTGCTGTGAATCTTTGATGCATGTTAGTGAAACAACAATTAAATTGGTTATAATTAATTATTGCTAATAAAAATCCTTCGAAAATCCTTCCGAGTATAAAAACACTGCATACCTCCGCAAGATTTAATCAAAGTAGTTATTAAGTCCGTGAAAACCCTGTTTATAATTCTTCGCGTTTCATGATGCTGTATTTTTAATTTGTTACTGAACTTTGCAGTTTGCAACAAAAATTTCCTTGCTCATTCATGTGTACTGTTTGTTTCGGGAATGTCCAATTAAATGTCAACACTAAAAATCTGCGTCCACGAGAGCTCAGCAAGGCCTAAATGATCCCTAAACAGCTTAAGCCACGGAATAAACAAAGCATCACTTATTAATTTTTGTTGACTGCGTTTTTAGCATTTACTTCACTAGCATTTCCTTTCTTGACAGTACATGTATATATGGTTTTTGTTAGCGGAGAATAGACCTCTTTAGGTTGTAAGTTATATTTTTCCCAACACAGGTCATGTGAATCTCACTATTAAGCGTCTTGAACAGAACGTCTTTTTGGACCGGAAGCCTTTGAAAGAGTGTAAAGACCTGCGATGAGCGGTCTACGTTTGCAAAACCAATAATTTCTATTTCCACGATTTTAGTGCGAAAAATTACGTAATCCTGTATGCAAAACAAAACAAATTGGGGTCAGAAAGTAGTGTCTTCTGTCTTAAACATGATAGCGAAATGGGCAATTTTTGTCTTGCACAGCTGCCTTCGAAGGCCTCGGCGACACACCTCTACCCAAACTTTCCTTGATTGCCTCCCCCCCCCCCCCCCAACCGGGGGTAAAAGTGACCACGTTCTTTCCCCCCAAAAAATAATGTCTTGGTCTTCTTTGTTGCATAGAATGAACAAACCTGACCATGTGAAATTGTTTAAATCCTTTCGTGTGCGCATCGATGATTACACAAGCGTTAATGTTCTCGTAACCCTCTAGATTTTAATCAACTCCCATGTTGCGGTTGGGATTTGTTACTTGATTTTTGAAAAACGCGTCGATTTTGAAATTGTGAGGTTACGATTGCGAACTTAACTAGAAATAAGTGTATCGCAGAAACTCGCGAAACTCGGGAAGGAGAGGCCCATAAAATGTCAGGGATGGAAGCGGGGAGAGAATCGGAGTAAATTGTGTAGCTTGGGAGGGCGGTTTCAACACTAGCTCTAATATTGGAATGTGAGATGTAGTTAATCTCCTTTTAGTTAGAGTAAATTTGAACCTAGTGCTCTGTCGTTAAAAAGGATGTTCTTGGTAGCCAATGTTTCATAGGTCCTGTGTTTACCCCATTTGACCCTCCTACATGTGTAATAAATAGTCAAAAGAAAATGGGCGTGATAGTGAATAACTGCACGACAGAGAGGTGAATATGCAGCTAACCCATGCCATCTTTAATAGTAAGTGTACTTATAATTACTTGTGAAGTGTGTCATTAGTAGTGCAGTGAAAATAACAAGTTAATGCTGATAACTGACGAAAAATATGTATCGTTAAGTGAACTACAGCATTGAGAGTGTTTGCACTATTGTTGTAGTACATAATCCAGAGATGCCAACCTCTGGAAATCTAAAAACTGGAGACTCTTTCTTCTGCATTACCCCCCCCCCCCGAATATCAATGACCAATTCCCCCCCCCCCCATTAGCACATTCGATCCAGTCCCTAATCGGCTTAGGACATTACATGAAGTCTTACGTGAGGTACAGAAGGAGCACAATGAGCTTTTACGATTGTTATGGGGAAATAATCTTTGTCAGTGATGAAATACATGCGAAAATGCCCCAGAAACCGAACTGTGAATCAAAGGAAATTCAAATTTTTGGAGAAAATGAGATAAATTCCAAATTAAAGCACAGGAAAGAGGATGTGATAATCACACTTGACAACTAATTGTTTTTAACAGTAAGGTGAAACATAATCACCTACACTGAAATAGAAATTACATGTATACGGGGCGCCAAATGTATTTTTATTATTTAGAGTGGTTATTTGTATACAACAAGGGTGGTTATTTACACATTACAGTTTTATTATTTCTAAATAACCTGAATAAAAAATTGGTTATTTACAACCAACCAACACTGAAATTTGGTTATTTAGCAAATAACCAAAAATTAAAAAGTGGTTATTTCTAAATTACCAAATGCGAGATTGATTATTTATTCAATAACCAAAATGCAAGATTGGTTATTTATCAAATAACCAAAATGCGAAGCTGGTTATTTATTAAATAACCAAAATGCAAGATTGGTTATTTATCAAATAAGAGATGCGAAATTGGTTATTTATTAAATAACCAAAATGCGAGATTGGTTATTTATTAAATAACGAAAATGCGAAATTGGTTATTTATTAAATAACCAAAAAGCGAGATTGGTTATTTATTAAATAACCAAAATGCAGGCAGAATGGAAAATTGGTTATTTATAAACAAACTGGACAATTGGTTATTTAGTAAATAAACAAACATGGACGATTAAAAATCCAAAACTGTGCAAAAATGGTTGTTTAATACAGACATGGTTATATATTTACCTAATTTGGTCTTAGCAAGTGGCCACGTGGCCCATTTTTCCGCTCAGTTCCCATAACGACTTGCAGACTTCTATTTCCAACATGGCTTCTTCCAAAAACATAGCGCGGTTAAATGTAGAAATGGCTCCGAGCTGGTTTGAATTTAGCTACTGACCGATCCAAATCTAATACATGCCACTACAGACTGTTCACACTTCACAGTCCCTAGTTTTCCGTAAGATCGTCGAGATCGAGCACTTTGTGTTACGGGAAGCCATCTTGGATGAGTGTCAAAACTACTTAGATATGGGGCGCCAAATGTATTTTTATTATTTAGAGTGGTTATTTGTATATAACCAAAACAATGTTGGTTATTTACAAATAACCACATTACAGTTTCATTATTTCTAAATAACCAAAATATAAAATTGGTTATTTACAAATAACCAAAACTGAAATTTGGCTATTTAGCAAATAACCAAAAATTAAAAAGTGGTTATTTCTAAATAACCAAATGCGAGATTGGTTATTAATTAAATAACCAAAATGCGAAATTGGTTATTTATTACATAACCAAAATGTGAAATTGGTTATTTATTAAATAACCAAAATGCGAAATGCGAGATTGGTTACTTATTAAACAACCAAAATGCGAAATTGGTTATTTACTAAATAACCAAAATGCGAAATTGGTTATTTATTAAATAACCAAAATGCAGGCAGAATGGAAAATTGGTTATTTATAAACAAACTGGACAGTTGATTATTTAGTAAATAAAACATGGACGATTAAAAATCCAAAACTGTGCAAAAATGGTTATTTAATACAGAAATGGTTATTTACCTAATTTGGTCTTAGCAAGTGGCCACGTGGCCATTTTCTCGCTCAGTTCCCATAACGACTTGCAGACTTCTATTTCCAACATGGCTTTTTCCAAAAACAGCGCGGTTAAATGCAGAAATGGTTCCGAGCTGTTCTGAATTTAGCTACTAACCGATCCAAATCTGATACATGCCTGACATGCTAGTACAGACTGTTCACAGTCCGTATTTTTCCGTAAGATCGTCGAGATCGAGCACTTTGCCGGCGTTACGGGCTGCCATCTTGGATGAGTGTCAAAACTAACCAGGGGGCAGAGGGCGGTTTGAGAGGAAGCGAGAAAAATAGTCCGTGAGTAGTTTTGACGCTCATCCAAGATGGCTGCCCGCTACGCAAAGCCTACTGCGACAGGATTTTCTAATCACCCTGATATTGTGGAATTCTGTAGGTACTTTTGATCATTGGTCAAGCCAATCTTTGCCCAAAGAGATCTCAGGAGCAGGAAAGTTGCATTTTCCTGCGTATCAATTTACTGAAAACGTCCCGAGGAAAACGCTGGAATAGGATTTCCGCGACCCTAAATATAAAAATTTTCCAGGGGAGCATACCCCCAGATCCCACTAGGTTGGGTCGCCTTCGGCGCTACAACTTCTTCTCCTCCTTACTTGCGTGCGAAAGGTTTATTAGAAGATACATCATTATGGGAGCTCTAAAGTGGAACGAATTAGGATAGAAATTATGATAACTCGAAAGAACAGACGGGAGCCAATCTTAATTCTTCAGTCAGCAAGTGATATGACCAATAAAATTGTAAAAGAAGTCGAAAAGAGAGACACTTTATTTGGTATTTCATTGAGTTTTTAGCAAGTACAGAATTGAATCCAGGGATCAAAAGATTTTCACGGGATCAGGGATCAGGATTTGCAACAATTTTGGATCAGGTATCAAAATTTTATGGCCAAAATGTGAGATCACTCGGGAAAATGTATACCTCGTTAAGACCCTGTTGTATGACAAAACAGTGTAAAATATGATACGTTTCACGGAAATGCAAAAATTATTTTTGAATATGTGTAATGGGAGGGAAATTAGGGAACAAATTAGCCAGAAATGAATGATGTGACGGCACGACATTTCATTGGATAGTCTCTGAACTATCATGAGTAGATGACGGTAAATGAAGACTAATGGTGGTAGATGTAGGCGTATGAAGGTAAAAGAAGGCTAATAAATGTAGGTGACCGTGGATAAAGGCTAATGGGGGTAGATGAAGGTGAATGAAGACTAATGGAGGCAGATACACCGAATTCATAATGGTGGATGGCTCGGGTAAGCCTCGGTACGAGTACATGAAAACGAGGCGGGTAAGGATTCGAGCAGAAAAAAGTACAGAAGAGCGTGTTGTGTAATTTAAAGCGTGGTTGTACAAAGTACCTTTTTTTACCATGAATGAAAATAAATCACCACAGAATCGGTATTGCTGTGTGCCACTTTGTAATCAAAAAGGAACCACCGGTCCAAACGGCGAGAAAGTTGGATTTTTTAGCATCCCGACCGATACAAGCTTGAGCGCGCAATGGCTGCACGCGATTCGAAGAGATACAGGTAAACATTTCACGATTACAGATTCTACTAAAGTCTGCTCTCTGCATTTTAAGAATGAACACCTTAAGAACAGTTTAGGCATTGGGCGGTTAAGTTACGTAGACGGAGCAGTTCCATCAGTTTTTGAATGGAAAAGGAGCTCACCTCGGAAGAGACCTCCGCCGACACCAAGAGGTAATTCTGCTTCGATTCAAAATAAAAAGCAGAATAAGAGGAAAGCAGGAAGTGCTCGAACATCGCTCGATATGAGTGCAGTTGCCGGTCCGTCTTCAGAATCCCTTAGTATCGATGCTACTGATTCATTAAACGAGTTTTCCTTAGAAAGTAATTCCGAAGCAGGAAGTAGCGAAACTGTAACAACAGACAATCAGCTGTCCTACGACGATCTTCGAAAAAAGCTAGCTAAAATGGAGCAGTTACTTGAAGAAAGCAGAACGAAAAATGCAAAGTTAGAAGCAGAGGTTGAAAAAGTGAGGACCCATGCTTTCAAAATTTCAGAGAAGTGTGCGAACTTAGAGAAGAGGATCTTTACAGTAGATAATTTCACCTCTGATGAAGATATTAACATTTTATACTGGCTTCCCATCGTATGACGTTTTCATGGCTACGTACAATTACTTAAATCCGGGGCAAAATGGAGAAAACATTCGTTTTTGGCGTTCTGTTTCCAACGATGTTGACCCTGAATATTATGAAAGAGAACCTGAACTTGGCGTTGGACCAGGGAGGCCTAGAACTTTAAATGCTAAAGAGGAGTTCTTCCTGGTAATGTGTAGATTAAGACAGGGATTTCCAGAACGCCATCTGGGGCATTTATTGGATATATCTCAATCCACAGTTAGCCGAATTGTAATTTCCTGGGTAAATTTCATGTATTTAAGGTTTGGGCAGTTGAACATATGGCCATCCCGAAAAGTGGTGAATGATAACATGCCTCAAGACTTCAAAGGCAAGTATCCAAATACTAGGGCTATAATAGATTGCACTGAAATCAAGTGTCAGATGCCAAGTAGTTTACTCCTGAACAGTGAGCTATTTAGCTCTTACAAGAACCACACAACTCTTAAAGGATTGATTGCTATTTCTCCTGCTGGTCATATCTCCTTTATAAGTCAACTCTACACAGGCAGCATATCTGATAGGGAAATAACTGAGAGAAGTGGATTTCTGGACCTCTCTTTTGAAGCTAATGATTCTGTTATGGCTGACAAAGGATTCACTATTCAGGATCTTCTACCAGTTGGTGTGTCCCTTAACATCCCCCCATTTTTAGGCAGTTCAGCTCAGATGCCTGCTGAGGATGTTGTAAAAACAAAAGAAATTGCATCTCTCAGAATTCATGTTGAGAGGGCAATCAACAAAATTAAGAATTTTCACATTTGGGATGGTGTAGTCCCTCTCAGTCTTTTTGGTATTGTAAACCAGATGTGGACTGTTTGTGCACATCTGTGTAATGTTCAAGATCCTATTATATCATAGAGCAATGCATGAAACTACCCTTAATTACCTGAAAGTAAACTTTTGTTGCATACATGTAATGTTGTGTTAGAACAAAGCAGGGGCGTTGCTATAAAAAAGCATACATTATTGACAATTGAAAGAGAGGTGACCAGTCCACCTTTTAGGGATTATAATCTTGTAGGCCTTGCTTCATTATGCTGGCCCTTGTATTCTGAGACAGCAAAAGTGAGAAAATGCTGGAAATAATATGCCTTGAGTTTCTGACTAATATTATCCCAGAAATCTTGGTCAAATTTTATTCTTTGGATTGACATCCCTTTGAATGTATAGACAACAAAGTCACACCAAGCAGCACCAGTTATAGCCAATTGGCCTTATACTTGAGCATAGTACTCATGATCAGTTTTTAAACGACACTGGTCACCTACTCGTCGACAGAAAAATTTGGGATCGGCACAGGCATCTAGTGGGGTGACAGCAGCTTTGCTTGATGGGCATTTGACTTCCAAAATTCCAAAAGGCTGACTGCAGCCAAAGTCAATGACTTTCCCATCAGGGGTAGCTGCAAAGACTGGCATTTCACTTGAAATTACAAGTCCACACTTGAGCACCACCACTGGTGTTTTTCTTGCATTCATGAATTTTTGGTATTCATGAATGGCAGTTGCCTCATACTTTCTTCCATGTTCAGTGTGTCTACTTGTAAACACCTTGGGGTGCATAAGTTCTTTACAAAAAGAGTCATGATTTCTTTGCCTTCTAGAAATCAGATGGAACCTTGAGGCTGTGAACCTAAATTTTCTCTCTTCCCTCCATCTCTCACCGCCTACCTGCTCTCTTGTTTCTACTTCCATTTTGTTAAGTTCATTTTCATCAACCTCAAGTGAAGATAGAAACATTCTCTCCTCTTCAGTGAGAGTGTCTGGATAACAGCTAGGTTCCTTGTCTTTAAGGGGGAATCTTGGATAGCTGTTTATATTGGCATTTGAATCAGGACTTCTTGCAACAGTACTTATATCAGTATACACATGAAAGTTGGCCTCAGAATAAGATAACTGATAACTGTTTGTAGACCCAGCGGGGCTGTTTCCATATTTGGTCTGCACCATTTCACTGGGTGTATTTGAAGCAAGGGTAGCAATACCCATTTTAGGATTGATTGCTGCAATGGCTTTTTTAAAACTCTCTTCCTCTAAAATATCATGCTTTGTTATTTTGCGGGCCTCATAGAGTTGACAGGCAACAGCCTTGTCAGACTTCTTATCGTCGGGCTTAATTTTAGAGACAACTAAATCCATCACTGGCTGCGGATGAATTGAATCACCTCGACCTTTTTTATGCCAACTTTGTAACTTTGAGGTACATGCCAAAGTTGGATTTTCATCTAATTCATCCCTTAAGTCTTCAGTTGTTTTGCTCCCGAACAATGAGTATTTGCAAATTTTCAACACGAGAGCAAGTGTGTGGTTACAATAACCAACTTTCCCAGCAGCACATGTGCAAGTCGCATCCATCACTTGTCCAGATATAATACAAAGGGCAACCTGAATGGTATGAGGAGCATCGTGTTTCTTATAGCTGTGATAGCACTTGCATTTAAAATAGAAATAATGTTCATCATCATTTGCCTCAATATCCTTTAAATATTCATCTTGAAGAAAGGTCTTGGCACGTTTCAAACTTGTGGGAACAGAATGGTGTTCCACACTTCCCATCTTTTTACCTGAATTTTCTATATGCTTTTTCATTTCAGCTTTTGTAAACAATGGCAACTTCTCTAGAGCTTTCCCCCAACCAGTAGATGGGTATTTTACTCCGGCACTAGCCTTATTCTGGGATGAACAATCGGGAAGCGAAATAGAGCATTCCCTGGCTTTTCGTTTCGTATAAATCTTATTTGGATCAGGGTCAACTATAAGTTGGTCTCTGCCACTTGCAATATACTCCTCAACTCTATAAGATAAAGATACAACAAAACACAGCATTCAAATAATTTCAGTTTAACTCGCTAATATTAATATATGATGATATGTTTTTCCAGAGCAAATGAAATTTTGGTTCTTAGAATCTGCATTCGAGCGGGAAATAACAGAACATTCAATGTTTACAATAGGCGTACGCGCGTTGGAGAATTATTCGATAGAAACATACCGCTTTACGAGCTGTGCTTTTACGTTCAGGCCTTTACACGAATCACCCCTACATCGTAGCCAAAACAATAGATCAGCTTTTTTCAACTCTGCTGGTTTCCTTCCCTCAAGACGAGCTCCAGGAATATCATTTTCCGTTAGTAGAAGTGGAGCTGTAAACGTGTTTACTTGAGGTGCCGCCATATTGGAATTACAATCCTATCCTCACCCGCCTCGTTTTCATGTACTCGTACCGAGGCTTACCCGAGCCGTCCGCCATTATGAATTCGGTGTATGACGGTAGAGGAAGGTGAAAGAAGGCAAAGGTTATTGAAGGCCTATGTAGGTAGATGAATATTAATGACGAAGGATGAGTGTGAATGAAGGTAAATGAATTAGAATGAAGGTGAATTAAAATAAATGAAGGTGAATGAAGATTCATGAAAGCGAATGAAGGTGTACGGAGGAAAATGAGGGTGGAGGAAGGTAAATGAAAGAGAAAAGAGGAAAGTGAAGGAAGAGGAAGAAGCCATGTTGGAATAGAAGTCTGCAAGTCGTTATGGGAAATGAGCGGGAAAATGGGCCACGTGGTCACCTGCTAAGACCAAATTAGGTAAATAACCATTTCTGTATTAAATAACCATTTTTGCACAGTTTTGGATTTTTAATCGTCCATGTTTTATTTACTAAATAACCAACTGACCAGTTTGTTAATAAATAACCAATTTTACTACCACTCTGCCTGCATTTTGGTTATTTAATAAATAACCAATTTCGCATTTCGCATTTTGGTTATTTAATAAATAACCAATTTCACATTTTGGTTATTTAAAAAAAATAACCAATTTCGCATTTTGGTTATTTAATACCCAATTTCGCATTTAGGGTTATTTAATAAATAACCAATCTCCCATTTGGTTATTTAGAAATAACCACTTTTTAATTTTTGGTTATTTGCTAAATAACCAAATTTCAGTTTTGGTTATTTGTAAATAACCAATTTTATCTTTTGGTTATTTAGAAATAATGAAACTGCAATGTAGTTATTTGTAAATAACCAACATTGTTTTGGTAATATACAAATAACCACTCTAAATAATAAAAATACATTTGGCGCCCCATACTTAAAGGGCTGGGGGCGGTTTGGAAGGAAGCGAGAAAAATAGTCCCTGAGTAGTTTTGACGCTCATCCAAGGTGGCTGCCCGTAACGCACAGCCTATTGCGACAGAATTCTCTAATCATCCTGATATTTTAGAATCCTGTAAGTACTTGTGATCATTGGTCAAGCCAATCTTTGCCCAAAGAAATCTCAGGAGCAGGAAAGTATCATTTTCCTGCGTATTAATTTACTGAAAATGTCCCGAGGAAAACGCTGAAATAGGATTTCCGAGACCCTAAATTTAAAAACTTTCTGTGGGAGCATGCTCCCAGAACCACAAGGTTAAGTTGCTTTCAGCGCTACAACTTTTTCCCCACTTAAGTGCGAAAGGTTTATTAGAAGATACATCATTATGGGAGCTCTAAAGTGGAACGGATTATAATAGAAATTATGATAACTCGAAAGAACAGACGGGAGCCAACCTTAATTCTCCAGTCAGCAAATGATGTGATTAATAAAATTGTAAAAGAAATCGAAAAGAGAGACACTTTATTTGGTATTTCATTGAGTTTTTAGCAAGTACAGAATTGAATCCAGGGATAAAAAGATTTTAATGGGATCAGGGGTCAGGATTATTTGCAACAATTTTGGATCAGGTATCAAAATTTTATGGTCAAAATGTGAGATCAGTCGGGAAAATATATACCTCGTTAAGACCCTGTTGTATAACAAAACAGTGTAAAATACTATAAGTTTCACGGAAATGCAAAATTATTATTAAATATGTGTAATGTCTGACGACTAAAGGACATGGGAACAAATTAGTCAGAAATGAATAATGTGAGGGCACGACAATTCGTTGGATAATCTCTGGACTATCATGAAAACCAACTGACGTAGATGACGGTAAATGAAGACTAATGGTGGTAGATGTAGGCGTATGAAGGGAAAAGAAGGCTAATGAATGTTAACCTGAGATCAGGCCCAATTTTAGCGGTTCTCATACATACTCTCTTACAGCTACCGCCGGAACGCAATTTTCAAAGCGAAACGAAAATAGAGCCTGATCTCAGGTTAAATGAATGTAGGTGACCGTGGATAAAGGCTAATAGGGATAGATGAAAATTAATGACGAAGGAATAAGTGTGAATGAAGGTAAATGAGTTAGAATGAAGGTGAATTAAAATAAATGAAGGTAAATGAAGATTAATGAAAGCGAATGAAGGTGCACGGAGGAAAATGAAAGCAAATGAAGGAAAACTGATGGTGGAAGAAGGTAAATGAAAGAGAAAAGAGGAAAGTAAAGGAAGTGGAAGAAGCCCATGTTGGAAATAGTAGTCTGCAAGTCGTTATGGGAACTGAGCGGAAAAATGGGCCGCGTGGCCACTTGCTAAGACCAAATTAGGTAAATAACCATTTCCGTATTAAATAACCATTTTTGCACAGTTTTTGGATTTTTAATCGTCCATGTTCGTTTATTTTCTAAATAACCAATTGTCCAGTTTGTTTATAATTAACCAATTTTCCATTCTGCCTGCATTTTGGTTATTAAATATATAACCAATTTCGCATTTTGGTTATTTAATAAATAACCAATCTCGTATTTTGGCTATTTATCAAATAACCAAAATGCGAGATTGGTTTTTTTAATAAATAACCAATTTTGCATTTTGGTTAAGTTTATTTCGCATTTTTGGTTATTTAATAAATAACTAATCTCGCATTTTGGTTATTAAATAAATAACCAATCTCGCATTTTGGTTATTTAGTAAATAACTAATTTCGATTTTGGTTATTTGCTAAATGTTATATTTTGGTTATTTAGAAATAATAAAACTGTGATGTGGTTATTCGTGTAAATATAACCAACATTGTTTTGGTTATATACAATTAACCACTCTAAATAATAAAAATACATTTGGCGCCCCATATAGTAGCAATGTCATCAAGGAAGCAGTTGAGGAGAATCGTGATTATGATGATTAATGAATATGCGGTACTCTCATTAGCACTGAAGTATTCCTGTAAAAAGTACCAAATCATTTATGAAAGTGTTCACATTTATTTGTGTACACGCATGAGAAACAAATACCCATGCATGCAAGAGTGAATTTGTATGAATTGTCCACATACAAGTCATTGTTTCTCAATTCTCAACATGCATGAGCTTGTTGAGACATGGTTGCCAGAGGAATAGTTTTTGAAATTGTACACTTTCCCTGACCAAATGAATTGACAATTAATGGACTCCAAATTCCACTCAAAACTTCGTGTAGTAGACACAGGTGACGTAAAGCAAAAGACTTTCTTGTTTTCTGTCCAGGGAAAATCTGCTTGGTATTGTTTCAAGGCTGTTGTTCTTTTGTTTTACATCATCTGTGTCCGGTACACAAAATAAATGCCCAAGCTCCCATCACAACCATCCTCACCACCCATTGATTACATGAATTTATCGTGAATGTAAAGCACAGAATGGATTGATCTTATAGGAAACCCTATATCTGCTTGTCGTTTAATTTCTGGAAACAATATCTTGCTGATGGAATATGTCTAACTTCGGTGAATATGCAGAAATATGTCACCTCCCTCTGACTTCTCTGAAAGAGTCCAGTGTTCCCTGACTTACACTGAAATTCCCTGACTTGATAAATTGTCCCTTACGGGTAAAAGAATTAATTTTCAGGGCATTGTAACGGATGTCACACACTAATATTGTGAGGAGATCCGAAATACAGATGTTCTTTTCGAAGAAATAAGATCTAAAAGAGGAGGCCCGCAATAATAAATTTATGTTTGACTTGAAAGACACAGCTGTGTTTATGTATAAGGCTGCTAAATATAGATATATATTTTTACGAGAGATGGTTTTGGAGAAGTAAATGTAATAAAAATTCTAAACGAAAATTTTGTTCAGTAGACTTTGTTTACAAATGTAACGCTTCCCTACATGTCACATATTATCGGTGTTATAAATTGTTCATTGTAAAATAAAGCTTCCTGTAAAACCCAATGTTGCTCATGGTGTAGAGGCTGATAGGCTGTCCTTAGTCCGTTGGAAAGATATTCTTTAAGGTGACTCGACCCAGTTTTTTTGGGGGGGTACTATCCTACTTTGAAGCTCTCTGGTATCCCCACCTTTACTTTTATCGTATGTCTAACACATAGAATGGATAACATATAGATCAATCTACAATATAACATAAAATTTTTGGCGATCGGAGTAAATGTCACGTGGTTATAATGCCACGCCCCTTTGAGGTCTGAGTCGAAAATCTGCTGTTGCCGGCATTTTTTCGTGAAAATCTCTCGGCTACACATAATGCGCATTAGTGCCTTGCGCTGAACAGAGTTTCACCAAAATCGCAAAGACCCAATTCGAGAAATTCAGCGGTTTCGAAATTTAGGTCATAATTTATGCGAAAATGATAAGCAAACTTTACACGGATTATATCAGAAACTCATAAGGGGTTGAAACGTGTAACTCCCATATGTTTGCTTTGTCCGATGCTTGTGATTATTCATTTTTGAAAGTACCATATTTGGAACGAGAAGAAGAGATAACTGACCAATCAAACTTTGTAAACAACGTGACGTAATTTTCCTTCAGGTTCCCGTGCCCGCTTAAAAAAATGGCCGACAAACGGGGGAAAAACTCCCAAAAGCAGAGAAAGCTTTCAAAGGTTGAAACCAGGAATATTACCAAAACACTGAGCAGGATATTACTGCCTTACCACCCGGGCCAAACGTAACATTATGAAACCCATTTTCGGCCACGCAACTTCTTGAAGTTGTCACTTCAAAAAACGATGCCTCGTTGACCCTCTGCACAGTAAACTTATACTGCAAATAGGCTTTTAAAATTCTTATGTTAAAAGTCTAGAATAAACAGTGAAAAATATTTTCTAATAAAATTCGTTAGCTGCGTATCGAAAAGTGTCCAAAACCTGTACCTGACACCTTCGCAAAAATTGATTCTTGTAATGAATGTGAGAAGCATTTTAAAAGCTTAAATTAAACTTGGATGTTGTTGTCACGATCGTGTTTTGAGCTAATTTTATGAATGAACAAACTCAAAACAATAGACAGAGAAGCCGTTTCTTGAAAATTTTTATTCAAAGTCCAAAAAGTTAATCCTTTAAAGCAATTCGGAAAACACTATCTGGATCGTGGATCCGTTCATGCAAGTGAAATCGGCTAAGCACATGGCAAAATTCAACACAAAATCCATCTCAAATCAGGGCACATTTTGTAATTTTTCTTTAGTGCCGAAGAGAAAAATTTATAAAACGTCTATGAAACATTTAAAAATACATAAATTCCCTTTCAAAAACGTAATTGTCTTGGCCATAGAGTGCAAAATGTACCTGAAAATTCAGCAAAAACTTCGCTGACTTGGTTGCATTTCAAACCAGACCATGGGCTCCGCCGTGAAGAAAACAAGGTTGAATTCCTCGAAAGACAATTTCTTGATGAAAAGCTTCCCTTTCTCAACAAAAAGAAAGCTGAGCATTCTTTTGAACTTTCTCTTTCCATTTTTTGTCTTTTAACGGTGTATTTTTAACCTTGAAATGCAGAACTCTTGTCTTAAAACATCTGCATGGTGATCGCGTAGCAGCCATTTTGTTGAAAATGGATATCCGTCACTAAGGTTTCCAAATATGGTAAAAGTGAATATTCACGAGCATTGAACGCGAGTTACACGTTTCAACCCCTTATGGGTTTCTGATTATATCTAATAAACTATGAGATTCATCTCTTTATTTTGGGCATCATTATAACAGATGGGTCCTTGCAAGTCAGCAAAACGCTTTAGGGCCTTGTAAATGCGCGCGATTTCGAGCAAAGCAAACATATAGAAATTATAGTTTTCGCTATTTGTTGACGTTTGTCAGCGTTTAAGAGTCCTTCTCACGAAAAAAGCATTTTCTTAAAAATTCGTAGTTTTTTTTCCTTCAAATTTTTTCAGGGCCACAATTGATTAACTAACTACCCGGACTCTGAATTTCATGGTCATTGAAAAACTGTGACATTATCTTCTATAAGCCCAAACTTGAGTAAACATTGAAGATTTTGAGCGTTTTGGCTGAGTTTGTGCTTTGGGAGTTGTCTATTGTTTCTAGTCTGTCATTATACAGCATTCTTGTTCAGCACGCGTGCAATGACCACGCTTGGCTGACTTCCGAATGCTCACCGAGATATTCCCGTCACGACTTGGTTTAATTATTGGCTTGCATTAAACCTATGAAAAAATGATATTTTTTTAATAGTAAGTAGATTTAGTGTGTAGCACTTCTTGATTTTTTTGCAAAGGCACAAGAAGCACGAGAATTGATTAAAAATTGTGACTTAAACCTCTATGTATCACGCGATGGCCTGTCTCACTGTACCAAAATTATTATATCTCGGTGAGCATTCGGAAGTCAGCCAAGCGCGGTCTTTGCACGCGTGCTGAACAAGAATGCTGTATAATGACAGACTAGAAACAATAGACAACTCCCAAAGCACAAACTCAGCCAAAACGCTAAAAATCTTCAATGTTTACTCAAGTTTGGGCTTATAGAAGATAATGTCACAGTTTTTCAATGACCATGAAATTCAGAGTCCGGGTAGTTAGTTAATCAATTGTGGCCCTGAAAAAATTTGAAGGAAAAAAAACTACGAATTTTTAAGAAAATGCTTTTTTCGTGAGAAGGACTCTTAAACGCTGACAAACGTCAACAAATAGCGAAAACTATAATTTCTATATGTTTGCTTTGCTCGAAATCGCGCGCATTTACAAGGTCCTAAAGCGTTTTGCTGACTTGCAAGGACCCATCTGTTATAACGATGCCCAAAATAAAGAGATGAATCTCATAGTTTATTAGATATAATCCGTGTAAAGTTTGCTTATCATTTTCGCATAAATTATGACCTAAATTTGGAAACCGCTGAATTTCTCGAATTGGGTCTTTGCGATTTTGGTGAAACTCTGTTCAGCGCAAGGCACTAATGCGCACTATGTGTAGCCGAGAGATTTTCACGAAAAAATGCCGGCAACAGCAGATTTTCGACTCAGACCTCAAAGGGGCGTGGCATTATAACCACGTGACATTTACTCCGATCGCCAAAAATTTTATGTTATATTGTAGATTGATCTATATGTTATCCATTCTATGTGTTAGACATACGATAAAAGTAAAGGTGGGGATACCAGAGAGCTTCAAAGTAGGATGGTACCCCCCCCAAAAAAACTGGGTCGAGTCACCTTAAGTGCATTGTACAGATCGTGTAACTGTTTCTGCCTATCGTTGCATCGAAGAAGGTAATTTTACTGCCAAACTCAATAAGCATTGCCTGATCTTCTACGCTTTTTGAAACGTCGGCAGTCGATGTTCCATCTCTTCATTTGCAGTGTAATTGTAGTATTTTGTCGCTGCCTCTGTACATGTTTGTGGTCGCTGTGTTGACGAAGTTGCCTTCGCTGTGCTAAGCGTTGTTCTCTGTGCTTCGCGCGCGGCTTTTTTTTGTTGTCGTCGTCTTCTCATTTGGTCTTCTCCGCTCGCGATGAATTTTAGTCCGCGTTCTGCAGAGGAGTTTCGGTTGAAAATAGAGGATTTCCAGCCACTTGTTGTTCTGGGTCATTCGAATGGGAAATTGCTCTTGATTCACCGATTGTTTCATAGATGAACAAGACGCTACGGAGCGTACACTTCGGCGTCGTCGTTGTGGAACTGATTAATGTAAATGTGGAGGAATAGTAAGAAATGAAATATGGTAAGAGTAAGGTATTAATTTGTGAAATTATGGGATTTGTCACGATATTCTGAAAAGAGCAACATCCAAGAGGCCTACTTGCCAAAAACTAGCATTTGGGGACAAATTGTCGCTGAGATATTAGCCCAGTTACGCTCTGATGACTCCATACAAATCCTTCTAAATTTGACTTGGGTCTAAACGTTTAGACCTAAGTCAAATATGAGGTTACTGGCCGTGAATAACAAGTCTAACAAAACAAACAGTGAAAAAAGAATTCTCTATTTTTCTTAGTCACATATCAGGCTTCAAAAACAGCATAGCAGTCTCATGTACTGATTAAAGATATGTAAGGCAGAAGGTAAGGAGTCAATTACGTTGAGCATGGAATTGGCTCTTACGAGTTCGAATGTTTTGAGGATATAATTATTCACTGACTATCAGCACGCTGGAATGTCGGATTAAGACAAAAAAGTTTAATACCAAAGGAACATAGCCTTTTCAGAGCTAACTTGACTTGAACTTAATTAAGTACAACTAAACAGCCTCTACCAATAATAACAAACTCTCACTTGAACTTCAGATATCTTACGGCTTCCGCCAACTTGTAAACACAGAACTTGAAAATCGGTCTTCGTCACACTTGACTAAACACAGCAGTCCATCTCGTGGGAAAAAAAAAAACTTAGTTCGTCAAAAGATCACGCTTGGAATTTGTATACCGGCTGACATAAGGTTCTAGAAAATACTAAACGGGCGAATAGTAGTAGCTTTTCGACATATTTTATGATTTCAGTAACTGATGCAAATCTGCTGACTCATGCTGAAATGTAAACATGCCCTAATTAATTATTCATGAATAATCCAAAAAAGTGGAGAACGTTCGAGAAAGTCACGCAACGCATGAAAGCAATTTTACTACGTAACACTCAACAAAGACAAAATGTCTTTGTGCAGCATTTTGTAACTTTAAATTCATCATAAAGTAGTTCGAAAGGAGGGCTCACTCGTGAAATGTTTTTCAACACTCGAAGAGAGATTTCGTGTCTCTGCGCGGCCACGTAATATCCTCTATTTATTGCTCGAGTAAACTAAAGACTAAACTCGAAGTGATATCAAGATATCACAAAGTAGTCCGGTTTCATTTCGTGAAATAGCCGAAACAAGCCGAAAAGTCCAAACTTACACGCCGAATCTTGTCCCGAAACTAGTGCATAACTTCATAACTATTTTTCATTTCCCGAACTACCATGGGTCGCAGTAGCGCAATCGGCTAATCCCTCAACTTAGAGTCTCCTCTGCCCTGACGGGTCACACAGGTGAGTCGGTTCAAACCCCGGGAAAGCCAAAATAATAATTCTTTCTTCCTCGAAAAAGTTAAATAATAAATCAAAGAAATCGAAGTGATCTCGAGATATCTCGAACTAATTCGGCGCTCACTTCATCAAATAGCCGAATAAAACCGAAAACCTACAGACTTTGCATGCCCAATCTTGTCAAAAATGGTAACTTTGATACATTCCTGAGCATCGCGAATCCTTTACTTCGCGCTCCGCCGAAGTAATAAACACATGAGCCTTTCATGAATAATACATGACGATGCGCTGGTCATCAGCGGCAAAGTCTATGTTGCCTGGAAACGCAAAATGCTCCATGACGTATTGCTACATCACGTCATTGGCGGACACCAAGCATATATTCATAGTAGGGCGGATAAAGGTTGGGCGGTGAAACGAGCGCTCCGCTCTTCATTGAATGTGTGATGCGGAGTAGGACTGGCACGAGCGCTCTTTTCGCGCTTCCGGTGCGCTTCAAGGCCGGCGAAATTTTCCTTTTTGCAAACCGGAAATCCTATTTTCTTTCTGTAATTTCAGGCTACAATGTTAAATAGATAAATTCGTTTCATAACAATATCAATAAACAGTTTCATATGTTTGTGTCTGAACGTCTAGAAGTCAAACTTGTTGGTCGTATAATGCCAAAATTTGAGTTTAATTTGAAAGTGTTGAATACCTCCTCCTTCCACTTAATATCACCTAATCGTCTTTCGCCGTTTCGTTTGCAAAAGCTTAACACTTCTTAACCTCAATTTTTACATATGTTAAAGGGGGATAAATTTTATATAACATAACAGAAAATTAGATTGATATATATTGATATAGTGGCGTTGTACTCCTTGAAACTTTGCTTCTCGGGTGCAACGCGCCATGGCGATTCGCGCAATGCGTTGCAAATCCGGCAACCGCATGTAAACAAAATTTATTGAGGTTAGTTGTAAGGTTTTTTCTCAGTTTTTCTCTCTAAAACTAAACAAGGTAAACAATAAAAACTGAGGGGAAACTAATTTTGAAGTTTCGAACAAACAGAAAGACGTATGAGATGTTTTTTTCAAAATTAAAAAGAAGGATGATGGTGATTGAAATTAGCATAATTTCACCTTGCGCGAGCTGCACGCATTTATAAAATAATGAAACACGATCTGCTGTCATTTAGTTTTGCCTTGGATGACATGGATGAGATTTTCCTTCGTGTTTTAGACAGTACTTAGTTGTTTTTGTTTTGAAATAACATCGACATTGGCGAGTAGCAGAACGAAAATATAATTCAGTGGTAGAGTCATGGAAGTAATAAAAGGAACCCTTTGAAAGAGATGTTTGTCTACTCCAACTAAACCTCCCGCAAAAAAATAGCAAGAAAATAAATCAAGCTGCCATAATTCAGTGACAGCGGCAGTATCTAATGTAAAAACCACATTGCAACATCGCAAGCCCTGACCGAAGTCGAAAACAAGCGACATTTCTAAGCAGAGTCCCAGTCCACTGCATCACACCTTTTTGCTCGGACGCGCTCGTTTCACCGCCCAACCTTTATCCGCCCTGATTCATAGAGAGATTTACGGCGCAGCGAATTTTGCATCTGGCTAAGACCACGCGCGGTCCACGTAATGCATGCGCGCTTCGCGCGCGACGAGATTATAAACTCGCTTCGCGAGAACAAAAGAATCTCTAACCTTTCTTCCCCAGAGTTAAATTTGACAAACATTTTAAAGTATGTTTACTAAAACTAAACACTAATATGCGAAATTATTATATGGCTGATTCCGCGAGCGGACAATATGACACAAATCCTGTATAACACTCGGCCAATATCCGGTGCAGTTATCTTGACCTCTTGCTTAGTCAATTACGCATACACTACCCTAGAAGTTTCATTTGAATGGGGGAATTCATATTTTTACAAAGTTTTTAAAAAACTTTACTAGTACTAGTAAAAAAAAAATTTTTCAAAATTCTTCAATAGTGAAAAATATTTTTCATTGATTTTCTTAATAATACTGTATACTAATAAATGGAAAAATGGGCAAAAAAGAAATGACTTTTCGCGAAATTCATTTCATGGTATGTAAGTAAATTATGCTAGTAAATTGTAGAATGGGCGAAAAAGGCTTGACCCTTTAGCGAGATTTTCATTTACTAGTATATAAATTGCATTTACTAGCAAATGGTAAAACGGGCCAGAAGGGCATGACTTTTTATCCAGATTTCTATTTACAAGTATCTTCACACTATTTACTAGTAAATGGTAAAACAGGCCAAAAGGGCATGACTTTTTAGCGAGATGATCATTTAAAGGTATCTTGATACTAATTACTAGTAAACTTACTAGTCTTTCATTGAAACAAGACATAGCTACATATATATTTTACAGATACAACATAAAACATTTATATAACATACAAATGCAAACTGAGTACATCCCAAACAAGAAAAATTATTCACCTTACAGAATTTTGCAAAAATGAAATACAAATGGCCTGTATACGTATCAGCTATTAAACCATTGAAAACCAAACTTTTTGCATGGTGTGACCAGCAACCCTAGCACACTTGTATACTTCATGTCCAGTATGATTCAATTTTATTGTTGGTTAAATTTATTTACTGCAGCTAGGCTTAATCAAACTTGATTCAAAAAATACTTTCCTGTTTCTTTGTAACTACAATATATAATATTAAGAGAGAGGATATAACCTTAGAAATATTATACAGTAGTACAATCAAAAGATAAGGCACCCCCAGGAAATCGAGTTGGTCCCCACTATACTTCAGTCATTTTCTTTTACTCTCTATAAGAGTTACACCTGCCCATTAATACAGACATTTTGTGCCACTCCCAATAGTTTTCATCTGAGACGTGACTGTAGTTTGTGCAACACCACACTTACGCCTCTGACGACAAAAATACAATGCTACTCAGTCTTAATTTATTCTACTTGCAATCAAATTCAGACCTCTTCATGTTCTTCTTTATATTCACAGTATTATGAACTCGTTTATTTTTCAGTGTGTATTCTAGTAGTCTTTTCAGGCCGGGCACTCAATGTTGTCCTACAAAAAATCATAATAACCAACTCATTCTATGATTTAATTTTACAGTGCAATCTTTGTGTGGATTTGAAAGCAAATTTCTCCATAGGCCTCATTCTGTTTCTGTACAATACAACCTTTAGCTTTATACCGCAGTAAAGCAGAATTTGCTGTTGTTTATGTAACAACTGTCACACGAGATCATTCGAATGTGATTTTCTAGTAGAACTTTCAAAATAGTCAGAACCTTCTTGGAACGCGGTTCTGTGACTAAAAAAATATATTTACCATTTTAGATATATGAAAAAAGTTGGGCAACTGAAATCTTTTATTTTACTAACAAGCTAAACGCCAACGTGCATAAACAAAAACCTTGCTATCGCCATTATGAAGTCGTCACTTCAACAGTAAAAAAACCTTAAAGGTTCATAAAAGTTCACTCTAAAAATTTGCATGCACAAACAAAATTTATAAAACCATTACATATTTTTTTGGTAGCCGTTTATTATCATTTGGTTTTGACTGGCAAGATAAAACGCGACCTTCAACCTGTAATATTCGATAGGCCATTTTGACACTACATAAACGTAAAAGGCGAAAAAACACCTTAACTTATAAGAATAACTATAAAATATCACCTAAATATTTTCTGTATATCGCATAGAAATACGCCAAATATCAAATCTAATTATAGAATGCAGCGATCTAAAGATATAAAGCAATAAATCGGAACCTACCTTCAGCTAGACGGCGCCATTTTTCTTGCCCTGACAGCGGATCGAGAGCGGAAAGCGGACTAGTTCCAGTCCTACTCCGCATCACAGCTGAACCAGAGAGCGTGCATGAGCGTTTCAACGCCCTAGCTTATTACGCCCTGTGATACACTATATGTTCCGTCAAATATTGTGAAAAGATTGAACAAAAAATTTAAACAAAGGCATGGATATCAAATTAGGGTAAGACTTGTGTCAGAAAGGAAGTGGGAGGCAGTCTATTAACATCCATCTTATCAATGGGCAGAACCTTAGCACCTGTTGGCTAAAACACTTGGATTAGCCTCTCTTGGTGGATTAGCATCAGAAGGTGCTAGTCAATTGGTAAAAAATATATCTGGGGGTAATATACTGAGGGATGTTGTAGGCACTGAAATGGCTTTAGCATCAGCATTAACTGGATAGCTGGAGGTTAAGTAGGAGGCTTTTTCATACCCGGGAATAAAATCAATCAGTTGATTGCGTATAAATACCTTCTAAATAATATCCAGAAAAGAGATATCCTTAATGCTCTCCCATTACGGAATTGCGCCTGTAGAAAGGCGTCGCTAGTAAATGCATTTTTTTGTCAATCAATGTCTCCTATTATTTGTAGGTGGAAATTGGTGAAACATTGTTATTGGTTTGGAGACAATAGAAGAACAAAGGATATCAAAAAGATCAAGTTATGCGGTCTTAAAGCGTGTAGCGTGACTTTAATCAGTTGCAGCATTTCTCATAACTTTCCCGCATTAAAACGTTGGAATGAAAAGTCTGAAGGTTAGCTTATAAAATCTTGATAGCCAAAATAAAAAGGGTGCCCGAAATCCGGCGGATGAACAGTAATTTGCATATAAGTGTAAGTGAAGCGAAATAGCCGTGGTTTTAAACACAACGTTTCCTCAAAATTTTTTTTTCCTTTTGAAAGCGTAAATTCGCATGAAAGAACTCAGATTTCACAAAATAATATAAAATGAAACGAAGAAAATCGAAAAGTGGTAAAAAAGAAGTCAGGATATTTCAGTTCGATGGAAAGTAAGCGATTGGGTAGGTGATTTGCATACTGATAAAAACAGCTTCTAGCGTAGTTCAAAACCGTCCGACTTCCTGATTGTTTTTTCTGGCATTCTATACATTCTGCTGGCCTAAATCGTTAAAATATCTTATGAAGTCAAACTATTTATGAAGCTGAGCGTTTGCATTTCCTTATAAAACAGAGAGTAGTGCGAAAGCTACGATCTATTGATTTTCTTAAGTTAAATTACCTTTGTAGCGGACCTTCACGCGTGGCGCCCCATAGCTAAGGAAAGGTGGTAATCTACCCATCCGAGAAAATTTGGTAATCAAGTGACCGTACACTGACCGACCGTCCGTCCGCACCACAAGCATACCAATGTAAAATAACTCAATCAACTGCTATGGCAACCCAAATGCAACTCAAGGTTTTATTTTAGACTGTTCACAGTCCCCTATTTTTTCGTGAGATCGAGGAGATATAGCGCGTCTTACCGTTAATGACGGCCGTCTTGATTTTCAAATGTACCGCGTCGCGGATTATAGCTGTAGGGGGAGGGGGCGAGAAAAATAGCCAAACAGCTCCCCGCCCCCTAAGTAGTTTTGACACTCATGCATGATGACAGCCCGTAACGCAAAGTGCTCGATCTCGACGATCTTACGGAAAAATAGAGGACTGTGAACGGTCTAGTTTTATTTGGAAGAAAATCACATGGCCGCCCGGACTTTTAGAAAGAAAAAAACAACAACAAAGTCATGTCTTTTTCGGCGTTATTTTTTATGTTTATACCTGGTTTACACCAAAGTAGGATAACAGAGAAAGAGCTAGAGCGAGTTATTGAAAACAAAGGAGACGAATTTCGTAGGAAGAAAAACATGGAAATTCAAAGCGGCGGTGAGAAAATGAGAAATGCTAGCGGCCAGCAAGGTGAAAATGAGCGGCAGTGAAAAATAAAAGTGAACATGAACACAGGAAACAAAATGTTGGGTAAGCACATACGACAATTCCTCCATAAAAATAATGTGCAACTAGGAAGTTTGACGTTTTAGTCGTACAAAACAGCGTTGTAGTCGTGCAAAACAACGGCAAGGGAAAGACAAAAAAGCGTGCTGCACGTGCAAATTTGTTTTTCTGCTAATTAGAAGAAAAAGTGTGCTGCAAGTGCAATTTGTTTTTTTGCTAATTAGATCTATTAGTCTTGAAGCCATTTTCATAGTCGTCCCAGTTTAGCATTACACAATTTAATTTTTGTTTATTTTTTAATTACACGTATTATTAACCAGAGCTTCGCTTTTAGCCCTCGCTAAATCTATATATTATCATAAAAACAATACGCTAACACTTGAGTCTTGAATCAAAGGACGCGACTTGCGTCGGCTTCCTTTGTGAACTCGCAAATAGTCACGGGACCCGCGATTTTGCGGGCGACACGGATCTACAGGCACAATTCCGTAATGGGCTGTGAGTGCTCCGGGCTGTGACGGGTGTGTCCACACCTTTGCTGGGATAATTATAATCTTCTTGTGTACCCGTATTTTCCTAGCTGTATGTGCTTAAATTAAATAAACGGCCACCCCTGTGGCCAAAATTCACGCCACATTTAAATAGAATTACTGACAGTTAAAAGACGATACGTGATGAATATTTAAACCCGCCGCTCTAAGGGGCCAATATTAACAGATAATTATAAATAACGTAGTGACATTTATCCATTCGTCGAAAAGGGATGGTTTAAAGGCGCTGTTAAAAGAACTATCAGAGAGAAATGAGATCTGGCATCAAAGCAAATTTCCTTCTGACTTTCATCGTGTTACTATGTACATGTAGCGAAGAGGTTTGAAAGCGTTTGTTAAAGTCATATTTTATCCTTGACAACAAAAAAAGTCTGTTTCATCAAAGATTTCTAAACCCTCTGTTTTCTGATTAATTCATGCAGCCAACCAGAGCTCAAAATACGGATTGTCAGCCTAAAAAAGGTAAGCATGTTCGATATGTCTTCCTGGTGAACCGTTCCAGATAAAAACACTATCGAACTGTTATATTTCCCTACAGCTGTATAACGGTTTTTCTAATGCAGAAATATCTTAATACAGTTTTAATTGTGAAAGAGCCACAAAAAAGTTGAAAATATTCGGAAACCACTGAATAAACTTTGTTGTCTAAGCTTATGAGCAACAGGCCAGGGTGGATATTGGCCACCTCATAATTTATATTTAAAAGGGCGTCTATACTGTGTTTACCTTTAGGCCATGAAATTAATTTTTTTCCAAATTTTTGGATGTAGAATCCATTTGTTAATCCACAAACTATGAAAATAAATGGGAAGGATGAGAGCATTTTTCTGCCAATTGTTAATTCAGTTTTTGATAAGCTAGTTTATTGCGCTTTAAGCGAAACACGCTATGTACACTATGAATTTCCCGATATTATAGCTGACTTAAGTAGCATTTTCTTATTCACAAGTTCGAAAAAAGCTTTCATTCTTTTTCCATCCTCGGTTTATGTAAACATTCTTTAATTCATGAATAAGCTCTTGCCCGTGAATAATTACCGAGTATTTTTGTCTTGAAATATTGTTTTGACCGGATGGGCTGGTTAAACGACAGGCAGCCCAGACGTAATATGTGTCACTGAATGAATATATTAATATTCACATGGACAAATTAATGTGATGAGTCGTCGAAACTCCCATGAACTAAAATAGTCCAAAAGTCAAAATATAACAAACTAAAGCTAAGATACCTTCAACTGAACGTATCCTTGTCTTTCCTGGCCGGTTTAAGTGGCATTTTATTGAGTTTTGCAATTGTAGGTACTATCCACTAAAGAAGAATTAAAGGCTGGCTACAAAACAAACGGACCATCTCCACGCGCCTTCACGTGAAGCGCTATAAATTCGAGAATAATCGACGAATCCGCTCCAAATTGCCATCGGCTAATCTGCAGGTAACGTGTGCTCCTGCTTCTTGCTCGCTGGCTCCACAAAACCCATCGCAACTGCACAATAATCGCTCGCTCATCAACAACCACTGTTGACCCTTACGCTTCGATACGACCGCAAACTACCAGGTTTAATACGCGACGTGAATATTCAAACTTAGCGACCGCGTTCGCGCAACAATGCAGCACTTGCTATGGGAGGGATGGTACTATTGCTTCTAGGTCAATCAATCGGAAAATAATATTGAAGCCCTTGTAATTTTTAAAAAGATCCAATTTGCCCTAGGATCACCGAACAGATACGAACTTTATAGCGGAGCTAAAAAAATGAGCGGCAGTGGAAAAAGTGAACAAGAACATGTACCACATTTCCTCCATAAAAAGTGAAAACCAGGAAGTTTTCTGGACGTTTCACGTTGCAGTCATGCAAATCAACGGTAAGGAAATGTACAAGAAAGTGTGCTGCAATTAGACCTATTGTTGTTTTTCACAGTTCTGGTCAAGGGCATCCAACGTTTAATTTTTCTCATTTCACTCACCGGGTTAGGCTATTTTTCGTAGAGAGTAAAAAGGAATACTAAAATTTTCGGATTCAATAATGTGATGAAAGAAGGAATCTGAAAAATTATCTCCTTTGTAATACGTTAAATTGCATCTAAAATGTTCGGGAAAATAATTCTGAATTCCTCGTAATTGCAAAAAGACTCAAGTTCCTCTAGAATGGCCGAACACTGAGATACAAATTTTATAGCACCACTTAGAATGCATTTCTATAGAGCTAAAAGTACTTTATGAATAGCTACAAAAGTGTTTTCAAAGTATTTGAGGAAACAGTCGTTGGGTGCCCCTGTCTTGTTGCCTTCTCCGCTTAGCATTACACGATATATTTTATATTTAGCATGAGCAAACTATAAATCATTAGCTTCGCTTTTAGCCCTCCTGACTAAATTTATGTAAGCGCTGTTTAGAATGCATTTTTCGATCAAAAGTACTCTGGACAGCCTTAAATGTGTTTTCAATGCATTTAGGGGGAAATCATCGTTGGGTGCCCCTGAGTTTTGAGAATAATAATAATAAAAAAAGATATCGCGCCCATAAATTTTACTTTACGATATCTTCAGCTGTATCTTCTATTCAGCTGCATAGCCGAGGCCAGATTTTGCCTTTTTCCTGGGCGGAAAATTCTCGTCCTCCCTCACCAGTTTGGACAACATATTATGGAGTAAGACGTTGTTCTGGAAAGAACTGTTTATTTAATTAATCCAAGCAAATAGGTCCAGTGGAGTCAAGAACCTAGCTATGCAAGCGGCTGGACTAACAATGTGACAGCAGCTGTGACAGCGAACGTTAGAAGAATTCGAACTTGAAAACCAGAACCGCCCTGTTGAAAACTTACGGACGGTCGCGCGATCGCCTTTTATATACCGCGTATTAAACCTCATAGTTTGCGGTCATATCGAAGCGTAAAGGTCAACAGTGGTTGTTGATGAGCAAACAATTATTGTGCAGTTGCGATGGGTTTTGTGGAGCCAGCGAGCAAGAAGCAGGAGCACACGTTACCTGCAGATTAGCCGATGGCAATTTGGAGCGGATTCGTCGATTATTCTCGAATTTATAGCGCTTCACGTGAAGGCGCGTGGAGATGGTCCGTTTATTTTGTAGCCAGCCTTTAAGTCTTCTTTAGTGGATAGTACCTACAATTGCAAAACTCAACAAAATGCCACTTAAACCGGCCAGGAAAGACAAGGATACGTTCAGTTGAAGGTATCTTAGCTTTAGTTTGTTATATTTTGACTTTTGGACATTTTAGTTCATGGGAGTTTCGACGACTCATCGCATTAATTTGTCCATGTGAATATTAATATATTCATTCAGTGACACATATTACGTCTGGGCCGCCTGTGGTTAAACTGGCAAGGTCCAGCAGAGCATTTTATGAATGTTCTGGTGATATTCAAATTAGCGAGCATGCGCAGTATTATCAATAATTAATAACCATTTTCCACATTTACCATTTACAGATTCCTTTAAAAAAATACATAATGGTAGTGCCCAGTCAGTTTTCTAGCCATTTGAACTGCCCGCCAATTTCAATGATGACGGAATGACGACACACGTAATTCATGATTACTTCTTAATCACGCTTCAAGATCCTAGAAGCGGTGTAGGATCTACGAGAAACAGATCGCGTTTCCTGGATTTCCTACACATTGTGGTTGCCACACGTGCCGCCAGACACTATGGAATGCATTTGTTATTTTTCGTATTTTTGTATTTTTTTTTTTTCAGTTACTTGTACAGAAAATACCAAAGTTCTGACGAACGGGAACGCCACTTTCCAGAACTGTACGGATGGCGTAATACACATCTACATGACTTGTTTGAAATCAGTAACAGAGTCAGCAGGCGCAATCTCAAGAATTTGCTGCCAATTTCATGTCCAAACGCCAAGTTACAGGTCAACAAAAAGACCAGGTATTGCCTCAGTTAAATCCCAGTTAGGCTTCAACTGCATTCAGTCTTTACTCTGGTTACACCATCATACGTTCGTACAATATACTACCACGTGATATGAATTCCATGCCAAAATTTTGAAAACCTGCTAAGAATTGTAATACTATTCATTTCCTGGTAAGACAACTCTCTCTAAAGGAAAATTTCTGTCACCACATAGCAGCTTTTAAGACTTCTAGCATAATTTTTAGCATAATTTTTCCCTTTTTTTAAAACGTAGCATAGTTCGCATATTTTGATAATTATCAGAACATTTTTGCGTTTTGACAGGCACGTTGATTCCCAAATCCCAATTATACACTGACGTTGTTAGATGTTTTAGTGGTATTTACAGTTTACTGAGCCCCTGAAATGGGGGCCTGGGAATAGGGTGTACGGGAACCGGAAGTCATGTCATGGCAAACCATGTCGGTCCCAATACCTCTCATAGGCAAGGTTACAAAATGGCGTCAGCTATGCCAGCCGATTAGAGTGAAAACTTGAAGATTGTTGTTAAAAGAAGTTCGAAGCATGAACAATAAACGGACACGAAAAAGGATATTATATATTATAGCTAACAAGAATTGAACGGCTTCTGGTTAAAGAATTTTATGCACTTATTTGC
>NC_133209.1:9210287-9262787 GCF_958299795.1 Porites lutea
TAGCACAGTCAAACAAGAACCACCTATAGAAAAAAAAAAAAAAAAAAAAAAAAAACCTTTCCAAAGCGCATTAACTGATCGTGTTATCACTTGTGGACCGTGCCTTCATTGAAGTACTTCAAAACTCTTTCATCAGCACACACCACAGTTTGAAATGTGTAAGTCGAACGTTTTTCAACTAAATAGCAGACTTATTTGCATGTCGTTTGCAGTGTTTTCCGCTAGCATGTTCCATAAATAGTAAATAAGATATACTGGGTCACAGGCTCCTGGTACAGTGAGACCTCGCCTTGGGGCCACATAGGTAACACGGTCACCTTGTTATTACGGCCTCTTTATTTTGGCCGCCTGGCAAAACGGCGATATATTTTCTTGCAAAAACAAAAAAACCTCGAAAATTCGGTCAATTTTTTACGACCCATTGGTGACCGCATTAACGGGGTTCCACTGTATATGAAAATGATATGAGATAAGTGGGGGTATTATTAGCGGAGCCTCAGCGCGCGCGCGACCGTGGAGCTCCATACCTTAGAAAATTTGGTAAACTATTTATGCGAGAGAATTTGGTTATGACGTCACCTTACGTCCGAACAGACTGTCCGAGTAGAAGTAAGTAGAAACGAATCCCCCCCCCCTCTCCCCGAAAGAGTTTTCGCCCTTATTGTTTCCAAAAGGCTTTAGAAATAATTGACAAATCGGAATCTGTCAAGTGAGCAAATGTTTGGTGGATTTTAGGGGACGACCATTTGACTTTTGAAGGGGTTATGGGTGATTTGAGAAAAACATATCCTGCAGACTGATTTCGAGGGGAAAAAGCTTGCAGGGATATAACTGGGAATGATAATATCCTGCACTGAAAAAAATATCGCTCATGAGGTATATAATGCTGAAAAAAAAAGAATCTTACACTGTTAGGGAGCGGTCACTATAGCTAAAGTTATAGCTAAAGTTTTCGGAAGGATTGTTTATGACCAACTGCATACGTTTTTGAGCAATGAAGATATCATTTCTACACATCAATCGGGCTTTCGCTATTTCCACTCAACTGTAACTGCTCTCCTTGAAGCTACTGATAACTGGGCCTTTACTATCGATCGTGGTAATGTTAATGCTGTGGTTTTTCTTGATTTAAAAAAAGGCATTTGACACTGTTGATCATGATATCCTTTTATCTAAAACGAACCTTTACGGAATACAAGGCATCGCTCTCGACTGGTTTAGATCGTATTTGACAAACTGTACACAACGATGCCTCGTTAATTGTTCCCTTTCTAGAATCTGTTCACTTAAATGTGGGGTACTTCAGGGAACAATTCTTGGTCCCCTTTTACTTCTTATTAACATCAACGATTTTCCAAACTGAATAACTTCATGCCAGCCTAGGATGTACGCTGATGACACACACATATCACTTATGCAGATGTGGATGTGAGTTCAATACAGTTAAATTTGAATCACGATTCAGGTAATCTAAACAAATGGCTTATTTCCAACAAACTTACTTTGACCACTGCTAAAACTGAATTTATGCTAATTGGATGAAGACAAAAATTGAGTACTTTGTCGAGCCAACACGAGCTGTCCATTGATAATGTTCCAGTGAAAAAAGAAAAATCGCTTGGAATATTTATTGATGAAAATCTACCATGGCAAACGCACATCGATAAATTATCTAAAAAGATAGCTTCCGGGATAGGAGCAATTAAAAGAATTAGAGATTTTGTTCCAACGCCTACTCTATGCTACGCCAAAAGTGACAAAATATCAAAGATGCAACTTTATAATTCAAATCCACCAATTCACTTTCAAGATCGATAAAATTAACATCAGTTTGCTTTTTGAATGTGTCAAGATTGTAGAATTTAATTTTAATTCCCACGTGTTTCATGTCGTGTATTAAGAGACACGTTTTCTAAATCAGGATACATGTTTTTTAAATAAAGAAGGGAGAACACAACTTTTGATCAGTTTTGTTTCCGAGAGAGACTGAAACCGAAAAATGTGCCAGGATCAATAGGGAATGGAAGAACTTGTCAGAAGAATCATTCGATCAACACAAGAACGAGTTAACACATCTCGAGCTAATGAGGCCTCAAACGTGTAAACACCTGACGAAGAACTGAGGCGGCAGTTTAAGAACGAGATAGGCTCGATCAGAAAGAAGGCAGAACAGGCTCTCGTATAGTAGGAGCGCTTGTGAAATATCACCACAGGCGCGCAGAACGATAAAAGAAACAAGCTTGCGGAATACTGTTACTAAGCAAACATCTCACCAGAAAACGCAATCACCGGCTAGAAAGAAAACTGTCAACAAAGATGACAATGTAAACGAGCTAGCCGAAGAATTGAAGACCAAGATTGGCGAAGTCGATGTATTGTTAGAACAGTGTGTGCGAATAAACAAAGTGAATCTTACTCTTGTCTCTTATAAGACTCCTTAGAAGTAAGGGGAAAAGGGAAAGCAAACCGCAGAGATAACAAAGCGGCCAAAACCGCGAAAGAAAAGAGCGGAGAAAAATCAAAGACAAAAAGCGCTTTTGTAATGCCATTGAGTCACGCAAACAGTACGTCAAAAACCTGTCAAATGAACAACTGACAGATGAGCAAATTTACTCTACTATCGCGTCGTCTAAAGTTTATCCCTAAACCCGCGACAAAAGAAAATCTTATCAGGCGTTAGCTCCTCGCGGATTTCAATCAATTTGCAAGACTAATAAGACAACAATATTATTTCACGGGGAAGAAAACGAACCTCATACTTTCCACGTGAAGTCGGACTGGGAACCACCAGTCCAGCCCCGGGAGTCCAGCCATCTGTAGCTCTGGAGACCTTCATAGAGGAGGTAAAATTAGAGCTCGCAAGTATTGAATTTGACAAGCCAAAAGATAATATATCTACGGGAGAGCGCCAAGCTCTCAAAGAGTTATCGCGCAACAAAAGCGTTATTCTTAAGAAATCTGATAAAGGTAACACCACCGTTTTGATGAGCAGACAAGACAAACTAAACGAAGGTCAGGTTCTGCTTAATGATTCAAATAACTACCGACCTCTAGACAAAACAATGGTTGAAACTACAACCAAAAAAGGTTCAACAACTTATTAAAACACTGCTCTCAGAAGGCCACATTGATAAAACGGCGGCTAAATGGCTCTCCCTAATATGCCTGATCCTCCGCAAATCCCAGTGTTTTACACACTTACTAAAATCCACAAACCGACACCTGTCGGAAGACCTATTATCTCAGGGTGTTCCGGACCTACAGAACGGATCTCAGCATTTGTTGACCACCTTATTCAGCCAATAGCACAACTAGAAGCTTTGTATCTTAAAGATACGACAGACTTGGCGTCATCGAGAGGATTAAACTGCCATACTTGTTTCAATGGACGTCACAAGCCTATACACAAACATACCACAACGAGAGGGTATTACCACTGTATGCCATGCATACGAAGAATTTCCCCAAGGAAACCCTCCAGTTCCTGCAAGGTTTTTAAGCGAAATGCTTAGTCTGATACTAAACAAGAAAACTCGTTCCAATTTAACGAGAAAGATTATCTTCAAACCCATGGAACAGCCATAGGCACGAAAATGGTCGTAGCCTTTGCTAACATCTTCATGGCCAAAATAGAAAAAGAAATACTCAGACAGAGCAGCATTAAGCCCATCTTTTGGAAAAGGTTTATCGATGACGTCATTTCAGTATGGGTCACAAGCAGAAACGCAATCGAAGAATTCCTTCTAAAGGCAAACAACTTCCATCCTACAATCAAATTCACGGCTGAAATATCAGAAACAGAGACTACATTCCTGGACACGAAGGTGTACATAGGAAGGAGCACTAAGGAAAGAGATGCAGGTGGAAGGCTATTAAAGTCAGTGAGAATACCAGGGAAATAATAAAAAGCTTCGAGACTGGGAGGCTTAGAACGTGTTCGTGGAGGTGAAAAGGTGATAATTCGCGCGCGAGAGAGAGAAAAGAAGAAAAAGCAATCTCAGTGTTCAAGCAGACTCTCAAGGTCATGTTTCACATTATCAAGTGCTTATGAGCAGTGTTTTACCTGTCGGACGCTAATTTCTACTGAACTGAATCGATCGTTGTTTCGGTCAGCATTTGTGAAATAGCGTACAGTCAGTCTCAAGAGACAATCCACGGATTCCAACAAATCCGTTGTCGGGGAGCCAACAACCACCACTACTGTGAAGGCAATGAATAAGAACCAAATCTTGCTCGAAATATAACGCGGCCATTGCAGCCATGCTTGATTCAAACTGACGCTACTTTTCAGCTCCATCGTACATGAAGGGGTTTTTTGCTGACGGTATAATTCGGTGCCTCTTATAGGACGACTTTCTGTAACCCCATATACCACATGCTTGTTTGTAACGCATATATATGGGCTTTTTTGTGCGCATATATATGCGCGTTTGTATAAAAAATAGTCATATACTTGGGAATAAAACGCAAGTATACGTGACAAAGAAACGCACGTATATCATGTAGCAGGAATGATTGCAAGTATACGTGGGAAAAAACCGCACGTATATCGTGTCATAATTTTGAAACAAATGGCCCACCATAGGAAACAAAACTGATAAAAATTGTCGTCTCCCTTCTTTATTTAAAAAACATGCATCTTGATTTAGAAAACGTGTCTCTTGATACATGACATGAAACACGTGAGAATTGAAATTAAATTCTACAATCTTGACACATTCATAAAGCAAATTGATGTTAATTTGATAGATCTTGATTGTAAATTGGTGGATTTGAATTATAAAGTTGCATCTTTGATATTTTGTTACTTTTGGCGTAGCATACCTACTCTCCATTGTCAAGAGAGAATGAGCTAAGAGAGCGAATCCCTGTGTCCCATGATAACTTTTTAAAATCTATTTAAAGTTCGCGCGCGTGCTGCGTAGGTTATTTTTGTCTGTTGTTTCCATGACCCGCGTGGTCCACTTTCACGTGAAGGTGACAAGTTTCGCCGCCAAACTTTTAAAGTTTAACAGCCATCATAGTAATTAGCGCCAGTTGCCGATACTAATCGGCTCCTCTTGTTGACGTGTTTTTGATCAGCGCGTTCCGCTCATAATTTAGGAATGAATTTCATTTACAAAAGGGATTGACTGCCTTCTATTGTTTATGTAAATGTGCAAGATATTTTTCTTTTTTTCCAGGAATGTTTTTCGCTCAGAAACGGTACAATTACTTTTAAGAATTATTTTTAGAGTTTTAAACTGCATTACTTCTTCTTAACGCCTAATACTTGCGATGAATATTTCGCCCTGCGAACACAAGGTCAGATGCTTCAGTCAAGCTGTTAGACAATCGCTAACCTGGATGCCAGAGACTTTTTATGCGCGGTTTCCGGTTCCGGTCAATTCTTTATAGTGAGCGGTGTGCCCACATTTGTCTTGCGCCCTCTCAAAATTCAAATGTTTGGCGGCCAATCGTTCATGTTTGCACCCACTTTGAAACCATATTCTCGTTACGTGTCTATGGTTGGATCCAAACGAGGGTATCACAGCTCGCGGGTGTGCGTGGATGTCGCCGGAAATTGACTTCATAAATAGACTCCGCGGACTTTCATTATGTCTCAGACAAAAAGGCTTTGAAACCAATCGACTTCAGAATTCATTTAATAAATTCGTCAATCGCCATGGTCTTATCGTCGAGAAGTATGGTGCAGCCCTAAGGGAGATGATATTAGCAATCCAGGCTTAAATTGCACCATCGTGTCCTTACGTTGCTTATTTATCACTTGGATTTTTATTTCAGTTGTATCTTGGTTCATGTGTGCGCGCAATTTAATTTTGGCCGCGTGCATTATTTATTTATTTAAGTTGCGTGTACATTTAGTTCGTTTAATAACGTCTTAGTTTTGCTTTGCGTTATTTTCCTCACTTATATGTGTTGTCCGCGACTGTGCTCACACGGTGGGTGGCTCCTCTTAAAATGTTTTGCAATTGGTATAGGATTTTAGGGTGGATCACTTGATTTTTTAGAGAACGAAATAAGGGATCAGTCGTAACTGAGAACCCAAAAGGGGGGATCGCTTGAAAACTGGAAGGATTCAGAGAGGGGACCACTTAAATTTGCTTGGAAAATGAAAACATGGTGGGGGATCGCGAAAGTCATCAGAAGTTATTGGATCTTCAGTGGGGCTACTCCCCCATGATTCTTGAATTACTAATTCAAGGAAGTCTTATTATAGGAAATCAACGCTCCATGAAATTAACGCGATTCGTTAAAATTCGCGTTAATTTAAGTCGCATTAATTTTGTTGAGCGTTAATTTCCGCGCTCTTAAATTCCAGTATTTTAACCGCAATTTTCACACAAGCTAAGGTGAAGGTTTACTATATTTCGAGTTCATCTTCATCGCTGTCGCTGTCAGAAGTGATGTCAGCTCAGTTTTGTTCAGCTTTGAATTTTTTTGCATCCAGTGTTGAAACAAATTTGTTCCAGTTGTCACCACCAACTTTGTCTTAATCGCGTTAATTTCCTTTATTATGAAATTCTACCTCCTCTTTCGCGTTAATTTTCTTTATTCAAAAGTCGTTTTCCAGTAAATTCGCGTTAATTTCCAATACCTTAATTTCATTGAGCGTTAATTTCCTATAATAAGGTAAGTGTCGTTTTTGTACATGTTCCATTGAATTACTATTAATTTTCCTATACATCACTTGCCATTCAAGATTTTGCAGTGTGTTGCTCTTTTTCCGTTACTCTTTTTCGTGCCCCAAATACAGCTGAAACCGCTTGAATGAAGTTTGTTTTCAGTTGTTATTTTACGCCTTCATATTCTCTCTGAAAAAGTGAGCTTATCTAATATATTAGATAATTCCCCTCTATTGTAACGACAGACTCGTCGGCTTTTCGAGCCCGAGTTTGTCAATAAATTTCTTTTTTAAAAAAATATGAAATATTGGATTATAGGTATTGGTAGCGAAAAAGGTTATCCTTTGCTTTCATGTCTCTCCTAAAAGAAAATATACACCTTTAAACTTTCTATCAGATATTTTGAGGCTGTATAAACGTAAAGGCTTACACACAGCTTTTCGTTGGGGCCCGTTACCTTAAGAATCGTAACCTGTAAATTGCTGTTACTGATCAAGAGACCTGCAATTTCACAATTTTTTCTATTCAGGTTTCTTTGCCGGATATTTCTTCTTACTCATTTAGCCCCTCCCTCTAAAGATGAACTGGTGCCGAAGGCTCCTTCTTTCTATTTTTTTTTTTTTGGCTTAGAGTTCATGTTATTGGTTTAAATTTGATGTCAGGTTTTATCATAAGTATAGAAAGGGACTGGCTTCGTTTTGAGCCCCGGCTAAATCTATATATTAGCTTACGTTGTTATAAACAGGGTGATTGACTATTATCATCAATCCCAAAGTGGTTTTCCTTAGGGGTTCCTATTGATACATTTCTTTCATTGTAGGCTCGTCGTCACGAAAGTGTTCGATGGAAGGAAAATGGAGAGAATCAAACTTTACAGACTGCACTTCTTCTGAGTTTCTCAAGCTTGCTAACATGGTATATAGTTATCTTACTTGACAACAGTAAACCCTTTATAGAAAAAAAATTGTTACGAAGGCATTCTCATTTTCCAAGCGATCATTACCTGAACCTCATAACCGAAAGAAAAAGAGAGAAAGAAATAAAGAAGGGGAAAAACAGGTGTTATCTTTTTATAGTACTGTCAAGGCAGGTCAAGCGTACCCCATCGCCGTCAAATTGAGGGAAACTGAGATGGCAGAAATTTTATAAGAGGGTCTGGATGGGGGTACAAATGTCAGTTGTCAGTTGAATTTTAGGCTTTTTGTCAGTTGTCTGTTAAATGTTTATTAATGATTAACTATGAAACTTATTTGTATATTTCTGATGCGAAATTTGGCTTAAAAGGCACATATAATGTAAATTAAACATTAAATTCGAAAACTGACGCAATAGTACCTTAATTTTTATCAGTTTTGCTATTGTACATGCTGTAAGCATTTCAAGTGGCCCTCCTTTTCTCAAGTCTCGTATTACTCTCCTCCTTTCGAACGTTTTTGCTGGCCAGAGTCCAACATTGCCAATCATTAAGCCAATCAAAATTTATACCCTGTCCATGAAAATATTGTATAAACATTATACATGAGTCTTACGCCTGTGGACTAAAGACATCGATCCCGCGTATCAAGGTCCATCAAGGACAATGTCTCACGCCTGACTCACAAATCCGGACAAATTGTTCCTAACACATGATAGTCCTTTTTTGGACTCTAACGAAATCATATCAAAGCACGCTAAAAGTGTCGTCTTTTAAGTAGCTTCGGAAGTGCTCAAACGTCTTCGGGAACAGTCTGCAGACATTTAATTTTCGGCAACGTTCGGACGTCTTCGGAAATTCGTTGGAAATTTTCGGAATTGGCCGGGACGTTTCAGGGAAATCTCGGTCATGACAAGGTGAAAATCTCACGCATTTGACTCAGAAAAAGTTGGTAGGCATAATACTGGGACGTAGATCCTGAGAAGATCAAGAAAAACCGTCTCTGAATCATCTCAGTAAAAACTTGCAATTGCCTTTGTAACGCCCTCATTCTGAGCAGCTATTCAGAGGAACGTAAATTTGAGATCATAGGTCAGATAGTACATGACACACATGGGTTTACAGTAAAATCGTTAACGAAATATGACCCTTAAGCGTCTTGCTGCTATGATTACCCCTAAAAACGCACCTTTGATCACTTTGTCTGATGAAAAGAGTGGAAAAATGCTATTTAAGACCTTAAAAACGGGTTTGTAGAAAATAGGGGACAATCAGGTCCTTTGTCAGTTGACAGTAAAACTCAAGGCAAATGTCAGTAGCCAGTTAAATTTTCGGCAATTGTCAATTAAAATTTTGGCCATTTGTCAGTTGTCAGGTAACCCCATCCAGACCCTCTTATAACTGCCGCGCGTGTGATTTCACGGTTCATTACGCATGTAATAATGCAGAGATAAATCTGAAATCTACAACTACTAACGGATTCAACTTTTGAATAATGAATTCATTATTGGAATCTTCGGGAGAAAGCCCGACCTGGCTTGTCTGTAAAATGAATTATACTCGGAAATCTAGAGTCGGATGGCACCATTGTACAATAGCTTATAAGCCTTCGTCAAAACGAATCCTTTCTTTTTCTTTCCTTCTTCTTCTTTATTTTACACGAGGACGTTCCGTCCCGACACGAAACTGAGTAAACCCACATGTGGATAATCGAAACTCTACTCTCCACATGCTTTGTTTTAATTGTTATGCCTTTTTTTGGATGCGTCAGATTTGCAGATTCTTGTCGACGATTACACTGTACATAACAATTATTCACGGAAGTGGAGGTGGCTAGTGTGTGTGGATATATCCCGAGCCGCTTCGTGGCGAAGTAAATACCACCACTAGCCACCGACACTGAGGTAAATAATTGTTATGTACAGTGTAATCGTCGAGAAACAGTGAGATAATTGAGCACAAAAATGATGATTTTTAACTCATTTACTGTTGCCAACGATTACAATTTTTGCGCGCAATGACCGAACGGCCGCGGCCGTCGCTTTTTCTTGCCGACAAAACTTTTGAAGGCATTTGTTTAGCTCTTGCGGGAAAATTTCTTAAAAACAAGTTGTCAATTCTTTTTTTTATTTAAAACCATTCTGTAAAAAAAAGATTATTAAATTTAGTTTTAAGCTTATTTATGAACAAGTCAACTAAATACAGTAACGCAAGACTTAACCTTAATTTTCATTTGTAAACAAAAAAACTTTTTCACCAATTTCATCGATAAATTCAATTAAGTCAAAAAGACAAAGCTTTACTTGTTAAAACTTCCAAACCAAACTTCATCACCTTCTTTGTGTATTTCGAGAACAGTTTGCTTGATTATTTGTGAAATGTAGGCAGCAAACCGGTTCATTTTGCCCACAAATCGGATATTCTCAAATTCATTGTATTATTCGGTTTCTGCCTGTCTGGATTTCTATGGACGAGGCCTTAAAAGTAATTGTCAGGGAGGAGAGACCGAAAAATGCGAATTTCGTTCAACAATCGCCACATAAAAAGTCTGAGACGTAATTCTGGTACAGAAAGACCTTCCGTTTAATGCAAGATATTTCGGGGAGTTGAAATGTGGTATATGTTTCGAATTACAAGTCTTTTTTGTAGAGGGATCTACAGCAATGCATGGAAACGTGGCTGAGATCTACATTAACCTTTAAGCACGCAATTTATGAGTGAACAGCGCTTGAACTGATGGATACCTCGCAAACAAGTAGTTAGATGTCGAACATATGATCAGGTTATAATAGTGGACGTCACGAGACCAAAAAACTACAAAAAGTGTAATTTTTGCTCTTTATTAAACTTAAAAGCAACAAGGTAGTCATGTGCTCCTGAACGAGGTGCAAAAAAAGGTGAGTTCACGAGAGCTTTTAAATTTTCATTTTTTCGAATCCTTTATACACCTCATGACAACAGAGTCAGAAGAAATGTCGAAGACGCGTGTTCCCCTCGCGCGCCTAGCATGCCACGCAGGCTAAGCCAAACAGCGCCCGCTTAATAAATTGCAAAATAAAAAGGTAAAGCAACCATATTTTACGTCGATAACACGTGACATTAACAACTGAAAAAATTGAGGTCGACGCTGCGCTCATTTCACCTTATGACTAAAAAAGTGCAATTGGTGGACAGCTTAACCTAAGCGTAAAGTGAGATTTCAGTAAAACGTACCTAGCCTTCCGGCGGTGTTGCACCCCCGATGCGCACCTGACTCTGTGCTCGTGTATTTGGTACTTGTACTAATCCTGACGAATGACAAGAAAAAGGTCTTAACAGCAGGCGTGGTAGACACGCAACTTAGTGATCATTCGTTAGTTTATACTATCCGGCGATCATCAGTACCAAGGACTCGATCTCGCAAGATTTGTTTTCGTAGTCTGAAAAACTTCAGTCGAGAGAACTTTGTGCATGATATGCAAATTCTGCCTTTCCACATAATTGATTTGTTTGATGAACTTGATGATAAGCTTTATGCTTTTGAGCAATTGTTATTAAGTGTTCTCAATGAACACGCACCTATCAAGCAAACAATGATACGTGGTAATCAGGTGCCCTATATGACGAAACAATGGAGGAGGGCGATCAGGCATCGCAACAAACTGGGCAAAAAATTCACGCGCAATCGTACTAATGCAAATTACGAGGCATACAAAACTAAACGTAATACCTGCACCTCTCTTAGGCGAAAAGCAATAAAACAACACTTCGCGAGGAAAACAGCAGACACCGAACACCCGCGCGAATTCTGGTCTACTTTCCGCCCCTTTTTGCATACTAAAAGTAAGCAAGCCAATGACATTATCTTGAAAGAAAATGACAGGACTATTAGTGACAAAAAAGAGATTGCCAATCTGCTTAATGACTACTTTGTTCACATTGCTGACAGCATGCCTGAAATACGAGTAGAGGATTACGGTGAGGATTATGCAATCATCCCAGCATCAAAGCAATCCATGAACACAGGGACTCTAGTGCTCCAGCTTGCTTCAGTTTTCATCGCGCAAGTGAAACCCAGGTTGAGCTATTACTAAAAGAGATCAATGTGCGTAAGTCACCTGCTCACGATATGATCCCACCAAAGTTGATTAAAGAAGCGGCAGCTGTTATTGCGCGGCCTATGACAAGTATAATTAACTGTTACATTGAACATTGCTGTTATCCTGCTAGCTGGAAGATGGGCATGGTTACTCCTTTGTACAAAAAAGACGACGAGTTTTGAAAGATCAACCATAGGCCCGTAACTGTGCTCCCTGCTCTAAACAATATTTTTGAAAGGCTTCTATCGGGGCAGATGTATGAATTTTACAATGGACTCTTATCAGACTTCATAAGCGCTTATAGAAAGTTTTATAGTTGCGAGACCTCTTTGCTAAGGTTGACGGAGGACTGGAGAATGATGCGTGACAGGGGGGAGCTTGTTGTGGTAGTTTCTATGGATCTCTCCAAAGCGTTTGATGTTATTCAGTATCCACTCCTCCTTTCGAAACTGAGGGCCTATGGTATGGACGACAAAAGTTGTGCCCTAATTAGGAACTATCTCTCTAGTAGAACTCAGAGAGTTAAAGTTGGAGACACCTTTTCAACCTGGGAAAGCGTCAAGCGTGGGGTCCCGCAGGGGAGTATGCTAGGTCCTATGCTATTCAACATTTTCATAAACGATCTTTTCTTCCACGTCAAGAAGGCCAAGTTGAACGCTTATGCGGATGATCATCAGGTATACTACTCCCACGTCGATCCGGCAGTTCTGGATGCATGCGTATCTCATGATGTTGGCGTGGCCAATCAGTGGTACTATGAAAATGGGATGTTAGTTAATGAGAGCAAGCACCAGTGTCTAATCCTCGGTGATACGGAGTATGGTTTTTCCTTCCCAGTAAAGGACACGTTAGAGATTTTTGGAATGGAAATAGATAATAAACTGAATTTTTCTAAACATATATCAAATCTATGCAAAAAGAATAATAATCAATTTAATGTTATGTTGCGCTTTAGAAAACTCATACGCAAGGAAATCTTATTCAAACTTTACAAAGCGTATGTTTTACATCACTTTTATTATTTCTCCTCTGTCTGGCACTTTTGTGGAGCGCGCGATGCGGATAAGCTTGAAGCTTTAAATAAAAGAATACTTAGATTTATACTTGTAGATTACTCGTCTCCATACAACACTCTACTCTCAAAAGTCAGCTCTACTTCTTTGTTTAACAAACGCATTCAAAATTTCGTCATTCTGTTATATAAGAGTTTGTTTTTCACTCATTTTCCTGCTTATATGAAGAATATGTTTTCACTCCGGTCCTCTTCCTATGATCTTCGTGGCAACTACATTCTTTCACTAAATAAAACCTAAAACAACTACCTATGGTCTTAACTCCTTTTCTTACTTTTCAGCTAAGCAGTGGAATGCACTGCCGGACTTTTTTCGTACCAGTTTTTTTGCAGACTTTAAAACTAAAATACAGGATGTTACCTTCATGTAGATTCTTTTGGCCTGACATTCTTAAACTTAAAATTGTGAATTGTAAATAATGTTTTCTTTCGTTGCATTCAATGTATATATATTTTTTCTATATAGTTTTTGTGTAGTGTCAGCTCGAAGATATTAGCTTGTTAGCTACTCTAAAATTCGAGTATAAATAAAGTTTTATGTTATGTTATCACAGAGAATTTTTGATGATTCCCAAAGTGGGAAAAAAACAGGAAATTCATGGGGTTTTCTTGGGTTTTGGTTGTAATTTCCCAAATTGGGAAAATGCTACCAAAACCAGTATTGGGTTCAAGTAAACCCAATAAAAACCCGCGAATTGGGATTTTAGTGTACCAACTTTAACCCACGAATGGAGTTTTCGCGTCCCATATTTATCCCATTAATGGGATTTTACCAACCCACAAAAACCCCAAAAATGTGAATCAATTGTCCCAGTTGAACCCCAATAGTGGGTTAATACTGGGCCATCTGAAACCCAATGTACGGATTTTATTGGAACAGTAATACCCCAACCATGGGTTTTCACTGCCCCAGGTAATCCCCAATTAGTGGTATAAAGTTGGTCCACTTTTATCCCGTTAAAGGGATAGTATTGGATCAATTTAAACCCGAGGTATGGGAATGTATTGGGATAGTAATACTCCAAAGATGGGTTTTTATTGCCTCAGTTGATCTTCAATAGTGGAATGACATTGGCCTACATATTTCCTGAATTATGGGATTTTTTTGGTCCAGAATGTCATTGTAATCAATCAAGCAGCCTTTAAAAATATTGGTCCAGTTGTAAAACGCAAAATAAAGGTTCGACAATATTAAAATGGTTTACAGTAACATTTATTTTAGATGACAATGCAGGTGTCAATTCAAACTGGTTGATTGTTACTAAACAGGTATTTAATCTGTATCTCTTTATATGTAAATATCGTCCAAAAAGTACAATATTATTAAAAAACGTATCATAAAAATATATTAAACTGTTTAACTTAAGTTCATTCATCAATCATAGAGCGGCAATGCCGTTATGCAGAGTCATATTGTCGAAGGCTATTCCGTACATTCATCAAACAGCTCAATTCCTTTATGAACACATCAAATGTCCCTTAAATAACTTCATTTTCATGGTTAAGAGCAACATTTATATCAGAACCACTATAGTATTTAGTTATAGCTAAGTCCTACCCGGGAAAAAACAGCGTCAAGTCATAATTATAATAAATGAACCAGTCTCTTGTATAGTTTTTACATAGCGAACATGTCAGAACATTCTTATATTTCCTATAATACATCGAAGTCTTCGATTTCAATATTCCGCCAGAATATGATTATTCTAAAGGATTCCGTGGACGATTTTCAGCAAAGACCCCAGTCATCTGTAGGAACAAAAAAGGTGGAAACTTCATCTATGAAAACGAACAAATAGCACCCGACAAGAGACGATCGAGCCTCGTACGATCTCAACGGAGCAACCAAACACGAGTTTCCACACGTACCTTCCTCTTTAATGCGCGATCCAGCTGAGTCATTGTTTAATAGAAGACGATTTTGAAACAAGACAAATGTAAGCAAACCTCACAAGTGAATATTTTGCGTTAAAATCTTTGGATGCATTCATTATAAAGACAATCCGTTTGCAAACCACTGTTGTACTGCACAGAAGTCCGCCTAAAGATTTGAACCAAGAAAACTGATCTTGTACACATTTCTATTGGTTCAAAAGCCGCACGTGATCGCGCGTCACTAAGCGGAGGCCTGGACGCCAGTTCAAGTACCAAACATGGCGGCAATTCGACGGCACGATGGAGAAGATTCTCTGTCTTTGAAAGCTTTAACTTGTGGTCCGTTTCAGAGTTAAATGCACTATGCCGACGCTCGCGAAGAGTAAAGCAGTGAGAAGAAAATATTGCATTGTTCTCCCAGGCGAGGGAACCTTTGAAAAAAGGCAGCGGGCCTATTCACAGATGCAGCGAAAAATGTAGTTTGCCGAAAACTCCATGCGAAGCAATCTCATTAATCAGATTGGACTCGAGTAATTGGGCAAATTTCAGCTCTCAACAGAAGACACCTTGATATCGAGAAGAGTTATGCGCCTAGTGGGATCATTCATAGTTAATTATATTGAAGCGGCCGCATGCGATCAAGTACGTGCACTGAATTACCATTATTTTGGTTTTCAAATAAGCCAATGAAACTTAAACTGTTTTGTTCAAAACTTAGCAGATATGATGTTTGGAAAATTAAACTTTTTAAACATTATTTGTACACTATGTATGTTGGTATTTCAAGAGCAATCTGTCATTTCTTTCAAAACTAAACTCAACATTTGGGAAGATTTACTAGTTACCAAACATTATGTGTATGAAAAATATTATTCTTAATCCTTTTCTGTTTTTGGATTGGAATTTATTCAATATTTCCCATAAAAGAATATAATTATTGGCCTAACCCTTACACTGTAATGCTAACACAAGATTACTGTATACTTTCCCACCCAATATAATAGTCATAAGAATAACAAATCTAGATTCAATCAAATCCTTTTCCAAGGTGGGGATTTCTTGTCCCTTTCATTCTCCAAAATTGGGAATAACATGTTGCAATATTTCCCAACTTGTGGAAAAATAGCCCCATTATTTTCCCATATTTTGGGAAATAAACCCATTGGTTTCCCAATGTTGGGATCTTGGAATCTATATTGCATATTTTCTCAAACTAAACACGGCATCGGGAAAAGGTAACCCTAACTTTAACCAACCCTTTCCCAAGGTGGGGATTTCTTGTCCCTTGCATTTCCCAAAATTGGGAATAACATGTTGAAATATTTCCCAACTTGTGAAAAAATAGTCCCATCATTTTCCCATATTCTGGGGAGAAAACCCATTGGATTCCCAACATTGGTATTTGAAAAAAATATTTCGCTTCATTTCCCAAAGTGAACCCAGCATTGGGGAAAATAAACCCAAACTTTTACCAATCATTTCCCATGAGAGGAAAATGTTGTCCCAAAAATTTCCCAATAATGGGAAAAATCCCCAACATTTTCCCAGTTTGGGAATTACAAAAAGTTTCCTGTGTATGTTATGTACCAAAGTCGCCTAAAACTAGGTGTCCATATTTGCACGCTGTTAATATCGTCGTACAATAGCAAGTAGACGTGTACTAGCTTAGACCGAGAGTGCACTAACAAAGATTGGTATCGCAAGCGCAAGATACAACTCGTGCTTTTTTTACTTGTAATTATAAGCCCTTTGTGCATGATGGGCCATATTAGATGGCATGTTGCAGAATTACTGCGAAACGCATTAGGTTTTTTCCTAAGCTGACAGATCTATCAGGACGGGGGAAAAGTGTTGAACCAAAACAAACAACAAGAGAGAACACGTTTAAATATTTGCATTTCGCGGTTGAATAGACACGCTCGGGAATCACAAGCCTGCGATCGGCAAAACTGCATCGTAAGAAAAAAAATTGAGATTATCTGCTCATTCAATGGCATAGCTATAACATGTAGGTTAGAGATGGAATTTTGTTTTCGCACAAATCAGAAATAATCGCTGTGTCATGTTTTCGTAACGTAATCGAGTCTAAAACGGCTCTTTCACGTGACACGTGTCATGTCGAGCGAGCGGGAATTTCGCAGTGGTTTGTCTCAGTTTTATCGCAGAAATGAAGTCAAACAAGGACACAAGGTACAAAAAATAAATTGTAGACCTGATTATATACTAGAAAGGATTGATATTTGGTGTAGATTTCGAAAACTTCGCCGTTTCGTGATCGGAACTTGACCCAAATGTTTACATTGGCGAGGCGAGTTCAAATACGGCACCTGAAGGCCAGGATAAGAGTTTTTCATTCACAGCTGACAAAATGTTATGAAACGTTTCACCTAATATATATGAAGCGTCTATGTATCACTGTGGGACTTGAGATTGCTTAAATTTAACGTATTTTGGCTGAAACATTTGTTGGAGGATTGATTTGTGTCGCGCCAAACTTCTTATCTGTCAAGTCAGAAAGGTCAGATTACACTTAAATGCTCCGTGAATTTTGCGTTCCCAAAAATTCATTTCATATGTTGCCCAGAGTTTTGAAAGCATATTTTGAAAGCCTAGAGATTGCTTTTTAATGTGTAATGTCTTTTTCTTTTGAAATCATGTATCGGATGTGATTTTAGGCCTTTGAAATTTGACAATATTTTGCTCGCGTAAAATCCTTAAACTTTTGTAAATATTTAAAAATTCATAAAATATTCTAGTTGCAATCAATTCAAGAACATTACCACTCAAAATTTGTATTAAAACCCGTTTAATATGATAAGAAACTTTTTGGGTTGAATGATATTTGAATTCGATTCAAATCGTGGTCTTTTCGTAGGCCGGTCTAAAGGCCCGAAAAAGCGTCTGGCGGAAGCCGTCGATCGCCCGAAATTAACATTCGCCGTATCACCAAAATATTTATCCGATGAAACTAAAATTTATATTTTTATAACTAGAATACCTAGGGTAGTCTACATAATTTTTTGGGGATTTTCCAAAAATTTTATTTTTATCTCCTCTGGTCGATATTTACAGGCATGTAGTCGGGAGCAGTTCTTCTTCTTTTTTTTTTCTTTTTGCTTTTTCTGACAGAACAGAAAATATTTCAATTCATCCACAGCGCGTGGCTTCATCCTAGAGCTTGGGTTCAGATCACAGATGAAAGATTCACTTTTGGCAAAACTACATGATTACTTAGATTTGGCTGGGAACCGAGAAGACCTGGACTATCTTGATGCTGTTCGGTTCTTGACAGTACCTCCCATCCCTTCTTCTAACCAATTCCGGCAAGGGCTCAGCCAGTGAGTCGCAGCCAGTAATGGCGTGGAAAGCCAGAAGGGCGCGGGACCTTTTCGCCTAGCTCTTTCGACATTGCATAGACTGGAACATAACCGACGCGATCTTTCACGTCAGTTTTGAACCAAAATTCAGCGCAGGTGATATCAGAAATATGGGCTACACTAAGAATGAGAACATCCTTGTCTGGTGATTGTAAGACAGTGCTACCCTCTTGAAAGGTATCCGTAGAGTACTTGGCATGCAGCTGCAACCTGGGGAATAACAATGCAATTAAACAGCGTCAACTACGGCTCTCATGCAATTTTATATGATGTTATTATTCATTCAAAATATTTCCCCGATTCTGATTGGCTAAAAGCACACGTTAAATTCACCATAACCAGTTACTGATGACCAAATTTGGAACAATTTTGACTTTAACGAGGAAATGACGTCAAAAATGCAGCGTTTTCGCAGGTTAAGGCACTGCTAACCGAGAAGACCTGGAGACGAGGTTGAGTTGTTTTGGTTGTGAACTTGAAAAAAAATGGCGGACATTTCACTCGTTTCAGAAGTAAGAACTAGGCGAAAAAATAGCTAAAAACATGGCAAGAACAGCAAGAGGACAACTCGAAGGGCGACATCTGCTATTTGGAGAATATTTGCGGAGCTGGACAAACATAAACGTACACTATCGAAGAAGAACTGAACATCGATGGATCGATGGAGGTAAGCATCTTTTAGCTATGTTTTTAAACTAGGAATTATTTTGAATGAATAATAAAACAGTTATTGAATACGACTTGCGTATGATATGAAGAATTATGTTGATCTCCGCCTCGGCCTACGGCGTCGACGGATAACACCCTCCTCGATCTCCATAATTCTTCATAAGATACTCAGCCTCATTCATTACAGAGGCACTTCAAAAACTATGATCCTCACCTAGTATCTGCTTCTTTGTAGTCTGATTCCAGATCGTTGACATGTTCGCAGTGGCCGCATTTGCCAATCACTCCCCGCCTGGCATTTTTGAATCCTCCACGGATGACAAGGGTCTTCTCTGGAGGAAGCTGCTGTCTTCCCAAGTTGGGAAACGACTCTGACAGAAATTCACATAGATTTATCATGTTCTGCGGATAAGGAATAAACTTTACCCACTGTTTTGGTACGGAAGTAGATTGTCCATGGATCTTGACCTCCAACGACGCGCACAGAGAACCTTTGCGTTCACATTCTCCTGCCTTTTTCGATACATCCCAGTATTGGTTGAAGACAATGTGAACTTCTTTGCAGTTGGAAAGCGATGTAGTAATGACCTTGAAATACTTTGATGCGAGTTCGCCGAACGTACTACCTCCCTGCTGATTTCAGTACTTGACCTAAAGCCATGCTATCGGTGAGATGAATGGTGTTTCGTGGGAAAGGTTGGAGTCGTGCGCAAACGTTCAGGTTGGCTTCAATGAGAGCTGCCAGGGCGCTTTTTGCCTCCTTTTTAAGCTGCCATCTTGGCGTGCCAGGGAGAACGGGATAGGTTTTCACCTTGAGCTTTGGGATCGGCTCCCAGAAACTCATTTGCTTAGTGTTCAACCGTTGTTCTACAAATGTGTTCATATAACTGCGTCACTTTTCAGTACTTCTCAAAACCATCAGCGATGTCGATGGGCAAGACGACACCAGTAGCGAAGTTGATTAACGACACAGTTTCTTACGTGAAAGGATTACTCATCAGATCGCTTGTAAAGCGAGAGATAAGCTTCTGAACATCAGCCTAATCGCGTGCTACCCGTTTTCGCGGCAGCCTCTTTGTGTATATCTACGCGGGTGCGCTCTTGCGAAAACATATCTTTCAGAGCTGGAGTAACTGACGCACGCTCATGAGTAGTGATGAACCATCGATTTAGTGCACATGGTTCTGGGAAATACCAATTCTTAGAGTCCGCATTTACGGATTGTTCCAGTGCCATGTCCGTTCTGTCCACATCTGGGCAAAAGGCGCCCTGGAGCGACTAACTGCGCGATTGAGATTCACAAATTCGTGATGAACTTCCGGATGCTTAGTTGCAAACTGCCTCATGTCCATTATATACACAGGGAGCCAGCGCGCGTAATTTGGCCTGTCCATGACAAAGGACTATGGCACCATAGCTGAAACACTTAACATATGTAATTCCCAATTACCAGTTCTCTCAGCCTTGACGAATTGCAGAAAAAGATTAACCATATGCCCATACTCCTCCCTCTTTTCTGAACTATACATACAAAACACATAAAACAAAACAAAAAAAGATATGAAGATTTTTGTTTCATCCAAGCTATTTAAAGTTTAGGTCGAAACATTCTGTAGATTTATTTGTTTTCCATGTTTAGGTCTCATTGATATGTGACCTAAAATATACCTCTCTTTTGCTTTACATCGTGTTCATGGCAGCTTCAACAAGCTAAAAATAATGTTAAAGATAATAATGTCAAAAAGCCTGTCTCCGGTGCAAATTCAATCAATGTACTGAAGTAACCGCTATAATCGCAAAAAGGATACCTGAGAAATTGAAGGACTTAGTATTTTCTCATGACATCAAACAAAAATGCTTACGTGATCAGTCACGTGACACTCCTCATCATGGCCTGGTCGTATGTTTCAAATCTAACTACTTGTTTGTGAAGTTTCCATCAGTTTTAATCGCTTTTTACTCATTGATTGCGTGCTTAAAGTCAATTTAGATCTCGCCTTGTTTCCATGCAGATCTGTACATCTCGTGACAAAAAAGCCTTGTAATTCGAAAACGTATACCACATTTCAACTCTTCGAACTGTCTAGCATTAAACAGGAGGTATTTCTCTAACAGAATTAAGTGTCAGACTTTTTCTGTAGCGATGGTTGAACAAAACTTGTATCTTTCAGTCTCTGCTCCCTGACTATAAGACTTTTGAAACCAAAACCTCACCCTGACTATAAGACTTCTTAAACCAAAACCTCATTTTCAACTGCCCTTTTTGTTTAGATGCACGCAAGTTTAGGTGGCCTCCATTCAGACCTAAATGTTGGACAAGTACTTTCAAAGCTATCCAATGTTACACAGCCAAGAAATGACAGTTCCTCAAGACCGGCAAAGATCTATGGGGGAGACTTAGTTATAGCAATGGATATACTTTCTCAAACAGCTGAGTATAATGCTAGATTCGGTAACGTTAGTTCAAAAGAAGATTTTCAAAACTACGTAGAAGTGGCCAGTAATTTATTGGAACCAGTAAACAGAAGAACTTGGAGGGATCTTGATAGAGTAAGTCTGTTGAACTAGCATATGCTGTATGGTAACATTGCTATTTCTTGCTAACAAGACTAGCTTCTTTGACATATTTTCTTCAGCATATCTGAAGGTCTCTCCTAATTGGTCGTAGGAAACAATGACGTCATTCGTTCAGTTGTTTTAGCATTGTTTGGGGTCAGGTTCAGGCACCATTGGTGACTCCTCGTCCGAGCAGCTACTGCATGACCCGTCAAGACATGAGACATTAAAAGGTGACATCAAAGGTGTTCTGTGAACAAAGACTAAAGACTTCGAGACGAAGCACAATTCTTAGACTGACTTACTAATGCTCATTGCCTATAAAATGTCCCCTACACGTGCACGTGTCCTTATATCATGCGTGCGCGTGCGCAATTTTAATATCATATATAAAGAAGAATGACCTGGGCACCTTTTATTTTACTATGTACACAAGTTTTACTTGTTCATTTAGTTGATGTTCTTGTTTCTTTACGTTCTTGTCTTAATAGAACCCTGTGAGTAACTGCGTCCTTGTTGGACTCTCGCTCAAAAATATTTACTAACTGTATATATAAAAATATAGGTGAAAAAAATTGTAAAATCACACTCTTCATTTGTGGTAAATATGTCTTTACTATGAAGAAAATCCATTTGTAATGAATACCCGTGACCTTGTATAAAAAAATGGTATAGGATTGAATGGAGTGGAAGCCACTTGTAGAACTCCTCGTGGAACCTACTGATATACAGTTACGATACTTAGATATTTCCCTCCCCCATCTGCAGGCCAAATTGGGGCTCAAATGGGGAGTGCCACGGGACGAAAAATTGGATTTACGACACTTTTGACACGCGTCAAAAGTTAAATCAAATATGGTATTGGCTTTGACGTCACCTTTGACGCGCGTCAAAGATGTCGCCAAATATATAACCTCTGTGCTTACTCCTTTGACCTCGGTAAAGGTGAAGTCAAATTGGTAACAACTTTGACTTCTCCTTTGACGTGCGTCAAAGATCAAGTCAAATGCATCAATGCTTTGCTATTCCTTTAACCCTTATCAAAGGCGTTGTCAAATTTGCTGGTAACTTTGACTTTACCTTTGACGCACGTCAAAGATAAAGTCAAAAGAGTAGTGGCTGTGACTACACCTTTGATACTAGTCAAAAATGAAGTCAAATACGACCGCTACACTTTTACAACACTTTTGAATGGTGTCAAGGGTGAGAGCAAATATGCAATGAATTACTTCTACAAACACTTATGTCGAAACTGATTTTAAGAAAGGAAATTAAAAAGCAGTATTTGAATACTGTTTTAAAGATATTTATACGACAATACCGAACACAGGCTGGTAATCATTGTAACTGGTGTTTATTATTATTTTTGAAAATGTTCTGGAATATGTACTTTTTCGAGGTGAATTAAGTGAGTTTTGTTTTTGTCTTATCTTGAGTGGATCATTTTCCCCTTGATCGATTAAAATACGATGAATAAATGATAGCGACGCAAAACAGTGACTCAACAACTGGACGATGGAAGACTGAACCCAAGCAAGGCACCCTGTTTTTGGCGCGAAATTGTCGCGGCTGCAAACTCTCTCCGCCCGCGCAAACAAACAAACTACGCAGATCTGAAGAAAACAAAAGCTGCTTTTTTGTACGAAGCAGTCCAGCTTTTTTTAACAAATATTTTCGCCCTTATCTCTGATAGAGTTTAGACTACAAACTTGTTCAAAAGGTACGTGTCATTCTTTTGTATGTGTGCATGCAATAGTTCTTCTTCAAACTTCATAGTTGTTTTACTATGTTAAGCTTACAGAAACCAACTCCGAACAGGCGTGTATATCGTGCTTGGGAGCTTTTCTGATCGTTAAATCTGGTTCAGTAAACTATAAAAATCTTTCTGTATCACAGTAGAGTTTACATTAGATCAAGCCCTTTTTCTTAATAGGGTTAATGCATTTCTGTAAAAGTAATGCCTGGCTTATATTTCACAATGCAATTCAACTCAAAACTTCATGCGAGAACCTACTAACATCAAGATTAACCAACTCTGGTTTTTCTAACAGTTTATATTTATCTGCGAGAACTACTCAGGTAATGAAATAATATAAGACTTACATATATCTTTTTTCATTGACAGTGTACTTCAATAAAAATGTCTGTACCAGACTTTGATGGGAATATTACTGAAGCAAGTACATAAGCTTATTTGAACAGGATTCAGTGCAGTTTATCAAACAAAGAGGTGTGATTATTTGAAGACTTCGGATGTTTTGCGAACGTGAGTATCTCTTTCTATTGATTTTTCTGGGTTCTATACGTAATGGGGCTCATACTGCATAATTAATTTTTAAAATATTCCATTGATTTTTTTACCACTACAGTGGCAGCTGGGTATGTTTCAACATTTAATAACAATCATTCAAACATACCGACCTGTCCCTTCATTATTGTTACTGGACAATAACTTTGGGGGTTAAAAAGGTACAAAAATAGCCGCGTAGCAAGCTTTTCCGCGCGAGTTTTGTGCAAGAGGGCAAAAAAAGAGGAAGGAGGGGCCGGGAGGGGCTAACTCGCGCAATAACTCGATTGGAAACGCTTGTTATGCATGCTAGGTATAATATAAAGTGTTTCTTTAGTTTAATTTTAAGCTTTGGGCATAGAGGAAAATTTTGATTGAATTTTCCTGGACTTTATTATGTGATAATAAGGCTCGATTCAAACGTCAAATTTCACAGGTGACGAACTTAATGACAATACATGTACACGAAATGTAATGTTTCCATTCAAAAGCATTAGGTTCGCTACACATTTTTAACAGGGTCTTTAAGTTTTGATAAAGGTAAAGAGAAAGGGGGATTTTCTGAAGAAAAGGAGCGATAGTAAAAAGGGAGTGGGGCCAAAAAATTTATTTGAAACACTATGACTGAGCTTTTTATCTCAAATTTCTATATATTTTTTTACAATTATTTCACAGATAAAAGAAGCAAGGCAAAGTGATAAGTCTCCAGTGGAAAAAAAAAGCACACAACAGAGGAAGATTGAAGTTAGATAAATGGCGTTTGTCTTTCACTTACATCAAGAGTCAAAAGCACTCTAGAATGAAAATCTTCGCAAAGATAACATCAAGACAGATGGGCTCCTGATCAAGAACATTTCTTACTTACCATGATTTTAGCACTGGCTTTCGTGAAAGAGTGTCTTAAACTATTTTGCAGGTTGCCCTCCGTGACAACAGCGTGAATCTGGAACATTTATAATGCTTCAAAAATTTGCGGCAGTCATTATGATTGTCCATTGACAAACTGCATTGAGTACTTTAGACAATAAATCGTGAAAATGTTTTAAAAAACCATTTTTATGCGTTTAAAAAAGTTTTAATCGGAATTATTCAGCTTTCTAATCATCTAGTGAGGTTTTAGGACAATAAAGTACAAGATTAAGAACTCAATCTCTTATCTGTCCACCTTTTTAAACGGTATCCAGTTCGCAACTGAATTTGACTGAAAATCTCAAGTTGGATTCTAGCCTGTATATCAAGCGCTTATGACTAGCGAGGCAATAACGCGGCATTCGCGCGAAACGCGAGGAGAACGAGGAATTCACGCGAAGCGCGAGACGAGCGAGAGGCGCGATGCGAGGGGAGGAAAAAAAACAAACATATTTGGCAACACCTTTGTTAAACCTTTGACTTAAATCTCAGACGCATTTGACGACAACTTTGTCACACATTTGACCTGAGGCTCAGACACTTTTGACGACACTTTTCACAAGCCTTTGACTTTAATCACAGACATAACTTTGCCGCGCTTTTGTCACACCTTTGGCCTGAATCTCAGACATATTTGACGACGCCTTTGATAGGGGTACAAATGCTAATGAAATATACCTTTGACGCGCGTCAAAGGTAGGGGTTAAAGGCGTGACAAAAACGGCCTTTATCGCCTGAAGACGCGCCTTTGACCGCGGGCAAATGTAAACATTTGTCGCGCGTCAAAGTTGTACAAAGGTGTGCAAAGGTGGCCTTTATCGCGCGTTTGACTTCACCTTTGACGTTCGGTAAGTCCGTTTTTTCGTCCCGTGTGCAGGGAAGTGCAGGTGCAAAACTTGGTTGATAAGCGAGGAGGGGAGCACCCTTTCGAGTTCTCGTGTCTACGCTCACCTTTTACAGCCCACATATAATAACATCCCATCTAACTTCGGCGGTAAAGTCTACATAATAAATTGTACAGCTCAAAAGGAGGTCGGACAACTCATGAACCCTTAACCTTATAGGAAACCTTACCGTTAATGTTTTAAGTTGTAAGGAAAAGAGTAGAAACACCAATTTTAAAGACAGTCAAGAAAGCTTGAACACTTTCAGGTTCTTGTGGGCTCACGATACGGTTTACTACCCTACTTTACTAATAGCTGCACTGCAGGCGGTGCAGTCGGTGTCAGCAGCCTTATTATTGGCAGCTGTAATTTTGTATTTTTTCTGAGTGCATAACATATCAATCAATCAATCATTTTTTCAATCATTTATTTTAACACGTACGTCAAAGAGCTAAAAAACTCGTTCAAAATACGAACGTGAAATAATCGAAACACTAATTTAAGTAGTGGTGTCCCAGCAGAGTTATAGCTGTTTTCGGGCATCAAAAGGGGAACAAAAAATAATAAATCTCTCATGAATAAAATGCGCGGGAAGCTTAATTAATTTATGCTAAAATGTTCAGGCAAGTACTAGTAATGACGTTTCAGCACAATACCATGAAGTCCATTTGACGGTTTAGCAATCAACTTGGTCATGATGTCTGGAAATAAAGAGTTCTCAGCTCCACTCTGAGTATGTGTGTTTGTTTTGTTTATATCTATATCCGATTGTTAGCGCTAAATAAAAGACATTGGCCGTTTCTCGCTGACTAACGGCGCGTGAAACAAGACAAGAAACTCACCAAGGGCTGGGACTTCAATAGCTAGTCCTTTCCTAGAGATAGAACGGAGAAAATGGTTTTGTAATCTATAGTCAGACAAAACGGAAATAAAGAATTTGACAGCTCCACTTTCCGTACGTGTGTGTGTCTTGTTTATATATCCGATTATTTTTAGCGCTATGTAGCAGTTTCTCGTGTTGCTAGGGAATCGCATCTCTTATTCCTATTTTTTTCAATTGACGTCCCACTCAATAGGTACTAGTATGGAGTTTATTTAAGAACCAAAAGGGTAATGGTTTACTTTAGAACCACCCTTTTTCGCTCTTTGGAATAAATATGACAACAAATGGACTTTATAGCATGTTGTTGTGACGTCATTACTAGTACTTGCCTGAACATGGTTAGCATACATTAAACAAGTTCTCGCGCATTTTATTCCTGAGCGAATTATTATTTTTTGTTGCCCTTTTGCTGCCCTCTAAAAAAGGTACAATTCTGCTGGGTCACCATTACTAATTTATTTCTTTTCCTACCAAATTAGCTTCACTTTTTCTTTAATCCCAAAACAAGTAACCATTCTAAATCAGCGCTTGATTAACCCTAGTCACTATACATACAATGTAATCGCAAAACATAATCGCAGCTTTATTTTCGCGCTTTTTTTCATCTGTAGTAAAGAATTAGTCAGCTTTTGAGTTGTCCTACCTCCTTTTGAGCTATAGTATGGGACAGGATTCTTACAGCAGCATCAATTATCAGACTTCTCTGAATTCTCCACAGGCTGGCCAAAACAAGAGTCAAATGATGGTTATCACAATGGATGCATATGGACTGGGAGTCGCTGCTAGAGTAAACGCATCGACGAAACTGGATTTTCAATCCAAAAATTTGATGATGAGGATTGATCACGTTGATCAAAACAGCCCGGTACAAACAACTGAACTTGTACTCTATCAGTACAAAGCTATTAGAGCCTCTTCACATGAGCCTGGTTGACAGGGCTGGCCCAGTTACCGGGACCAACTTTGACTAAGGTTCATATGAGAAATTTTAGCCCAGTTTCTGAGACGAAAAAAGGTTCGAAGACCCTGGCTACGAGTTCTGGCGCGAAATTCGAGAAACAAAAAAGCAAACATGGCGAAGCACAAAGTTATAACCTGTAGCGAATATCATAGATTTGGCAACTCTTCTAGTTGTATCACTGCAGTCAAATGGGATGCTTATGATGATGAAAATAAAGCAGGCAAAGCAAGACGATACCATCTGGCGCGGAGCGCTGAATTCATCCCGCGTTCATCTAGGTAACTGGGCTGAATTGTTCCTATGGCAGTCCGCTAACCGAGACCCCAGTTGGAAAAAAACGAGATCTCGGTAACCGAGCCAGGGGTAAGGCGAGGTCGCGAAAACCGGACCAGCGCGGTCAACCGGGCTCAGGTGAAGGGGCCCTCATAAACTAGAAATGCGTTTCTTCGGAACCCTGGCGAAAACTCAATGTGCCACTCTAGTTGACCCCTGCCAGGCAGGAAACTGTTTACGTTGAGAGACCAGCCTTGAATATCCTGTCATAAGGACTCCTTTTTTTTCTCCCTTGTCTTTTATTTCTATTTTTTTGTTTGTTTCATTGCCTTGTTTGAATCATATGCGTACTGCAAAGCATATTTGGCATTAATTTGACGCTAAGTGTTGATTAGCAGGTTCTTTATTTCCTAGAGGAAGTATTCATTCTTTTTCCTTGAATATACAGTCATGTATTTGTCAAAACAAAACATAAAATAGAGGAAACGTGACAGACATTTAAAAGATTCGCTGAACTTTGAAAGCGACCAGGACAAGCGTAAATAGAGCCAAATACAGTAGTGACAGTACAGGGACATTCCATCAATCTATAAGAGAAACGGAGAGTTCTCTGAAATTTCTTGATATTGGGGGACAAAGGTATTCATTCAGGTTCAGGTACTCCCTGAATGGATCCCGCATATACTAGAGATTTCCTGTGTGTTTGATGTTTAATATGTAGGTTACGCTCATTTTCTTTCTTCCAGCTGCTCCATGATGGTTTACAGGTTGCATACAATCAAAGTTCAATCTTCTTACCTCCACAAATGTTTCATTCCTCTCGCGATTCCAAAGTGGTTACCTTGGTTTATTTAACATTGGGCGATGTGTTATCACTCAAGAAAGAAACTGGTGGCAAGATGTTTCCCAAAACTACCATCGTTTCTTCCACCGTTGAGCCCAGGCCCCTGGGCGACTTAAAGAACCCTGCTAAGATCATCCTTGAAAACAGAAAGGTATAAACACAGTTTTGGTCACAAATTTTTATTTAAATACGGTCATTTGCATGTCGGTTAACTGCCGCATATATAGTGCATGTATTTCCTGAAAAGGTCACCTTCGATAGCTTTGTTGGCCCTGATTCTCAACGCCAGAAGTTGTATAGTTGACATAGTTTGGGGTTTAGGTTCTTTCTGATTTGCAAATGATACGTATTGATGTGAGCCATACGTACGCTGAAGATTTTAGCACTGTACTATATGGCTACCAGATTCAGTGGTTGCTGCAGCTGCAGCGGACTTTTGCAGTTTCCAAAACAAACTGTTGGGCACTGTTTCAGTCTCACTTGTATTTCGCCTATCTTCAAATGACTATAGAGAACAGTTAGTTAAGGCGAAGGGGGAAAAGAAAGGCTTCATAACCATTCTACTACTTAGCTATGTTTGAACTGAGCAGAGCATTTTAACAAAAGCCGGTCACCAAATTTAATGAGTTATACTTCCAGCGACAGCGTGGTTAACACAGTTGAAGTTTATTTGTGTCTCTTTTCAAGGTGCCACCACGAGTCCTTACTTCAAAGGAGACGCATTGTGTCTTTTGGCGCCCAAAAGAACCGCCCGCGATGTGGAAAACCAGCGGCTGCCAACTTGTCCACAGAGAGTCAAACGCCTTTATCACAACGTGTGAATGTGATCACCTAACTGTCTTTGCAGGTCTTATGGATCCATACAATTCAAATGTAGGTGGATATTTGTGATAGAAGGGACACTCAGTCAATTTGGATTTTCTCTGCTTGCTTTATTTGGATGCGGAAGTTTCCTGATTCTTTTTAATTATTATATTTACCTTTTAGTTGGATCGCGTAGATCCACGCTGACGCTGTTTACGTTCGTCCATGTCTTTTAAAGGAGCTATGCCAAGATTTCTTGGCTTTATTCCAAAAAAATGTTGAAATCAAAGACAATCATGAAATAATAGTTTAGTTTTTAAAATTAATTATTGGATACTGCTTAACCTCAAGATATATTATAAAGTACATGTCTTTGGCTCTCCGTGGCAAGTAGGATGGAGGAAGACTGGTGCGGCAACTTGACATCCTTGGGCCGGTGTTTTAGGTTAAATACTCCCCATTGTTAGCTTGTGCTGTGTCCTACTCCAAATGCCGAGGAATGATTTGTATTCGATGAGAAAAACTCCGTATCATTCACTACGTTATTCTTTCTGCAACATACTCTGAAGCCTACGTCTTTTAAAGGATCTTAAATTCTCCGACTATCAACAATGTAATTATCGGAAATAGAGTTTTCGGGCCAAGACAGTATACGGTGGTCGATTCTAACCAACTTTCTTGTCTTTTTAAAGGCACCATTACCTCACAAGAAAGCCTTGGAGATCATATCGACTATTGGCTGTTCCATCTCGGTGTTTTCTGTTCTCATGACCATGGCTGTTACTTTGTTCTTCTGGAGGAACCTGAAAGGTCCGAGAGTAAAAGTTCTACTAAACTTATGCGCTGCCATTGCCTGTAGCTGCATACTTGCTATACTGGAAGGTTCGGCAAGAAATGAAGAGGTGTGTAAAATTCTTCAAGTAGAAATGCAACAAGCCCGCACAAACCGCCGGATAGATTACTGTCTCTCCCAATACTCTTAAGGAAATGTTGCGAATTAGAAGGCAATATTGTGGGTAGACTCAACCTTCTTTAGCCACTTGCACTACGATGATGTCATTTTCCTACAACTTCCAAAATCCCTCAGTTTGTTGTTTTCTTTTGTAAATAAGAGTGCTGTTGATTTTTAAACCTCAGTTTGATTGACAAATTTACTCATAAGAAAGCAAAAACTGAAATAAATTCTAGTAGCTAAAGTGAAACGTCGTCATCGTAGAATGGCCTATCGTGTCGCCACTGATAATGAGCCTATCTTAATATTCAAATAAATACGCAAATGCAGCAATTAGCCCAGCAAAGAATACTCCTTTCATCCCATTATTGACTTGTTAAATTCTACACAAAATAGTTTAATTTATTAAAAGACAAATGAAGTCGGATAAAAATAGTTGCGGGGACAAGAGGAGCCCGCAATCCTAATATCCAGGTTGCTATTACGAATTAGCCTTCCACTTAGAATGAATGGAATGCACAGAACGTAATTTTATCACTCGCGTTTTGACCTTCTATAACCCCTCGTAATCTGATCACGTGTGTTTTGACCATCTGTCACGTGAACTTACGCGTAGCACAGCGATGGAACAAAAGCGTTTTGACCTTCGATAGTTGTCGCACACACTCCGTAACGTTTGGTTATCATTACTAGTCTATTAAATAAGTTAAAATGATTCAATCTTCTGTATTATCTTCACTTGTAGACCAAGTGCACTGTGGTGGCTGCCCTACTGCACTATTTTTTGCTCTCCTTATTTTCATGGATGCTGTGTGAGGGTATACTGCATTACATTGTTATCGTAAGAGTTCATGGGGACGCTGAGGATAAAGTAAAGTTCTTTTACTTGTTTGGATGGGGTAGGTACACTATCTCAGATTTTCCTGTTGGAAAAAATGGATTACACTGTAAGGCTGTTATTATCCCCGTAAAACAGGACTAGCAAGACATGTTCGCATTGCTTTGAAATAGATATGACTGTTAAATAAATAAATCAGTTTTTTAATTAAATTAATAAATCGAATTAATAAAGATAAAAGATAAATAAAGATACCTGGCCTACCAGGAGAGGAGCTTTTAGGCCGTCGTGCTAACGGAGAAAATATCACTCCACGAAAAAAAGTAAAAGAAAGGTACAAAGAACGAAGAAAACAAACCCAAGGAAAAAAAAAACAAAAAAAACAAAAAAAAAACAGAGTAAGAGCGGCATGTTGCCGTTATGATGTTATTATGTGCGTCATATTGGGGTCTAATATTATATCTTAACACTTCTAGGTTTTCCAGCCATAATGGTTATAATTGCGCTCTCTGTCACCCGACTGAACGGATATGGTCACAAAGAAGCTTGCTGGTTGAATGCTGATAAGGCATTGATTTGGGCCTTTATTGTCCCAGCTCTAGGTGTTATTCTGGTCAGTAAAAAATACATTTAACGTGTCTAGTCTTATCATGCCCAACCCAGCCGAGGGTCTGGGATAAATACTGACCGATTTCCCAACCTAGCGCCAAAGGCGCAAGCTTCAAGGTAACCTCCCATGCACGCGTTTTTAGGCGAGTTCTTTTTTCATCCCTCCCAACAAACGCCTGCTCAACCGAAGACAACATTCCTTTCCCATGCTTAGCCAATCACATTATACTTTCCAAATTCTGGAAAGCTGACCTTGACCGCAGGGTAATCTGATAATTACTCGATCTGGAAGAAACACTGGGAAAAGCTGTCTGACCTCTAATAAATGTTAGATTCAGAGCGGCAAAAATAAGATTTGGTCAAATTTTAGAATACTCCATGCACTGCATAACCTTAGCGAGAGAAAGAAAAGAAGGAAAACGGTAACTCTAGGGTCGCGTTCTAGTCGCGTTTAGCCTGTCAACGCTTTATTGCACAACTGTTGATTGGTCACTTACTACTCAAATAAAAAAACAATGGGAAAGGAATGTTGTTTTCGGTTGAGCACGCGTTTGTGGGGAGGGATGAAAAACGAGCTCCCCTAAAAACACCTGCGTGGGAGGCTAGCTTCAAGGGGAATCAGGGGGGCAGGCTCCCCCAGGAATTTTTTTGGTTTTCGTTCGACTCCTTAAAGTCCCCTTTTCTGGGTTTACGAGTCATTCAGACGGGATATTGGCCAGATTTCAACCTGGAAAGTGTTTTCATGATAAAAATGTATCTAATTCGAAAAATCTGACCGATTTCTGTAACACAGTGGAAGCCTGTATGGATTCGCGCTTCTGGCCTTATGGTATAGATTAAGCCTTTTCGGCTATTTGAACCGACAGTTTTTTGAAGATGAAAATATATTATCTGCGCAAAGTGTGTTTTGCAGTCTTCCTTCCTCAACGTATATTACTATCAATACGCCAACCGTGCCGTTGCTTAAATTGGAGGCAGTCAACTAATGAAAGTACACCTAACTTTCCTCCTAACTCTCCTTTTAAATGTTGCAGAAAAGTCTAGATTATAAAGCTAGTCTATCATAGGCTCTTCAAGATAATAAATATTTTGGGCCTACCAAACCCAACTGAGCCGGGTCATTCTAAAGGCTTACAATCCAAGAATAGACCACCATCACGGATTCAACATCTACTGAAAATTCAGTGAGATGTATGGGAATAGACATTGTAAAACGGGAGAAATCATGGACTTTATTTCTAAGGTTTAAAACTTGTTATCGACTAGTCGAAAAGTCAATGAGAATAACTTGTTTTGGTTAAACGTGTCTTCCTATGAATTTGAATTACACACATAATGAAAAAGTTTTGTTATTGAAAACTGCATTTATGCTGACTGAAACATTTTCTGGTCATCTGTTACTACGTCAGGATGGCAATAGCCTGAGAAAACAGACGAAATTTGCGGCACCACCACTGGTTTCCGTGTGAAATGACGTAGAAACGAGCGCATAAATTCTATACTGATGACCCGTCACTACCAAGATCTGAGTAGTGCTTCTGATTGGTCGTGCCCGTTGAAAAATTTACTTCGGCCAATCATATGCACTTACCAGGTCTGGGCAGTGACGCGTCATCAGTACGGAATTTCTGAGCTCGTTCCTTAGACGTCATTTCGCGAGGAAACCAGTGGTGGCGTCGCGAAATGTCGACTGTTTTCTCAGGTTGGGATGGCAATGAAACTTGAAAAAGTTTAAAAAAAATCTCCAAAAATTATTATTGTTAGTGATCCCTGATCGGATTACATTTGTTTGATACCTTCTTCATAACTCTACATCATGTGTATTATGGTAATGATATTAAGTAATGCCAAGCAAAGAATTGACCTGAAACAATATCTCTTGACACTATACCAACTTGAAGCTAAAAAAGTAACATGGTTCGAGGTCATTTGCCAAGTAAATTTCTGTAACTTTTACAGGTAAATATCGTAGTATTTTTTTTGGTTATTCGCCAAATGATGGGAACAAAATACATGAAGAACAAGACACAGGTGGAAAAAGTGATAACTGGAGTCAAAGCCTCTGGAGTCATTCTTCCACTGCTTGGAATCACGTGGCTATTTGGACTGTTGAGTTTCAATTCGGATACCATCATCTTTAAGTATATATTCACCATATTCAACTCTCTTCAAGGCTTGATGATCTTCATATTTCATTGCGTTCTCAACAAACAGGTAATTTTTTTTTCTTGTTTGCATTTATTTGTGTTTTATTTACAGTTTTTCTTTTTCAGTCTTGGCATTTATGTGTTAAATTTATTCAGTTTAATTAGCGCTTTTTGTTGCGATAATAAACTAGAACGTGACCCCATGATCCGGTAACTTAAGTCCAGGCCATTCTGAGTTTCCTCTCCTGATCATTTGTGGTCGACAATGGGGATCAGTTGCGGTCGAACATCATTTGCGGTCCATTTTGAGGATCATTTTCGGTCTGGGAATCATTTACGGTCGGGGATCAGTTGCGGTACAGTGTACTGTACACTCGACAAATTCGTACGGCGGGAGCTAAAACACAGGCATTAAGATTTCTTTAGTGAGACAGAAGCGTTCAATCAAGCGAGACATCAAACTTCCGGTTGCTACTCTTGTCAGCGTTCTTTATTGTTAACCGGTGCTGGCGCGCATTATCCGTGTTCCATTATCTGTGTTCCATTTTTAGTCAATGATTTTTTTGGTAGTAGTAATTTTCCTGATAAAGTAAAGTTAGCAAGGATAACCCCTGTTTTTAAGAAAGGCTAAGGTTTGACAAAGACAATTATAGACCAATTTCTGTTCTTCACAACTTTAGTATATTATTTGAGAAAGTTATTTATCGTCGCCTGTATAGCAGTTTGGAAGAAGTAATAATTCTCTATCCATTTCAGCTTGGTTTCAGAGAAAAATGTTCGTCTTCCCATGCTCTTATTTCTGTCACCGAATCTATTCGCCAGTCCATTGATAACAATGAGTTTGGCTGTGGAATATTTATCGATTTTAGAAAAGCATTTGATACTGTCAATCATGCAACTTTATTAACTAAGCTTACCCATTATGGAATAAGAGGTGCTGCATATAAATGGTTTAATTTATATTTATCCCAAAGAGAACAACTTGTAAGTGTAAATGGCCATAATTCACTCTCTTTACCTTTGACTTGTGGTGTTTCTCAAGGATCTATTCTAGGACCTCTTTTATTCTTATTATGTGTTAATGACTTACCTAAAATATGTAGTTTGTTAAATTTCATTTATTTGCTGATGATACTAACCTCTATTTTTCTAGCAAGAGCCTCAGTCTCCTTGAATCAACCTTAAATCCGGAACTTAAATATATTGCCGAACGAATGAAAGTAACTAATTTTATCCTTTTTCATTCTTGTAACCTTAAGCCTAGTCAGTCATTTTCAAGTCAGTCAATTGATGATGCAATTATCAAACAACTCGACTCTGCTAAGTACCTTGGCATAACATTTGATTCCAACTCAAAAATTAATGGAAAAAACACATTGGTGAGCTTTACTTGAAATTATCCAAAACCGTGGGTGTTTTGTCTAAAGTAAGAAATTTTGTCGATAGTGATATTCTTCTTATGCTATATTGCTCTCTTATTTTTTCCTTTTCTAACTTATCGTGTCCATGTTTGGGGTTTAACATTCTCCTCGTTCTAACACTTTTATTCATTATTCAGGAAAAAAGCAATCAGAATAATATCTTTCTCTGAACCTACAATCATGGTCAAAAGTGTTGGGAAGTTGCCTTTTTTACCTCTTCTTTTCCTTCCTCCCCCCGCCCCTGGCCCAATGTTGACCAAAACGTTAATGTTTGTGCGCGTAATTGAATTGGGGGGACGGGGGATATTTAGCATATTTCTCCTTTTTTCAGGATTAAAGTGGATTACTGTTAAGTTGTACAACCTTCCCAACTACTTTTGTCCGTGATTGTAGATCCCATCTAGAGCCTCTATATATATTAAATTTTTCAACTTACTTAAACTAAATGATATCATTAAGTTACAGGTACTCTCCTTTGTTTATCAATGGTCACGTAGACTGTTATCCCCGTGTTTCAGTGACTATTTCAAATCACATCAACTGCTCATTCATAGTGGGACTTCAACGCGCACTTCGCGTGCGTGGGACAGAACCCCATACTCATGGAATTTGGTCAACCTCTTTTCGTTTGGTTGTCACGTGATTGACCGAGCGTACGTACGCGTCTACAGATTGTACGAGTTGGGGTAGGGGAGACTATCAAAAGGAAGGGAGGGGTGTCTCAGGCGTGTCTTGGCAAGTCCACATCTTTTATATGAGACATTCACAATATGGTCAATTGACAGCTGTCAAAACAGGATTACCACTGACCAGTATCCCATGACCATATCGCGGGCTCATTCGTCAACTCATCGAGGTGACGTGATTTACTTGGAAGCTGTCCGCTGACCAGTTAATTTTTTTACTAGATCGCGAACAATGTTCAATCGCATACTTTTTAGCTAGTTTGGGAGCACAAGAAAACTGATAATGCACACATATTGGACATCAATGTTTTGACCAATTGAGAGCTGTCAAAAGAGGGTACCCGCTGACCAGTATCACTTGACCGTATCGAGGGTCAGGTGTCGACCCATCGAGGTCAAGTATTTTTTTGAAGTTATCCGCTGACAAGCTTCTAGTTTTCAAGTCATCTTAGGCTCAAGTTCAATTTTTTTGTAAATTCATATGAAATATGTTGTGTTTATGTGCCGCACAATTACAATGTTGATTTCAAACTGACCTCGGACGCCAAAACTCAGCCAGCTGTTGCAGGCAAGGAAGACAGTTGCTCTTGACTTTTCTCAACATGGTCACGCGTTGGTCATGCAAGCTCTACGTCCAATTTTTACGCTCTGGTTGGTCAAAATTTGACAGGTGAGTTCATGCGGTAAATTTATGCAGCATCTTGACCCTTGTTTACTTTGACAGCTGAAGCTGACAGAGTTTCGTGTCAACTTGTGATGTTTTTAACTGTCTTTTTCCACTGGACGAACAAAGTGAAATTCAGCTGCTATCAGGAGTCTTCTGTTATTCATGGCTAGTTTGTTTATTGTTTTTTTGGTTGAGAAATACGTCGCTTGTCAAAGTCGGAAATCCGATTTCGGATGGCATCGTTTTCGTTTTTACCTTGCTTGATGCTAAGAGGGTTGCAAAGTCTGAAGCGATACTGGCCTTACTTGATACTTTTTAGGAGCTGCATCTCGAATGGTAAGCCAGAATAATTATTGTATTTGATGTTTGTTTTTTGTATCTAATTTAATGAAGTCGAGCGAAGTTTATGCGGCTATTTAGTTTATGCACGTTTGTAAGATTTGAGACAATGACCTGACCGAGAATCAGGTTTGATATAGACTTACAGAACTTTAAAAAAAGCCTTTAGACATTTTACTCACCGCAAATAGAAAGAAAACCTTCCAAAGAATATTTAGCTATAATTCTGGCAGTAAGAGAAGGCTTAAAAAAAAAAAAAAAAAACAAACACCGGGAAGCCGGCTTAAAACATAAACTTAAGCTTTGAATTGTTGCCTTTGTATATGTTTCACCGAATTCTATTTCTTGTATTAAAATTGATTGTTAGTAGTCTCTCTTGTAATTTTCATCGCTGTGATGATTGTTTTCAGTCGTTCAGTGATCATCGCTTACAGGAATACTGAAAATGCGCGCGCGAATAATAATAAAAAAAGAATATAATAAATTCTTTATTATATTGGAGCGTAACTCTGTTAATGTTCATTCAAACACTCGCCACATAACAGCTCGCACTACAAAAGTGACAACCGGATGGCCGTATAGGTGATTTTGGAAATTTGTTTAACGGTTTAGCTAAAAGCCCACGCGTACTTCCATCGTCCTGAATATTGAATGAGTGCTGAATTTTTATTGCAAAATTGTGAAATACTGCTTTCTGTCCGAGGTCTGTATGATAAAAATAGTGCCTCATAGTACCGTTTCACGTCAGATGTGATGTATAAATGGTATATAAAAAATTTGGCCTTATTTTTTTCTAGGCTTAATTGATCTACGGTGATCAAGAGCCATTATGGCTCTTAAATGTGATCGAAGATGATTACCAGTTTTTGGGTGTACATATAAGGCTCTCAACTCGATGTAAGATTTGGTTCACTCTTGGGCTGTTTGCAAATTATTTTTCTCTAAAATCACGTAGCGTTTCCCTCAAAAGTTACATAAAGGAGCTCTAAAGTTAACTGAATTGTGGAATTCACATTCATTCATTTTATTGTTTGATTTAAATTATAAATTTAATAATGGGAGTCTCGCTTTTAGCCCTGGCTTAATCTATATATTATTCAACACGCCATTCATTTTATGGAAACCTTTACGCAACCTCAATTATCACTAGCCAATATGGCTTTCGCTCCCTAAACCGACTTAGACTGAGCGACTAACCGACTTAGACTGAGCGAATAACCGACTTAGACTGAGCTAAACTTTATTACTTGACCTCAACAGATAAAAGACGCATTAAACAATCGAAGAAAAAGATGGGTCTCGACACGTCATGACAAGAGAACATCCCTGAACCTAAAAAATAAATTTGAGGCTGGGGTTATCCCAGGTCAAGGTGAGTTAGGCACTCAATGTATTTCTTTCATTATTATTGTAATCGTTGGCCATGCGCACAAAGTTGGTGACCACCATTTTTTTTTGTTACATTTCCTTTAACTCGGGAACTTGACTTTCTGCTCGATTGCTGCGCAATTAATGTGCAATCAATGTGCGGGTACATACTTTATCAATAAAGCTTTAAGTTCATCAAACGAAAGTCGTATTTCGTATGGGCTCGAGTTATAAGGCGTATTAGCAAAGGAGAAGCTAGTTTTTGATTTTGTTAACCCTGTCTTATAGTCGAGCATTCGGGCCGAGTTATAAAAGGGAGGATTAGCGGTAATCTAGGTTACCATGAAAACTGATATGCTCCATTTAGATGCAATTAACCCAGAGTTATGGAACAAACCAGGCTTCGATCAACTCATGATCAGTCCTTGACGTAAAACACCCTTTGTGCAGGGACCACTGTCATTTATTATCATCGCTTGCGGCCAAACGGGTCAATTAAGATTGTGCACGATGGTTCAAAATGATCGGAACCGGAAATTGCGTGGTTGCTCTCCCGAGCTCCGGACGCATGAAAATGTGAACAGATGTCTTACAGCCTAAACGCAGCTTGATTATGGCTCTTTGTAGAAAAACGAAAACCGTTAGTTGTCTAAATTAAATATTGGTTGATTTACTAGTATGAGAAACATAATATGGAACATATCTGCTCTATTTCTCTGTTTTATTGGCCTTGATGTATTATTATTATTATTATCATTATTATTATTATTATTATTATTATTATTATTATTATTATTATTGTCTCTATTATCACAGTCTTTGCTAGTGTTCTTTTCGTGCATCAGCCGGGCGCAAACCATGCACCTAGAGCGTCAGTCACTCAAGTCAATCATTCTGTTCATACACTGAGCACCTTTCTGAGGATTATTATTATTATTATTATTATTATTATTATTGTTATTACTATTATTATTATTATTATTATCATTATTATTATTATTATTTAGTTTTGCACACCGATCTGGCTAACCCTGATTCCTTCGAATAAGAGAGTGTCATCGACTATCTTAAGGGTGTGAAACAGCCGGAAAACAAATTATCATCGACTATCATAAACAATTTTTGAACATGCTCGGAGAGCGTGATAGTTGAAGATACTTTTGTGACAAACGGTCGAAACTAAGATCGACGACCATGACCGTTTTGAACTCAAAGTGGTTAATTAACAATTATTCTTTGAAATCGAGGTGAAAAGTGGCAAAATATTTACCGAGCTGCGAAAGCGGCGAGGTAAATAGTCTTAAAGCCACTATTCACCGAGATTGAAAAGAATAATTGTTTTAGTATGTACACACGAAGTGATCTCAACAAAATCAGAGGGAAACCATTAAAAAGTACGATTTGATTGACAGATCAAGTCACGCGTAAGTTTAAAAATAGATCTTTGCAGAATTTTCAAACATGACAAATTCACAAGTTTATGATTTCGCAAATAACAGCGTAATGGCGTAAATGGAACCGCTAAAAGTTGGAACTGTTCCTTACCTGAGAAGAAAAGTAGAGCTTTGTTGTTTTCTGTTGACTCGACAAGTTTATAGCCAAAAGGGTTTGTTGTGTCGTTCTTCGCATGAAGTGCTGACAAAAATGGCGGCTCCGTTGCCCGAGGTAAGACGTCGTCTTCCTGTATCATTCTTTTTCCTGTTTACTTGAAACGTAGAATGTTTTGCAAACATTTAATCTCCTTTTAAATTTGTTTGTCATAAATAAACTTCGATTTTTGAGTCAAAATTTTCTTGTTAGAAAACTGAGTTCACGAAACGGCTTCTTCTACGCGGGTATACTGGAGTTTTTTTTTTTTTTTTAACAACCCATTGAGCACAAAACTCAGCTACAGTAAATTGAAAAACGCCGAATTGGATCCTTCCAAGTCTTTTCTTGCCTTAAAAAAAGTCAGCCCTAGGATTTTGTCGACTTTCAAAAGATCGTTCTCTAAAAAAAAAAAAAAAAAAAAAAAAAAATGGGAAAAACACCGAGCTCACACATTATCCACTCGCTAGGAGGTGAATATAATTGTTGAATAGTCCGAGATAGCGAACCAATCAGATTGCTTACCGTGTAAATAGATTTGGCTACGTGGTCCCGGCTATATATTTTGTGTCGCACTGTAAGGTCTCTTTTTTAATTGTATATTGTATTACATTTTATTTACTTGCACTCTAATTTTAGCAGCGAAAAACCTGTTAAATCCGATCCAGGATGGGGTTGATGAGTTTCCAGAGACACGAGGAATTCATGCATGAGGATGATGTCGGCGGAGGTGTTGTCCAGGATCTACCTTTGGAAGAACAGAAATTAAGCTTCATTTTTAGGTTATATTAAGTGCATGCTGGATTGGCGGAGTTTTTTATTGAGCCCAGTAACGAAAGTTTGATAGAATTGTCACAGGACTAATTTCCCCGATTTTAAATATATTTGAAAAGTTAATGAAAGTTTTGATAAATATCCGATCAATAGGCTTTTAAGGTTCTAGAACATTCTAAGTGTTTACCCGCGTTTAAAAATAAAACATGATAAAGAACCAAGTTGCTACTTAGCTTATTAAGAAAGATTGACATAAATTAAACAGTGTGCTTTTTGAGAGTGGGACATCTTGTCTCCAAACTTGAGACAACTAATTGCAACCTAAGGCAAACATATTATCCACGCAAACACATCAATAGAGAGCAAAACCTTGAGGAAAAGTGAAATAGAAGGAAGGAAGAAATAATGTAGAAGTTTGACTGTAAAGCAGAAACTTACGAGTAACCAAAGTAAACTTTGTAAGTTCAACTGATTGATTGTGGTGGAGTTTCTGTCGTCTCACTGTCCCTATCAATAAACGACAATTTATTACATTTATACCCCTCGAGAAGTGTGAAAAAGAAAACAATATGCTTGAAATAAGGTTTTTGTCCACAAGGTTTTTGTCCACTGAAAATTAAAACTTCTCAATTTCCTAATGGATTTTGTCCTAAAAACGATAGAATTTTGACCGATGAAAAAAAATCCCACAAGCTCAATATGCTCTCCAGCTGACATAGCCCCTTTGAATAACCTATTAAGGTACAGCAGTGCTGATGTTGTATAGAAAAATAAGCAATACTGAGTCCAAATGAGAGGTATAGGCAGCTATTTTACGTTGCTACAAAGTGATTACTAGTTTCTTGCGTCATTTTAATGTTTGTAAAGCCATTATTTTATTTGATTTTTTAACGTTGTTTCACCCGGGTTGCATTTTTTATCAAATGTTATGAAGGATATCGAATCGAAGGAACTATATATATAATGTAATTTATCCATTTTTCAAAAGACGGGCCAAGAGCATCGCGGTTTATTATTATTATTATTATTATTATTATTATTATTATTATTATTATTAATTTTGTTTTTTTTGTTTTTTTTGTTTTTGTTTTTTTTGTTTTTTTCCGTCTTATTAAAGTTGTATACCGTAAAATTCCGAAAATAAGCCCCCACCAGCGGGGCTTATATACTTTCAAAGGCCCTTTTTGAAGGGCTTATTTTTGGAGGGGCTTAGATATGGATGGTAATTTGCGTTTCAAAACGGCTAGGCTTATACTGGGAGGAAAATATGCGTTGCAAAGTCCATTGGCCATGGGATACCTTATACAGTTGAACTTCTCTACAACGGCCACCTTGGGGAGAGAAGAAAGAGGTCGTTGTAGAGAGGTGGCCGTTGGCGAAGGTTCGACTGTACATATAGTTGAAAGGAAGTTTATGTTAGTAATTTGCAGCAATCTTTTACTGAAACCAGCCTTGAAGACGTAGATCTTTCTACAGCTCATCAGCCATGCAAGTACTTTTGTCTATAAGGACCGAGGAACGGCCAAGACTGATGAGTGAACTAGGCAAACAACAATATGCTGTGACACTTTTTTGACTACAGTCATCTGGCACACGTAATAGTTTTTGAGCAAATACAAAAATTTATGTGTTACTGTAAAGGTTTTGCTTTGCTTTATTTTGAATTTGAGGGAAATTTCAGAGTACAGTCCCCCGGGGGCTTGTATTTGGAGGCCGGAGCGAATTATCGGAGGGTTTTTGTGTTACGATTTTGGGGGACTTATATTTGTAGGGGCTCATACATGGAGGGGCTTATTTTTGGAATTTTACGGTATTCATAATTCTTGTAAGCTGATTTAGCATTTTCTTGTTGCGAGCGAAAAGAAAAGTGATATGTTGTGATTAACGACCAAAAGAAGGCTGGACAAGAGGGAAAGAGGACTCCTCGGTCATCACTGATTCTTTCTTTACAGTTGTACTTTTGCTCGCTTATATCAAATCTATAATGATCCCTAGATTGAACGTCCCTCTGGAGCAACCAAATTGCTCACCCCTACCCTCCACAATTTATGTATGAACTTCCTTGTTACTTGTGCGAGGCTTGAGGATAGAAATGATCTTAGTCGAGAAAAAAGTAAGTGTAAATCCGAATAGCACTATTTTGCGAGAATCAGCAAAATTTAAGACTGTTACAAATTGTATATAAACTAAAAGTCTTCCAAATGATTTGTGAAATACAAAATAAAGGAAAGGTTGCCGTGGATATGTTGATCAAGAATTTACAATTATACTTCGCCCACTAACAGAGACAGATCGACCTCCTGTTTTGTTTCACGAGCTTTTCTATTTCTTGACCATACGACAGTAGGTTTTGCTGACTGGCTACTATTTAATAATTTCTCGCTTTTTATCTATTTTGAATTAAATGGGGGGGGGGGGGGGGGTCGGAGGATTTTGGGGGGGATCACTTGATTTTTAGGAGAACAGAGGGGGGGATCAGTCGTAACTGAGAGCCCAAAAGGGGGGGATCACTGAAAATTTTGGAAGAATTTTTGGAAGGCTGGAATGGGAGAAGTACCGTCGATTCGAAGATCTCTCTGAAGACGAAATCAAAGCCATGTCTCTCCATTCCTACGAACAGTACGAAAAAGAGCGAATGGAAAAAAATGCTTGGCACGTTTGCAAGCAGGTCGCCGAAAGGATAGACGACGCCCCTGTCCTAAAGGATTACATCAGTAGTAGAGTGAGTGAGTCTCCCGAAGAGGTATTCTTTTTTAATGCTTCTGAGTTAAATACGTACCGAAATGCTTCAGAAAACAGTAAGGCCGAAATGCCCGGTGCGGCATATCTTAGTAAAATAGAGAGTTTTATTGAGGACCACTACGTCCGAGGAGAGCTCTTTTTTGAATTTTGTCTGGATGCCTGCAATAAGTAAAGCGATGCAAGCTCCACACTCTGTTCCTGGTGTACCAACAACAGATGGGTGGGACCAGTAACAGAAAGAATCCCTCAGCCTGTGCCAGACAAGCAAAATCCCGGGCACTTTATGGATGTGTACGAAACGCCGACAACAGGACAAAAGCATGTCATTGAATACCTAGGCCATCTAAATGATATCAACATCAGGAAGGATATTAGAACAAGAGAGGCTAAGGAGAAAAAAAGGTTAGAAGAGGAACTAACATACAAGGACTACCAGTGGGGCATAACCAGTGGGGCATACTTATTGAGAATGGCAAAGTTGAAAAGCTGAAAATGAGACAGCTCGACCTGTACCTTAAGGAACATGGCCTGACCACTGTTGGTATAAAGCTGGATAAGATAAAGGCAATTCGCTACCATTACTATCTACAGAGAAGTCCAGGCAACGGGAATGAGTTGTCCAGCAGTGAGGAAGAGAGTGAAGAATCAGATACGGAGTTAGATGATGACGAGGATAGCAAAGATGATCTTGTCATTGCTGATCTCGATGAACAGTCAACTGTTCGTATGCCAGTTTTAACTTTTGTACCAGATGACCAAATAGCTGAAGTTACTGTACAAGCAAACACTGGATGAAAAAAAAAAAAAACAAAGGAAAACAAAAGAAAACAAACAAAAAAACGAACAAAAAAAAATTATAAAAATGTGAGCAAAGCTACAAAGGCTGATCTATTACACTATAGATGAAAATAAAAAAGGAGACAGGAACAGTGGCCGATCCTAGCCCTTCCAGATGGCCGAATTGTCGCTAAATATGACCTGCTGATAGGGACTTGGCGGACTGCTATTTGGCACTCTAAAAAAAGTAACTTTGCAGTTTCAAGCACTTTGCAGTTTTAAGCAAGATTGCTTTTATGTCAACTGAATTCAGATGTCTGGGTCCAGACTAGAAAAAGACACGGATCAAGAGACACTTTTAAAAGAAGACTGCGCGATAACGGCTTTATTATGCTGTAAGTACATCATAGTTGAAAATAATATATAGATTTAGCCAGGGCTAAAAGCGAAGCTCCTATTAACTCGAATTTATAATTCAAATCAAACAATAAACTTGTATTCAACAAATCAGTTAACTTTAGAGCACATTCATGTGACTTTTGAGTGGAAGACTACGTGATTTTCGAGAAAAATAATTAACAAACAGTCCATGCTAAGAGTAAACTTAATCTTACATCGAGTTGATAGCCTTTATATGTACACCCAAAAAATAGCAATCATCTTCGATCACATTTAAGAGCCATAATGGCACTTGATCACAGTAGATTAGGCCTGGAAAACAAATCAGGCCGAATTTTTTGCGTTCGTCATGTTTACTTTACAAAATCTTGCCAACAAGTCTGGGGACGTGTAAACCAACCTTTTATACTTTTTGTACATCACATCTGAGGTGAAACAGTACCCTGAGGCGCCGTTTTCATCGTACAGATCTCGGACAGAATGCAGTGTTTCACAATTTTGCAATACAAATTGCACTCATTCAATATTCAGGACGATCGAAGCACGCGTGGGCTTTTAGCGAAACCTTCAAAAAAATTTCCAAAATCACCTATACGGCTAGCCGGTTCTCACTTTTGACAAGTAGACTGTTTAAATTAAGATTAATATAGTTATACGCTTCAACACAATAAAGAATTTATTATGTTTATTTTTTATTTAATGATTCTATAACGATCTGTAATCTTCAAAAGCGTTTGATACGCGCGGCATTTTGACTACTCCTGCAAGCGATGTTCATGAGCGACTGAAAACAAACGGCACAGCGATTAAAATTGCAAAAGAGACTACTAACAGTCAATAAAGAAAGGGAAAATAATTCGGTGAAACATATACAGAGACAACAATTTTCATTCACGAAGACAAGTATTAAAGTGTCTCTGAAAATCCTTGTTTACGTTTTAAGCCGGCTTCTCGGTGTTTGCTTCTTTCAAAGATGAACTCGAGGCAAGAAAATCGCTCAAAGCTTTCTTTTACAGCCAGAATTATAAATAAATATTCTTTGGAACGTTTTCTTTCTATTTGCGGTGAGAAAATGTCTAAAGGCTTTTTAAAGTTCCATAAGCTTATAATCAAACCTGACACTCGGTCACTCTCGGTCAGATCATTGTCTCAAATCTTACAAACGTGCATAAACCAAAAAGCCGCGTAAACTACGCTCGACTTCATTAAATTATATATAAAAAAGAAACATCAAATACAATAATTACTCAGGCTTACCTTTCCAGATGCACTGAAAACTATCAAGTAAGGCCAGAATCGCTTCAGACTTTTGAACGTCTTACGCATCAAGCAAGGTGAAAAACGAAAACGATGCCATCCGACGTATTTCTCAACCAAAAACCCAATAAACAAACTAGCCATGAATAACAGAAGACTCTTGATAGCAGCTGAATTTCACTTTGTACATTCAATGGAAAAAGACAGTTAAAAATATTACAAGTTGACACGAAACTCTGTCAGCTTCAGCTGTCAAAGTAAACAAGTTTCAAGATGCTGCATAAATGACCAACGCGTGACCTTGGTGAGAAAAGTCAAAAGCAACTAGCATGTCCTCCCTGCCTGTAAAAACTGCCTTAATTTTTAGCTTCCGAGGTCAGTTTGAAATCAAAATTTTAATTGTGCGGCACATATAAAACACAACATAATTCATATGAATTGAAAAATTAAACTTGAGCCTGCAATCATTTGAAAACTAGTAACTTGTCAGCTGATAACTTCAAAAAGATGCTCGGCCTCGATGGGTCGACACCTGAGCCCGCGATACGATCAGGTGATACTAGTCAGCGGATACCCTGTTTTGACAGCTGTCAATTGATCACAAGATTGATGTGCAATATGTCGGCAATATCAGTCTTCCTGTGCTCCCAAACTAGCTAGAAAGTGTGAGATTGAACATTGGTTGCCCTGTGGTGCGGACGGACGGGCGGGCGGGCGGTGTACGGTCACGTGATTACCAAATTTTCTGGCATGTGTAGATCTACTTACCCATGGTGCTCCCCAGGCGCGCTTCGCGCGTTAGAGCTCCGCTACTACCTGTATATGAACGTTTAAAACACTAAATATACACCTCGAAAGGTGAATATGGGTACAAAGACATGGAGGGGGGGGGGGGGGGGATCACGAAAGTTATATATAGTTATGAGGAGGGATCACTTCAATAAAAAAACATGTAAATGGGGGATCGGCTAAATTTCATCGTGTTTAGCCCAAAATCCTCCGACCCCCCCAGGCGATAAATAATGACGGGTCCCTTAAAGCATGACGAAAATAGGAGTCACGAGACAGTTCCGAAACTGCATTAAATTTGCAGTGGCAAAAAGTTGAAGTGAACTATTCTTTGACAAAACAAATAAAGGCTTACATGTCAGTAATTGACATGCAAATCCGTAAAGCAAAAGCGTTAAAGGTTCACAAGTGACTTTTTTCAAAAATTTGCAATCAAATTCGCCCACGTGCAAATCATTCCAGTCAAATGCAACCAAATTTCCCCACCCGAGGCTGCACATTGCTGTCAATCCCAAGGCAGAACAAAAGAAAGGCACAATAAAAATATCTCCAAATAAAACTCTGCAATCTTTTATAAACGTTGCTGCATCACCAAAGATACATGTTCCTGTTACAGCTGCAATTATACGTTTTAATCAGAATCCGTGTTACACTGCGCAGAATACATAAACCTTTAGAGAAAGTCCGTATTTTGTAAGTTTAAATTTATATACCGTTCTTATTAAAGGGTACAAAGAAAGTCAGTTTTATAAGTTTATAGTGATTGTATCGAATGAACCATACACTTATCAATTGTACTTGCAAAAATTGACTTGGTTTCTCTTTACTTCCGTTTACTTTGATACCACAGTATTTTAAGAGGTTCAATTGATCAAAAACACGCTAAAACAAACGAAATTTGAAGACAAAACAGTGAAATCCACTCAGCCTTCGCGTGTTCTCATTGGCCTCCATGACTTTCTGATCTTTTCAAACCGTACGGCGCATGCGTGAAGCGTAATATCTCCACCTCGGGCGAAGAAAGGTTCAAATATCCCCTCCCCCGGGAGAACAAGATCAGTCAAATGCCCTACACCAGGGCTAACAAAGACAATCAAATCCCCACCCCATGCGCTGCTCCCCCCTCCCCTCCGCCCCCGCTGGCTTTACATTGATAGGTGCACTAATCCGCAACCCGTAACCTGATGTAATGTAGATTCCCTTGAGACCAAGAGGTCAGTTGTAAACCAATCAAAAGGCAGTACCTGGTGCACGGGCTAAAGTTGAATGTGGTGCGCTTTTTCGAATACAAAATTTCACACAATTCGCGCCGTCTCGACTTCCTTTATTTTTACCTAAATTTATTTGTCAAACCTGGCCACTGTAGTCAAGAAACATGAGCGCCTGATGCATTGTATTAATTTTAGGGGCCATAATGTAAAGTTTTAACGAAGAGAAGTTTGTAAAACAGCAAAAGTGTTCCATGTGCAACAAGCAACATTCTCACCACCGAAAAGGATCAGATTACACGAGGAGATAAGGAAAATTGATTCGAAGAAAATCTGGTGTTGGGGAAAAAATCTAACCACAAACAAAGAAAAAATGAGAATAAAAAAGAATTGTAAGCCTAAAGCGAACGACAGAGGAAAAGAAAACAATGCCATTTTCAAAAAAATGAAATAAGATACCGACATGCCGTAAATCACATGTCCTAGGAAACATTTCAAATAGCGCAGCGAATCATTCGAAGTTTCAATCGGGTAACAAAAAGCCTTGGGAAATTCGAAAGGAGGTTTAAATGATTAAACTGTGTAAATATTTATCTACAATGTGAAACCGAACCGACAGTAGATTTGTAGCTGGACTTATTTATTTATTTATTTTGGTCACTCACAAAACCTTATACAACATGAACAAAAGGTGTTAATTAAATTATAAAATTAATGTGAAAAGGAAGCCTAATGAAGCTTGAAGCTTATATTAATAGGCTTCCTTCAACTACCTACTGAACTAAATTCATGGCTGAGTGCAGAGTGAGCAAGATCAGAAAATTAAGTACAGATCGGCTATCAGTGATATAATTCTTTGAATTTTTTTTTAAAAACAAATATAGAAGGAGAGCTAATTAGTGAAACAGGCAACGAATTCCAGATATTAGGTCCTCGGTAAAGGATGCTTAATTGCTGTATATTTGTTCTACAAAAATGAGGTCTATACCAAGAGGCTAGTCGAGTTTCGTATTGATGGACTTGATTACTACTTAAGAACGAGTCACGAAAGCTACTAGGCAAAAGATTATGGTGATAAAAATACATAAAGTAGCGACAGAAAATCAATTAATACTACTAAATATGTCAAGGACTTTAAGCTGGCTAAATAAAGGGGCGGTATTTGCTAGATAGTGAGCTTTTGTTGTGAGCCGCACTAGACGCTTTTGCAAAAGGTAAATACAGTTTAGGCTGGAACAGTAGGTGGAGGACCAGGCGACATTACAGTATGTTAAGAAAGGATATACATGGGAGTAATACAAGGTCAGCAAAGTTTGGGATGATAGGTAAAAGCGGGCTTTCGCAATAATTCCCACACTTTTCGGAATTTTTTTTGAGACGAAATCAATATGTGGTTTCTAAGACTTAATAATATTACCGATCGCTTCCTCTGCAAAGCTGATTTTATTCTTTAAAAAAAAACCCCTCATGACACTTCACACTTTTACATAGCGGGTTCGCAAATTCGTAAAACCACCAGACTGAATCTGATAACTGACTGTCCCCCGAAACCTCATAAAGTGTTACATGCATAACACCTTTTCAAGAAAATAATCCTTGCAACAGGAAGGGACCAAGAAACGGTCAAATGGGGAAAAAAAGAATTTTATTCCTATGCAAAATGCGCATGATTTGCTCGCTGGCGCTCTATCAAGGACGTACAGCAAAAATGCTGATCGCTTGTGTAACTTACAATCCTGATTCCCGAGAAAACAATGTGTTTGACAAAAAATACTCGTTGTATTATCTTGAAACCTAGAAAAAAAAAATGTCCCGTACAATACTTGAACTGTTCTTACCGTTTAGGGTGTTTAAAAAGACAGCAAACATCCGATGGACTACGACTTCTGCGCAGATCTTAAACTTTAGATCTGTGAGTCACTTGAAAACAATACAAAATGGCGGGTTACTCCGAAGAGAAAAACAGACTTACAATACTTTATGTCCTTCAAATAGCTATAATGCTAATGTAGGCAGGACAAGACTTTAATTAAATAAAGACGTTATTAAATTACATAAGAAAAAAAAAAGGAAAAGAAATACAATAACATACAGAAAGAAACACCTTACATATAAATTCTAGTACAGGGGATTTTGTTATTTGAAAAAGACTAAAATTACAACTGGAGGTATATACAACATATCAGGTTAACGTCATAAAATATTATATAAGATAATTAGCATTCAAATAATTATCTTCATTACCTAGAACATTAAGGAGTAGTGATTTATTTTATTATTATTATTATTTTTTTACGAAAATTGGATACTTTGAGAGTCTTAACAGCAATTTTAGTAAAAGATTTTTTGAGTTTTTCAGTTCTAGAGAATTTGACAGAGAAACATTCTTTTGCAGATAATCGCGTATTATAATGATGTTTCGTATTGATTTTCGCAAACGTATCGAGAAGACTTTTAGGAGCTGTCTTAGCATGAACGTCATACATTAAATAGCTTAACTGTTGAAAGAACAAAGACTGCAAAGGAAAGCAGTTTGATTCAATAAAAAAGATATTGCGTGGTGACAAGTATCCTATTGAGGTAGGTCTGTGAATACAGATACCATAATTTAAATAAGGAACAATAAGTGCAAGGCATAAATTCAAAAGATGCCATGGAATGCAATGCCTCATTTTAGCAATTATTCCAACCGATCTACTAATTTTGTCACAGACAAAGTCATTATGATGCTTCCATGATAGTTCAGAATCAATCATTATCGCGGAGCTCCACCCACGCGCGTGGACGGAGCACCATAGCTAAGGAAATGTGGTAATCTACCCATCCGAGAAAATTTGGTAATCACGTGACCGTACGCCCGACCGTCCGTCTGCACCATAGGGAAACCACTGTTTACTCTCACACTTTCTAGCTAGTTTGGGAGCCCAATAGAAAACCAATTGCACATCAATGTTGTAATCAATTGACAGCTGTCAAAACAGGATATCCGCTGACCAGTATCACCTGACCGTCGCGCGGGCTCAAGTGTCGACCCATCGAGGTCGAATACTTTTTTGAAGTTATCCGCTGACAAATTACCAGTTTCGAATGATCGAAGGCTCAAGTCTATTTTTTCCAATGATTCATATGAAATATGTTGTGTTTATGTCACTATGGCCCCGCACTGTCAAGATTTTGATTTCAAACTGACCTCGGACGCGAAAACTCAGCCACTTTTTTAAAAATAAAGGCAGGGAAGACCTTTTCTTACCATGGTCACGCGTTGGTCACGCTCTACGTCCAATTTTTGTACTCTGATTGGTCAAAATTTGACAAGTGAGTTCATGCGGAAAATTTATGCAGCATCTTGAAAGTTGTTTACTTTGACAGCTAAAGCTGACAGAGTTTTGTCTCAACTTGTGATGTTTTTAACTGTCTTTTTCCACTGGATGTACAAAATGAAATATAGCTGCTATCAAGAGTCTTCTGTTATCCATGGCTGCTTTGTTTATTGGGTTTTTGGTTGAGAAATGCGTCGCTTGTCAAAATTGGGTAATCCGATTTCGGATGGCATCGTTTTCGTCTTTCACCTTGCTCAATGCGTAAGAGGGTTTAACCCTGGCTAAATCTATATATATGTTCAAATATTACCGATTTCCTGTACTCTCGCGAATGAGTAGCTTAGGGTATCAAGAACTATCAAGGACGTTGTTTATTTGTTTTGCTTCTTTCAATTTTGTTGTGATCGCTGTCCGGCGATCCGTAATAAAAGGGAAAAGGAGGGCTGGCGAATGGTAAATTTGAAACTGCAAAAACTGCGACACCTGCCAGAGACCTTTTAAATCAGAACGTTTTTAATGAGAGCCCGACTATATGACTGACTCTCATATGGCGAGAAGCCGCTATATAATTAAGCACACAATTCGAGCTTATTCGAGGTCTGTGTAAAAAAGGAACGAGAAGACGAAGGGGGAGCAAAACAAAAACAAACAAACAAACAAACAAAAAAGCAAGACGGCAAGACCCTTGAGGAAACCATACGCCGACCCTAATAGGCCACTACTAAGTTGAACGTGGCTCGTTAATTCACATGATGCTGCATACTTCTGACAATCCTTGAGCGGCAGCACCAATTGCGCTACCTGATGCTTCAGCCATGGGTGCTAAGTTGGGTCTAGCTACAGCAGCAACTTTACCAATTGCGGGTGCTATTGCTGCGACAGCTTTTAATCCCCTCTGTATGTATCTTGATGTTTCACCTTTTCGTTGTTCCTGATGAGTCTCGGTTATCTTTTTCTGTACATCTTCCACAGACTCTGATCTTAATTTAATCATCTCTGGCACTTCCTTCAAATTTTTGTGGCATGTATTTTCGTCCCCTTCATCACTGGTTTCTTGCTTCAGCTTCTTGGCTCCCTCAAACTGGTGATCTGTTTCTTTAAGCAATGCGCTGACCTCATCTGTGTGTCTTTCACTCATTTCGTTTAACAAGCCTTCCATTTTATCCCTGGGCAGTTCCTTGGCATTTTTTCTAAGAACATCCTTCTTTTTATGTTGCTTTGCAATCAAAGCGGTCATATTTCTTATCAGTTTCATGTTTTCTTCGTTCGATTTTTGCACTTCCTGAAAGCGCTCCTCTAAGGCTAACAACAGCTTCATTTGAACTCGCTGTGCTTCCAGCTCACTGCGCATCTGCTGCTGATATTGTTCCCTTTCTTTCTCTAACCTGGTGATCAATATTTCCATCTTCAACAAAAGTAAAAGAAAAGAAAAAAATTCAACGGTTGAAAGTCATTAAAAGTGAAGACAGCCAATCATTATCAGGCTAACGGCTGTCGTCATTTACACACTAACCACTCCAATATCTTTTTAAATGCTAACTCAAAACACCCTTCTTCCAAGAAAATTCATACCCCATCTTGTTCTTGTGTAAAAGTATTTTTTAACGC
>NC_133209.1:9267787-9285287 GCF_958299795.1 Porites lutea
AAAACTGCCCTCCAAAACGAAAAAATAAAACGATTAAGAATAGAAAACTAATACATAATTATACATCACGTGATACTAAGAGGAAAAAAAAAACTAAATAAACTACTTAGATATCAAATAAAAAAGAAAATCCAAATTCAGTAGGAAATAATAAACATATGACTATTTACAAAGTAATAACGTTTTAAAAGAGTTCAAGCTTGAAGCAGACATAACGGAGTTTGGTAAAGAGTTCCAGTCATTAACGTAACGATTAAAAAATAAAAAATTAAAATAGTTTGTCCTTGCTGCCCTAGGCCTGATTTTAAAGTCATGGTTTCTTCTAGTTCTTGTCGGGCCAGTCAGATCGACATATATGGTATAATCAATATCAGAGTAGCCATGAATTATCTTGTAAAGTTGAACCAGGCAAAGGTATTTTCTTCTAAGCTCCAATGTTGACCAGTTTAGTTCAGTGAGCCTTTCAGTGTAAGAATTATGAGATCCACATATCAATCGAGTAGCACGACGCTGAATGGATTCAATACTACTAGAAATATTATATTTAGAATTTTCATGCCTGCTACGTAAAAGCTATACAAGAGACTGATAAATTATAATTGTGGCTGACGCCGTTTTTTCCCAAGGATTAGGTAGGACTTTGCTATAACTAAAAACCATAGTGGTTCTGATCGAGGAAATAAGTAGCACTTCCCTTTTTCGTCGCATTAAATAAAGCCATGTTTAAGTCTTAGGCCCGGTTCAAACGTCGAATTTCACATGTGTCGAACTTAACGCGAGAGTTAAATGCATGTGAAGTGCGACGTTTGAATCAATTAAATTCGACTGATTAAATTAAATGCAACGTTTGCCGTATCTGCGACTGAAACAGTCGAAGATTCGACTTAGGTTCGACTTTTAATTCAAACGTCGCATTTCACATGTGCCGAACTTAATGAATGAATTTAAGTAAATTATTATTATACTAGGGTATCTAAAAGATAGTAATGCTGCGGCACATTCTGTTGATACTGGCATTAGTTAGGCAGTGGGACTTAAAAGAATCGAAAATGACATTGATTGTCCTATTTACATGTTGGAAAGTACTAGAATAATTACTATCAGTCTACATAAAGAACTCGTGGGAACGTTGTTTAAAAAATGATCAAGTGGTTACTCTCTTTCCCACAGTAAATTGTAGGAAATGATAGAAATTCAGATTGTTTATCCATATATTTAATATAGGGTGTACTATCTTTTCTCTGGAAACATGATACTTTCCTTGCTGTTTATTGCACTTTATTAAGTAACAGTTATTTAGCTATATATTTATAGAAAACAACAACACAAAAAAACAGAAAAAAAAAAGAAAGAAGGAAAAAAAGAGTTCGGTAGGACTTGGACCCAGCACCATCGGCTCGGCGCGACTACACCTCACCACTACACCACAGAGACTGATTACGTAATGTTGGGAAAATTCTTCAATTTAATTCCTTTTCCGTGAAACTTCCCCCGGCAAGATGATCACCAGCCGCATTAATCGAGCTATTAACAGCAAAAAAAAAACAATGTAAACGCATATTCCATGGCAATGAATGAATGAAAGAACATAATTATGCTTTTCAAAACGCCGATACACGTCCTCGTCTGCAACGTAGGACACCAAACATATGTTTGTTATCTCGATTTCCGCTGTTATTTTGAAGCGAATGGTCAAAATCACATCCATTTTCGGCTCATACAGGTTCTTAAGAATAGCATGGCATGACATTTTCTCACTTTCACATCACCTTCTAGCAAGCTGGAATTTGTATATCCCCCGTGTTGCGGAGTCGAAGAGCAAATACTCATCTTCTCGTCAGGTTTAACACCTGGACGAGTCAAAGGCTCTTGAATTGAAATCCAATCCCCAAGTTAACCATCGTACTCATCTGAGAGACTCCTATGTGTCTTCAATTTGATAAGACCTCTAACCGTGCTGTAGAAAATTTGCTACAAAGAAAACTCTGAGTCTGGGCAGCGAACGATGCGAACTTCCCCGCGTTTTTATTTGACTTGTTCGTGGCGCAATGCACTCTGGTTAAATGCAATGCATTATGGTAAAAAGTGTGGTTAAATGCAATGCATTGTGGTAAAAAGTGATGAATTCGAGAATTCGTCGCCCCTTATATATTTCCCTTAAATCCTGATTATGTTGCTGCTCGCTCCCTACGGTCGCTCCGCAGCAGTTACTGGGAATATTGACAGCGAAGAGAGTTAAATTCGACAGAGTTCAGTGAGTTAAATTCGACGTTTGAATCAAATGCCGTATTTAACTATTTTAGTCGACTAAAATAGCAATTAAATTCGGCACATGTGAAATTCGACGTTTGAACTGGGCCTTACATACTGACGGTTTATGCATTCAAGTATTAGCTTATTTTTTTTCTCGCAATTATGCATCTGTTCGCCTGTTACTTTTCTTAAACACCAGCCCAAGATTCTTTGCTTTATATTAAATCTAAATTTTTCATTTAAGCTACTTCAATATGATTGCTGCATTCTAAACTGCAATGTATATAGTCACAAGTAAACATTAATTTGTTACCAATTTGTTAAGCTACGGTATGTCAAATTTTCCGCCAAAAGCATGTTAACTTTTGATTGATGTCTTTAAAAAGATATTTATGCGGTCCTTTTATTGATTAAATAAATTGCAGTGGACCAAAATCTGTTATGTATTCCAGTTGATTCACTGGATATTTGAAATGTCTAATTCCTATGAATTCCATGAAACTCCCTGGAGATCAATGGAATAATCGATGGCATACTTTCTATGGCATTGCATGGAACTTTTCCATGGAATTCCATAGAATATGTCCTAATCCTCCATGGAAAATGTCGATGCAAACATTTCCATGGAATTCCATGGAAATTGGTGCCCTAATGTTTTCCATAGAATTCCATGCGAAATATCCTAATCCTCCATGCAAATATTTTTCATGGAAATCTATAGAGAAATTTCCATGGAATTCCATAGAAATTGATGTCCTAATCCTCCATGGAATTCCAAGGAGAATTTTCCATGGAAATCCATGGAATTCCATGGAGGTTTTTCACACGGAAATGTGTCCGACGTTTTGAACACTGCTGCCTACTGAAAACTAATGTCATTTGAGGTTTGAAAACTTGATGTTTTTCGGGTCTGAATTCTATGGAAATCACGCTAAAGAACTGACAAAACGCGCATGAGCGAGGACATTACGAACTGAAAAAATCGAACAAACAAAAACTAACACAACAATAACAAAAACAATATGAGACAAAATAAAAAAGGACAAGGAAAAGCCATAATACTAACCTTACACCAGAACAAGCCACAACAAGGACAAATGCGGCATGAAGTACGTTTAGGCCTACTCTGGGACCTTAAGTCGCCGTAATTTTAGGCGACTTTAGGCGATTTAAGGCGACTTTAGGAAAATTTGGTCAAAATGCTGCGCGACTTGAGGCGATTTAAGGCGACTTTAGGCGATTTAAGGCGACTTTAGGCGACTTAAGGAGAAAAAGGTGACATTTAGGTGAGTTACATGTTAGTGTCAATATGTTGCAGTTAATTTTTAATTTCAGTAAATTTTTGGTTTCCCTTTGTTTTAAATTCATTAGCATACATAACCATACCCAGAAACGATGGAAAAATAAAAATTAACTGAAATAAAAATGAACTACAACATATACAAAATCAAAATCTGATAACACTACCTCTCTAGGGACACAATGTTGTAGCATAAGTTAATTCAGCCTTGAAGACATCTACATTAGTCTTCCAAATTTTTAACAATCTCAGCTACCTAATATTTTGAACATTAAATATCAAGGTAGCTTGTGTTGCAGGTGTATTCTAACTGTGGTTAGTAACATTCGTGAAGCGGCTCTAATATCCTTGTTCTGGGCCCTGATGCACTAAATGAATTACCAGCATTTTGAGTTCCTCTTCAACATGATTGGCAAATGGACAATGGCATTTTTAACAGTCCAGTCCTGGCATGTTCTCTAATCCTGATACACACACAGGGGGCCCAGAACTAGGATTTTGCCACTGTTTTGCGGATGGACTTAACCCAGAGTTTAGTTCCATCTGTGGCACAGGCTAATATCAAGGGTGTTGGTTTAGTATACATTAGCAGAGACAAAATCTGAGTTAGAAGCAACCAAAAGGGTAAATTTTCTCTTGGTCTTTAAATGCATTATTTCATAATATAAGGGACAAAAAATCAATGGTTCCTGCATTTCTTTTTCCAAAATAAAACCATAAAAGTAGAGTACTTCAATACATCTCTGTAACATACTGTGAGCTGGTTTGTAGCAAAAACTTTATATTGAAGTGTCTTTTTTTCATAATTTGACAACAAACATTTAAGTAATTAATTTAAAACATCTAAAATCACTTATCGATATCGAACATTATGGAAATGACGATCCCCATTGTATGTTTTGGCAGTTGCTCTGCCAATGTTTGTCCCCACACGCTTGGCTAAGAGGATGTTTTTCCAATTGAATTCAAAACAAAAAGTTTGTAGTTCTCGCCGTATATATATTGCTCCTTTCCTGTCTCAGTCAAACAAAACACTTCCAAATACTTGCTTCGCTAGTGAACCGTACTCTCTTATCCATGGTCTCTCTGGAAACTTTCCAGTCGGGTTGATTTCATGAGTGCATTTATGCACCAGCAGAAACGTAAACAACTAAGCTTAGCTTCAACCAACCTCTCTCGGTCTGTTCCACGCGGCAGCGTTTACGCTCTCAGCGCAAAAGGAAGCATTATGCGTCATATTTAAACCGATGGCAGTACCAAGTGTAAACGTTTCCATTATTATGTCAGAAATTTCCATTTAAAAGGAGATCTTTATACGAAAACGCGAGGTACAACATTCTATCCGCCATTTTGCTTCTCCCAGAATTCCACTGCAGTCGCAAGCTAATTTCCATGGTTTCTCGGTCCCGCCCTCTCCCCGCCTCCAGACCAGTTAGTCACGTGATCAAAACACACTACTTTCTGGGCGGCCATAACGTATAGTAGAGGAAAGAACAGTATTATTTCGCTTTTCTACGTTCTTCATCAATAATGATCGATTAAATCAAATCGTTTGGCAGGGAGCAATCACGACAACATAAACAAAGAGCAGTATTACGCACCTTCGATGTACAAAGCTTGAGTTTCTGTCTGGAAGGGAAGACCTAAAGAGACGACTGTACAAGCTAAGCTAAGTGTTCAAGTTTATAAGAGTGATTGTGTTTCTGTCAATGATAGATGGATATAATTCGACGGTAAATACAGATCAGAGGTTGTGTGCCGGAGAAAAAACTTATCTTTAGTTGCTCTTAAAATCTGGGTCGGTAATTTCCATGGACACTTTTTTCGATTGACCTTTAGACTTGTATTAACTACCAGAAAATTTAGATTAATGTTGTGGCGGCAATAATTGTTTTTTTCTCTCCCTTCAACCTACCTGTATTGATCTTAGTTACTTGAAATGTCTTTCAATGTTGGACTCTCACAAAGCAGTAGAAAAGAGTTTTAACTATATTTTGTTCAGGGTGCAAAGAAAGTCGGCTTTACAGCTTGCCTAGCATACACTAGCCTGAAAGCCATTTTGACTAACCCCAATTTTTTTTATGAATGGGACTGATTACAGTTCTTCTGTAATCTGAATTCCCTAAAAAACTTTACTTGCCAGCCAGGCAAGTTAAAAACGCAGTTCACTAGCCCAATCATAAAATCCAGTACCCCAGGGCTATTGCCTAGACACTACTCTGTCTACTCTCTTTGCACACTGTTTAATGTAGTTTAGCTAGAACTTGAACCTTTGAATGCCTTTTTAAACAATATTTTTACTGAGAAATATGAGACAAACCTCCCGGATGAAATTAATAAAATACCTGTACAAGTGACTGGATAAAGTTGTGTACTATATGTTGTCATTTTTGCATAAACAATACAGGAATGATTATTCTTGTATTGCTTACGACTAATTATTACGTGTAGTAAATTGTGTAAAGTAATTAAATGTATAAATTAGAGGGCTGGAGAAGAAATTAATGGGTCTTAAGTCACCGTGGGAGTTTTTTTGTGGGGGGTGGGGTGGGTCTGTGGCTAATATTATTGAACACGGGTTATTATACACTTTATGAGAAATCATGCATTCTGGAAATAGAAAACTAAAAAAGTAATAACTACAAGACAATTTGAACCTCGTTAAGATTTGAATGATTTAGTGACTTAAGGAAACTAAAGGCGACTTTAGGCGACTTAAGGCGATTTTAGGCGACTTAAGGCGATTTTAGGCGACTTAAGGCGACTTAAGGCGACTTTGGGCGACTTTAGGCGACTTTAGGTCCCAGAGTAGGCCTTACGTTTAACCGTGAGGAAATACTTACGGGTTGGAAATCAAAAAAAGCTGCTGCGATCACGTCTTTTGCTCCAACCGCTTGTCCTTCATAGTCGTCTTTGATGCGATGGTATACTCCAATTATGTCGTTGAAAGACAAATTCGATCCACCATGCCCTTGCAGTTGACGAAGGATTGGATCCAGGTGTTGTCGTTTCAGTTTAGACCACAAATCATTACAGAGTTCTTTGGTCAACCGGGTATTCTCAGTCTGCCATTCAGTCAACTTCTGGATCAACGATTGCTGAATAAAAGAATACATGAAAAGAGAAGAAGAAATCAGACGAAACTCTACGTAGAGCGTTAACAAAAAAACTTCTTCCTGAGAGGCAAGAAAACGTTAGGGAAAATTGCAACATTTTAGATGAAATTCAACCATGATATGTACATACACTGTAGTGTAGATGTTATTGCTCTTATCTAGTAACTGGAAAAAAGCATCTTGGCATAGTTACTATGAGGCACCCTTATTCACGTATCATCATCATCATCATCGTCGTCCTCGTAATCATCATCATTATTGTCATTACCAACATTTTTATCATCATGGTTATTATTGTCAATATCATTATAATTATCATTATTTTTTGGTTTATTTCTTCCACCCAATCGCATTCCTTAAAGATATCAAAAGTTTCATTAAAACCTTACCTTTAGCAACCGTAGATACTTTTCAGTTGTTATAGTGGATATACCAGTGGCTTCGGCCATAAACTGTCGTTGACACTCTTCTAGCGAATCGCTATGTGCCTTGGAAATTTCATCATTATCGCACGGGAGCTTACTGGACAAAACCTCCCGCATACGAGTGCTGTAAATATCCAGAGCTACATTTCTGGCCTCGATACATTTTGTTTCCACGAACGTCTCCCACGCAGACTGCACGTTTGGAACAGAACCAGGAGTGTTCATGGCTTCCACGTACAGAGTGGTCAAAGCAGCAAGTCCTGTCATTATTTAGTGAAGTTTTTCTCTTCAGTTAGTCTTTTTTTTATATATGTTTAGTTACTTACTACTTACAAGGTAAAACAATCAGAGAAAAACAACTGACCACAATGTCAAATCTTTCCTAATCAGGTAAAAGCAGTGCCCAAATCAGAATTTGAACTTCTCGCATTGTAAAGCGTTTTCTACCTTTAAGGACTTTTTAACATAGTCTAAAATACCTTGATACTCAAAGAACTCTAGTTTAGAGCAATCATATTCTTACGATGGACACTAACTTACTCTAAACATGTCAAACATACACAGTTTGCTTTGTATTTGGTAGGTACTATATGTAGTGAAATTATTTATCCCCACCATATGCAATTGCCATGGACATTCTTTGTAATTTGTATTTAATTGTGTTAATTGGTTGACTCACTAAGTGTAGGAAAAAAGTCAATGGTAAATTTGAAACTGCAAAACTGCGACACCTGCCAGAGACCATTTAAAAGCAAAAGTTTTTAATGAGAGCCCGATTAATATATGACTGACTCTCATATGGCGAGAAGCCGCTACATAATCAAGTACACAATTCGAGCTTATTCGAGGTCTGCGTAAAAAAGGAATGAGAAGAAGAAGAAGGAGAAGAAAAACAACAAACAAACATACAAACAAACAAAAAACCAAGACAGCAAGACCCTTGCGAAAACCATACGCTAATCCTAATGGGCCACTACTAAGTTGAATGTGGCTCGTTAATTTAATCCTTGAGCGGCAGCACCAATTGCGGTACTTGCTGCTTCAGCCATGGGTGCTTAGTCGGGTCTAGCTACAGCAGCAACTTTACCAATTGCGGGTGCTATTGCTGCGATAGCTTTTAATCCCCTCTGTATGTAACTTGATGTTTCACCTCTTCGTTGTTCCTGATGAGTCTCGGTTATCTTTTTCTGTACATCTTCCACAGACTCTGATCTTAATTTAATCATCTCTGGCACTTCCTTCAAATTTTTGTGGCATGTATTTTCGTCCCCTTCATCACTGGTTTCTTGCTTCAGCTTCTTGGCTCCCTCAAACTGGTCATCTGTTTTCATAAGCAATGCGCTGACCTCATCTGTGTGTCTTTTACTCTTTTCGTTTAACAAGCCTTCCATTTTATCCCTGAGCAGTTCCTTGGCATTTTCTCTAAGAACATCCTTCTCTTTATGTTGCTTTGCAATCAAAGCGGTCATATTTCTTATCAGTTTCATGTTTTCTTCGTTCGATTTTTGCACTTCCTGAAAGCGCTCCACTAAGGCTTGGTTGTCTTTGATTAAGGCCTCTCTTTCTTGCTCGGCTTGTTTCATATTTGCTTCAATCATATTCTTCATTTGAACTCGCTGTGCTTCCAGCTCACTGCGCATCTGCTGCTGATATTGTTCCCTCTCTTTCTCTAGCCTGGTGTTCAACATTTCCATCTTCAACAAAAGTAAAAGAAAAGAAAAAAATTCAACGGTTGAAAGTCATTAGAAGTGAAGACAGCCAATCATTATCAGGCTAACGGCTGTCGTTATTTATACACTTATCACTCCAATATCTTTTTAAATGCTAACTCAAAACATCCCTCTTGCAAGAAAATTCATACACCATCTTCTTCTTGTGTAAAAGTATTTTTTAACGCTCAATTCTTTAGGCTGTGAGTAATGAGTTGATCAGGGGATGTGAAAAGAGGGAATTGCTTCGATTGTCGCATTGGATGAGACTATCGAAGCAGTCCTTCTTTTTATCTGAGTGAGTTTAACCAGAAAAACTGCGAGAGAAGAGACAAAAACAGGTGCACATACGAGAGTGCAAGACGGGAAAACCTATTTCCACCCCCAGACTAGTGTCCAATGGAAAAATTAAATGAAACAAACACGTCGTTTCAGAGGTCCACAACTATAAGGTTAATTCTGGGTGTCAAGCCTGCCAAGCTTAACTTTCGCAAGGTCTCGGACACACATTTGTATTGGCATACCCCAGGTCAAGGTCCAATCTTTTTTGTTGCCTGTCTGTTCATAAAGCAAATGGTGCAAGGTACGAATCGATTTTTTTTGGATAACAATAAAAAAGAAATAAATAAATAAACAGTGAACATGATACCTCTTTTTTGTGAGCTTCATTTTCTTGCAGACGTCGCATCTGTTGTTCCTAAAGTAATAACGGTAATAAATTAAGGTTAATTGTTTAATTATCTCTCAGTAATTCTCAGTTCTTTTAACACATATTTCTGTGCATGAATGTCATAAAGTTAGATTGCGATGGAAAATGAACGTAATTCGAATGTATTGAAAACTGTCGCTTAGTAGTCACTGTGGAATGCTAGCAAGATCAGGGCGACTTTGTAGTATGTACTTCTTGATATAAACATTCAGTTTGTTCTAATCTAGAGCTAAATTTTTCGAGATATTCATAATTATTTCGGGAAAAACATCTGGCCTTGTCCAAATTTTTTACCTTCATTAGTCAAATGAGTTACCCTCCCCCTCCTTTCCAACTTCTCTCTCTTACAGTCCTAGAATGAGCGCACCTTGCTTCCCACATTCACTTTCTCACCGGTGAAACGGAAAGGATATAACAAAAGAAAAACTTCCTTCTATTCCCTTAAACTTTGACGAACCTGCATCGCTAACATCGAGAGCAGTCCATCAATGCTTTTTGTTAAAGATGGTTTACTGTAATATGTCTGTAGTGTAGCAATTTTTCATCCAAAATGTCTGATTCGACTTAACGGCAAGTGTGAAAATTACAAGGTAATCTTTGTGAAGTTTTTAAAATTGTTTGTTTTATTCACATTATCTTTTTTTTTTTACTTTTCATACAAGCTTCATCAACCTCTAGTCTGTAGACTTACTGCAAGTCTCTTTCTCTCTCGCTCTTGATAAGCTTTTGCTCTCATTTCATCAAAGTTTCTCATCTGTCCTAACATTTCAAGGTACTTCTTTGTTGCCCTCGCCAGTTCCTACAATAGTTGTTACAATCATCATAATTTTTTTTTTCTCAATTGTTTTTGTTCTTTTTTTTTTTACTTCAATGCGGACTTGTTTGGGAGCCTTGGTTCTAAGCTAGTCTGATTCTATATATCATATGTCATATATTCGTGAGTAAGCAAGAATGACAGTCCAATTCAAAAGTATTCTTTTGACAGAAAAATCCTTCATTAGGTTTTCATGAAAATGACTTAAACCCTTTAAGGACGCAACTTTTCTACCCACTGTCGCAGCCGCAATGGAGAAACAAAAAATACAGTAAACAATGTGTCCGACGTTTTGAACACTGCTGCCTACTGAAAATTAATGTCATTTGAGGTTTGAAAACTTGAGGTTTTTTGGGTCTGAATTCTATGGAAATCGCGCTAAAGAACTGACAAAACGCGCATGAGCGAGGACATTACAAACTGGAAAAATGGAACAAACAAAAAGTAACACAACAATAACAAAAACAATATTAGACAAAATAAAAAAGGACAAGGAAAATCCATAATGCTAACCTCACACCAGAACATGCCATAACGACGCCAAATGCGGCATGAAGTACGTTTAACCGTGAGGAAATACTTACAGGTTGGAAATCAAAAAAAGCTGCTGCGATCACATCTTTTGCTCCAACCCCTTGTCCTTCATAGTCGTCTTTGATGCGATGGTATACTCCAATTATGTCTTTGTTTTTGGTCAACCGGGTATTCTCAGTCTGCCATTCAGTCAACTTCTGGATCAACGATTGCTGAATAAAAGAATACATGAATAGAGAAGAAGAAATCAGACGAAATTCTACCTAGAACGTTAACAAAAAACTACTTCTTGAGAGGCAAGAAAATGTGAGGGAAAATCGCAACATTTTAGATGAAATTCATCCATGATATGTACATACACTGTAATATAGATGTTATTGCTCTTATCACGAATTATCTTCGTCATCATCATCATCATCATCGTCGTCCTCGTAATCATCATCATTATGGTCATTACCAATATTTTTATCATCATGGTTATTTTGTTAATATCATTATAGTTATCATTATTTTTTGGTTTATTTCTTCCACCCAATCGCATTCCTTAAAGATATCAAAAGTTTCATTAAACCTTACCTTTAGCAACCGTAAATACTTTTCAGTTGTTATAGTGGATATACCAGTGGTTTCGGCCATAAACTTTCGTTGACACTCTTCTAGTGAATCGCTATGTGCCTTGGAAATTTCATCATTATCGCACGGGAGCTTACTGGACAAAACCTCCCGCATACGAGTGTTGTAAATATCCAGAGCTACATTTCTGGCCTCGATACATTTTGTTTCCACGAACGTCTCCCACGCAGACTGCACGTTTGGAACAGAACCAGGAGTGTTCATGGCTTCCACGTACAGAGTGGTCAAAGCAGCAAGTCCTGTCATTATTTAGTGAAGTTTTTCTCTTCAGTTAGTCTTTTTTTTTATATATGTTTAGTTACTTACTACTTACAAGGTAAAACAATCAGAGAAAAACAACTGACCACAATGTCAAATCTTTCCTAATCAGGTAAAAGCAGTGCCCAAATCAGAATTTGAACATCTCGCATTGTAACTGACTGGAGTGCCATTAATGCACTACAGCAAGCATGAAGTTAGCACAATAAACATGTTGTACTTCGTAAAATATAAATTGTCATATTTCACCCCTTAACCCACCCTACCTTCCCATAACGGCCTTTTCTCCGCCACAGTGGCCACTTTTTTCTGTCTCCAAGGTGGCCGTTGTGAAGAGATTCGACTGTACTATTTCATAAGCCCCCACTGGTGCTCAAAAATTATTGTTACGGTAGCCAAGAAACATTGATCGAAAAACAACCATTTAGCGACGAGCATCCAACGAGACAACCTTTATGGTGATCATTCAATTCGACGGACAAAATCTTACAATGCCAGGAGCCATAGTCGGGATAGGAGACGGCAAGTGCAGGTCCACGCGGTTACATAGAAATAGATCGTTTTCACTGTCACGCAACAAAAAATTAACTTGGAAACCGTCCAGTGGAAGAAGCCAAGAAAATGACATGCTATAAAAGACTAAAATATAAACAATTTATTTAAGTCTCAGGTCTTCGTGGCCCACAGTTTGTGATTTATTTGCCGAAACGTTTCACGCACCTTTGTAGAGCTTTGTATGGAGACGCCATATTGGTGCACCGTTTTGGTGCACCAATATGGCCACCGGAAATCAAAAAAAACATCTGGAGTTCACGTTTTCTATAACAGCTCTTTCTTTTCACTCGAGAACTAGCATACGTACGCATAAACATATCTTCTAATACTTGAAGTGGTTATACTGCTGAAAATCGAGAGAAGACACTTTTTTTCAACGAGACAGCATTCCTATTTTGGTGTCACGCACCGTGAAAACTCAGAAGTTCAAATTGCTCTATTTTCGAAATGAAACATGCTACGGAAATGGAAACTTGTACAAAGATTTACTTTTTGTTTATCTTCAACCTAGTGTGAATAAGAATTCGTAAAACCTCACTATTTTGACTTTACAATTTAATGACGTCACAGTGAAACCCATCTATAGACAAATGTGCTGATTTGAGGACAAACGAACCGCGCCACTCGCAACGTCACAACCCTTGCGCGGGAAACCGCAAATTTGGGCGGCTCTAGGATGAATTTCAGACGATGGGCGATCGTCTTGCGACTTTATTTGAGTGCTCTCTGAACTTTTCAAGTGCTTAATACCTCGATATACAATGCATGCACAATGAAAGAACGAACCAATGTTATATAGACATTACAAGAAATGCGTTTATCGCAAAATCCTCATCGGCAGTATATTAAGAGCGGCTTTCCGTAAATATCGACCCACGGTCGGCACAAGTTCAAAATTTGATTTCGCTCATTTTTGCCACATCGATAACCCTTAATGAGTAATGAAACATGCTGTAGTCAGTTTTCCTAAATAACGTGTTCTTTTGTGAAAATTCGAGAAAACTCATTTTCCCCTTTCGGAGCTCAAAATCCACTTCCGGTAAAGTGAAATTTTTCACAAATTTCATTGACTCGTACGTCAAAGCACAACGATTTTTCCGCCTTTGAAAAACACGAATAGTTTTTATGACACTTTCTTTCTTATAAGACGATAAATTTGTGAAAGCTGTAAAAATTTTGTGGCCAAAAAGGTATTCTTAAAAATAGGCCCTATTGACAATTTCTACCGTTCAAAATTATAGGGATAAAATAATGAAAATTTTTACAATGCGCTATAACTTAAAATTTCGCAAATTGACTCTCTACGGCTTGACTAGGCCCCAATCTATCAGAAAAGCAAAACAAAACTCTGGGCAAACGATTTTAAGTAGCCCGCAAGACCTCGAGTTCAACCCTAATTTTGCGAAAAATCGCGACATTAGTGGTTAAAAATAGCGCTACACGGCCCGTCACGCCAGCGGTGTTAACGACAGATACGCTTTAAAAATTTTATTCAACGTTGATCACATGCCAAATTCCAGCATACAATCTATATTCCATCTTTCAATACACTTATCTTATTTAGAAGAGTCATTTTTTTTGGATACAATATCTAGTGCAGAACTGCCCAAAAGTCGGCTTTTTGAGCGACGTCGGCAAGACGTCGACGACCTAGCGCAACGAAAACAGACTTTAAACAAGTACAGTGGTGTGTTTTATTAATTTAAGCATCCGTCAAAAGGCATAAATACGTTAAATTTAAGACGGGGACAACCAATATTAGCCCACCTTCCTTTTTTCTTGCGAGTTTTCTCTTTCAAGTAATTATGTATAAGTATACATGTACGTGTCAATGTATTACTATCACGCTTATAAAGGTACTTTGTAACGAACGTTTCAGAAAATATTTTAACTCGTTTAGATCGACGATCAAAAACAAATCGCCAAAAACTTTCCTCTACAGCAAAACGGAAAATAGAAAAAAAAGTGGCGTTTTACACGTGCTAAAGCAGGAATAGTTGCAGCGTGAGTATGAGCTTTTAAAATGTCAAATGCTCCTAAATGGACATCTATAGATCACTTGCATCGGCATTGGAAAAAACTCTTTGGCCCACTAGGAACTAGCCTGTTCCAAGCGTAGTGGACAGTGGCGCGAAATGGGAAACGGAGGAAAACAAGCATTGAAGAGAGAAGGAGGATCTTTTGCCCTCTCTCCCTAACCCCGCCCCTTCGCCATTTTTTCTAGCACACTTTTTCTTTGCTTTTTCCCAGCTATCTGAAGGCCTGTTACAGGTTAAATACGTGCATTCCTTTATTTCCAACTTTTTATGGTATATATTCAACTTGAACGTCGAGCACTTTTGGCGCTTTGTTATTGATCAGCAGGAACGGCTTTGGTAGCCGTACTAACTTTCAACTGCTTTTAATTAGACGGACTGTCCTTTTTTTTCTTTCTTGTTTTCTTTCTTTTATTTTTTCTTTTTCAGTTTCTATCGTGTTTTTAGACGTATTTTTCACTCACTTTTCCCCTCCCCCACCCCCGCCTCTCTGCTCCAGACAAGACGGAACGACCATTCGTTTTGCTTCAGACCATTCGTTCGACTATTCCGCGTTTTACCTTACACAAAAAGTACGAGCTGTTTTGTGGTCTGAAAGTCCTTGCACTGATTGACGTTTTAGTGTCATGGAAACTCTAGCTGTAATACTGAACTGCAGATGGCAGGTTAAAAGACTGAACGCTCCTATCAACAACGTTAGGAAAGAGAACATCGTCTTTTTCGCAAAAAAAAAAAAGACAACAACAAAAAAAGAAACAATAAAAAAGGGAAACAAAATAGAGTATAATACTAAACCTAAGAAGAATCTTGTAACGAGCGAATTGGAACACCTAAAAAGGAAAGACAGACTTGAGGATTTTTCTCATCCTCCGTAGCCTTAGTCCTTGAAACTTAGACGCCCATGGTACCCTCTAAAACGTCTTTCCTCATGCTATATATACTACGGATAAGCCCCTTGGAAGGCACTTATTGAAAGTTTGGGTAGTGGGTATGCCGCTGAGGCCTTCAAACCCTGACTTATTAAGACAAAAACCAGTCATTTCATTACCTGTTTTGTGAGACAAAAGACCATTTTTGATGACCCTTACTAGTCCATTGTTATTTTTCATACAGAATTAAGTAATAAAGGGCACAGAAAAAAAAAATGAAAAAAGAAAACAAGATTCACTTATGATATTTTTTAAACGTTGTTGGTACCGCACATGTAGACCGGGCATCGCTAACGTCTACCCCTTGTTCAAGGCCTTTCGTCTACAAAAATAACATGTTCAAGACGCTTGGCATTGTATAACCTGTTTAAGAATCAAGGCCTCCAAAACCTTACCTTTGCCTTTGTCAAAAAACCGAATTAGACTGAGAGCCTTAGTCTGCTTTACGTAAGTTCCGTGTAGATCTCCGGAAGCATTGTTTGCAGCCAGCCCTCAAAACCCAAAGAGACTTTGCTTGCCGCTGGTCAATATATAGGAATCTATTCCAAAGAACTGCTCCAGAAAAACTATTTTTCTTAACATTTGTCTGGGGTAGAAGAATAGCGAGTTTGCTGCTGGTGTCTCTTAAAATGTAATTAGAGATAATGCAACGATCTGCCATTGCTACGATCTACTATGCACTTAAGGTGACTCGACCCAGTTTTTTTGGGGGGTACCATCCTACTTTGAAGCTCTCTGGTATCCCCACCATTACTTTTATCGTAAGTCTAACACATAGAATGGATAGCATATAGATCAATCTATAATATAACGTAAATTTTTGGCGATGGGAGTAAATGTCACGTGGTTATAATGCCACGCCCCTTTGAGGTCTGAGTCGAAAATCTGCTGTTGTCGGCATTTTTTCTTGAAAATCTCTCGGCTACACATAGTGCGCATTAGTGCCTCCCTTGAGTTTCACCAAAATTGCAAAGACCCAATTCGAGAAATTCAGCGGTTTCCAAATTTAGGTCATAATTTATGCGAAAATGATAAGCAAACTTTACACGATTATATCTAATAAACTATGAGACTTATCCCTTTATTTTGGGGATCGTTATAACATTAACAGATGGGTCCTTGCAAGTCAGCAAACAGCTTTAGGGCCTTGTTAATGCGCGCGATTTCGAGACATTACCTTCTATATGCCCAAACTTGAGTAAACTTTGAAGATTTTTAGCGTTTTGGCTGAGTTTGTGCTTTGGGAGTTGTCTATTGTTTATAGTCTGTCATGATACAGCATTCTTGTTCAGCACGCGTGCAACGACCGCGCTTGGCTGACTTCCGAATGCTCACCGAGATATGATAATTTTGGTACAGTGAGACAGGCCATCGCGTGATACATAGAGGTTTAACGCACAATTTTTAATAAATTCACGTACTTCTTGTGCCTTTGCAAAAAAATCAAGAAGTGCCATACACTAAAACTACTTACTATTAAAAAAATATCATTTTTTCATAGCTTTTTTGCAAGCCAATAATTAAACCAACTCGTGACGGCAATCCCTTCCATTTTCTCATACTAAATTATCATATCTCGGTGAGCATTCGGAAGTCAGCCAAGCGTGGTCATTGCACGCGTGCTGAACAAGAATGCTCTATAATGACAGACTAGAAACAATAGACAACTCCCAAACTCCATTCTATGTGTTAGACTTACAATAAAAGTAAAGGTGGGGATACCAGAGAGCTTCAAAGTAGGATGGTACCCCCCCAAAAAAAACTGGGTCGAGTCACCTCACCTGAAAAGGCCCCTCGAGGTACTTAAGATATATTACACATAGTCTTCGATACACCCACCTCTCACCGCTCTTTGAAGAAATGTACCTAGCGGCAGATAGCGATGAGAGGAAGCTTTATCGCAGGCTTTTGGACACAAAGATTTTTTTGCTTTTTACATATGGGTAAACCGGTCGCTTCACGGTTTGGGCAAATGGTGAACAGAATTCAGGACTGATTAATTTTGATTCCGTTCGGTAATTGCGTTTACCATTTGCCTAAGCCAGTTTCGTTTAAGGAAATACGGCTGCGAAAGCCTGAAACTAATATTCAAAAAAGGTTTGAAGAGATGAGACCCAAATTTCCGCCTGGAATTTTCCAACAAGGAAAATAGCCGAATGCCTTTTCAGACGTTCGCTTTGTTTCGGGAATTTTCCACTGAAACGTCGAAAACAAGCCGAAACTGAGTTA
>NC_133209.1:9292787-9380287 GCF_958299795.1 Porites lutea
CGAAAGATCAAACAAGACGCTGTGTGAGCGTATATTTGGGCGTGGTCGTACTTTGGGTACGATACTTTGAACATGACTTATTGCAGCTAAAGAACTGTCATCATATCTTACCAGAGAAGACAAATCCTTTACTCCACTTGTTTGCTGAACCACGCAGCTTATACAGTATGTCCCAATCCACTACAAAAATAGTGTCATTTCACGACAATGTTTGAAAATATGCACATCTTCAATGCAGACATGCTTGGAGCCAAATTGCAACATAGGACATAAGTGGTTACAGCCACGAGAGTAAGGTTTATCTCAGCTCCACTGATACTGACAGATGTGTTTTCACACCCATAACCTTGTACAGTGTATTCCGGTTACTAACAAGGGCAAATAAAGTTCCTTAAGTCCAGTATCCACAAGGATTAATAAGAGAGTAACACATTGTATAAACTGCTATAGGGCAGCACTGTTTTACAGGAACATTGGTAACTATTAACATTTGATATACTACAATTTTCAACATTGCTTGAGAAAAGATGAGGTTCAAAGGTGGCACTATGTACACCTTTAAGTTCATATATATCCTCATTCCTATACAGAGTCTGAAAATATTTCACTAATTTATGCATGGATGGTATTTCCAACAATACACATGTCCCTTCACTATGACTGTTATGATACATATCTCTAGCATGAGAATCAAATATATTATATACCCCAGCCTCAGTGCTGTAGATACCAACACCAATAATTGCCACCGTTAAAATGAATGAGTTGTAGTTCAGTGCCAAGAGTGTTTGAAATGCTGTAACCTGTGAGTGTCATATACAGTAGTGATGGATGTTACAAGTATAACTGTCACTGTATTCAAGGTGGAAAAAATTGCTGAAACACTGTAACCATTCCTGACAATTCTGTTAACATTGACATAGATTGTCTTGCAAGCAGTTGACAGACAAGAATATAATTGAATACAAACAATCATTATTTGAGTCATATCATCAACTGAAGTCATCTTTGTTATCTTACTGTAAATTAAAGCGCACAGACTCATTGCGACACGTCGTTGTCCACCATTTTCCCCAAATCCTGTAACATTTCCTTGACAGTATGGAGCATTAATTGTTTTTGTAGAATCTACATAAACTGAAGGTCCTGGATTCTTCTCTATATCAGTACAAAGCTTAAATTGGCCAAAATTAACCCGGTGATTCAAATTGTTTTAAGCACTATAAAATGGATAATTACATGTACAGAGGGGCAAATTCTTACTTAGAAGCCTATTTGGATATCTCATTCCACCTAAATCGCCTGTGCTCTGCTGCTTGGACGACAGATACACCTTCCTTCGTTTACGAACTAGTTTTGTAGTTGTCCCTTAAGTAAAAACCTCACACTGTTACTGTTACTTCTGTACCTGTTTAAGTGTAAACCTTTTCTACTTTTAACGTAACAATGAATTTCAGACGACAATGGTGTATTTTTCCGAATACTCTTCCATACAAAGAGTGTCACTTTCCGTGTTTTCTGTAACAAAGATTTTAATTTGTTCATTGGTAGTCTGCTAGGGGCATGACGGTAACCGGTCATTTTGTTCCATCTGTCAGATCGTTGACATCGTTCCAAGTCAGATCGTTCCAATTAATCCACGGTCAGATCGTTCCATAAAATAGTCAGTTCGTTCCACAAAAAAGTCAGTTCGTTCCATATACGAAAAGTCAAGTAAATCATTCTAAATTTGTTGGGTGAACTTTATCGAGAAGAAAAAGGTTTCGTTCATACCACAAGCTGATAAAATAATAATCGATCCAAAGTCGGTTCGATCCATCCTAAATCGTTTGAAAACAAACAAGAGACGATTTCAACCAGCCATGGGCTTTAACATTTAAACCGCCGCCTTTGAGAGTTTTGAGCTAGAATCGATCGATAGTTTTGAAAGATATAGCACAACAAGTAAAAGCTATGCCGCTCTGAAGGTACAGTATTTCGAAGCGCTTGTAACCTAAATATTTCTTTGCAGCGGCCGATTTATGCAAATTTTGAAAACAACGCGAGTTTCGAATTACAATCTCGATTTTATGGTAATTTGTCATGCCGAAAATATAATGGACTAACCTGGTTGAAACCAATGAATTGTAAGTTCTGTTACAAATAAATTTCAAGCGACGAGATCTCAATTCAACTTCTTTTATTTCCTCCACAACACAATTTTCCTTCTGTACAACTAGCTCATTACCTTCTCTTGTCGTCACCTCGCTTGCATCAAAACACTAACACAAAACTTGCTGATAATGCAAAATCCCGACGCACAGCATCGTATGAAAAAACACAACACGCAATACAAAAACAAGTACATTAACCGTCACCCTGCTAAACAAAATTGAAATAATAAAAAGAATTGTTGCAGTTATCACAATAGTTCCAAAAGAAGCCTCAGTCCCTTTTGGTTTCAATTGTTGACAATCGTCTCTTCCTTCATCGGAACAGATTTTTATCACGGGCAACTCGTTGTGCTCCGTAATGCAAAAATCTAAATCACTATTGTCACAGTGATAACCAGCTACACAAACCTTGCGACTCTCAAACTTGTTAAACATTCCTCTGTTAAAACTCTTATTCATTTTACACGTACACTCCTGACATTCCGATTTGTTATTACGTCTATGGGGTCCATGAGTCTTTCATGTCATTGAATGTCTTGATAATTTCCTTTGTTTTTCTTTGAGTTCGCGGACCAGCCCATTCCGAAAACACTCAGTGTTATTTTTTTCGTGTGGGCCTACCGCGAACAGTGTGTGCATTTGTAAGTTTAACCCGGGATAACATGATTGAACAATATATTAACACGTTCCCCGAAACGCCGCCGCCAAATGTTATCCAAACTGCTTCTCACTGCTGCTTCGAAAAATTTCGGATCAAACGATATCCAGGTCGTCCCTCATTGGATCATCCACTCGACCTAACAAAATCGACCAATCACAAAAATGGACATAAAAGAAAAGAAAACAACAAATTCAGATGACCTCTTAGGAAACATGCAATTAAAACTGTCTTTCTATGATTGGTGCATTTCGATCCTTTCGTCAAAAAAATGTCAGATGTCAATCATCTTAGCGGACCCCTTAGGAAACGAAAGTTTTCTTCAACGGGTTCAAAAGGTCGTTGTTTATGATTTGTGATTGGTGGATTTCGATCCGTTTTTTGTGTTTCTGTTTTTCAAGGTTCGTTGCTTGCGATCTTATTGTGACCAAAACCCGACGTTAATATTCCAAATATTTTTGATAGATTTCATCCCTGGACTTGAGACTTCCAAATTTCGATGAGGCAAAAATACTGAAGACTCAGATTAACTTTAGAGATCGTAAAAGTGCGATAAAGTGCCGTGTGCAAGCAGAGCTTTCTTTCCCACATGCCTCTTACATTGTACAAGACGTTCGCGTGGCAGACATTCGCCTCGCTTCGCTTGTTTACTTGCCTTGTTTACGTTAGAACGTATTGCGTGCCTATTGCACATTTGCGTCAAAACAAGCCGTTTCCATTACTCTATTTGGGCCACGCCCAAATAAAAATCTTCTTGAACTTACCAGAGACAAAACTATCAGTGAACAACGGTTAAGGCCCGTTTCAAACGTCGTGCTACTGCCTTACCGAACTCAATTGATCGAATTAAATTCGACTTTAGCACGGCAGTAGTGCGACGTTTGAAACCAAGTAGTGCTACTGCCGTGTAGCACGGAAAGCCTTGCCCTGCTACAGGGCAGTTGCTCGACTTGGTTTCAAACGTCGTGCTACCGCCGTGCCGGACTCAATTCATAAATTATAAATACATTAGAATACATTTTAAAGTTTGCTAAACCTTTTTTTTATTTTCGTGTTTTCGGCAACAACCGTTCTATTCGACTGAATTAAATTCGACGTCTGGAACCAAGTCGTGCTAGTGTCGTGCTGCAGTCGAGCTACAGTCGAGCCAGCTAAGCACGGCAGTAGCACGACGTTTGAAACAGGTTTAAGTATGTCTAAAGCGCACCATGTGAGCCAGTGATTCAGTCCCACTGGTTTTTCATTTGTCCACGACGGAAAGAGAGTATTTCGGCTTTATAGTAACCGGTTATATTTAGGTCGATATTTGCATCTTCACTAGTAACTGAGAATACTCTCTATAGGTAGCCTTAACTTGAGGTGTTACGAAAACTAAGACCCCCAAAAACTAAGACCCCCTAAAATTGGATTCCTCAAGTATGAAGTCAAATTATAGCCGAAATAGGCCTAATCTGTCAAATTCTCTTCTGTCCGATCCTTTCCACGGAGTTTTAGGTCAAATTTTAATAACGGTAAATTTAGGAGTCTTAGTTTTCGTAGTTTCGCAGAACAAAGGCCCCGCTTAGTTTTTCTAAGACCCCACAAATTCAATCCGTAAAATATATGTAAAGTCGGTTTACGACCGTTCAAAGTCTATATTCTCTAAAACTACTGACAAAACTATCATCCGCTCGATCAGCTTCTTCTAATTTGCAGACATATCAGTATTCTGCAGGTTTACCTAAGGATGAAAGTCATACAATACCTGTGTAAAATTATACACTGAAAATATGCCTTACCTTGATTTATCGATAATTTTGGTAGTTTATCCTTAAAATTGTAAAATTGGCATGACCTTTCGACACACCACTGTCACGCAATCTTTAGCCTGTTCATAATAATAATAATAATAATAATAATAATAATAATAATAATAATAATAGTAAGCACTCACTGATTGGTTGTAGCTGTGTCTGTTTTCATATTCTTTAAGCGATTGCTCCAAGGCTATATCTATGGCCTTATCTTCGTCCTCCCTTGTTTTGAAACGTTCACTCCTCTCCTATTAAATATTTTAACACATAGTTTCACATATTTTAGTAGTGTAAAGTTCACCAATTCGCGCTATCGTAGTGAGCGGAAAAGGCTTGCAACCATTAGCGGCAAAATGAGGACGAGGAACGCGAGATGTGAGAGAAAGATCAAAAAATCTTCTTGAACTTACCAGAGACAAAACTATCAGTGAACAACGGTTAAGGCCCGTTTCAAACGTCGTGCTACTGCCTTACCGAACTCAATTGATCGAATTAAATTCGACTTTAGCACGGCAGTAGTGCGACGTTTGAAACCAAGTAGTGCTACTGCCGTGTAGCACGGAAAGCCTTGCCCTGCTACAGGGCAGTTGCTCGACTTGGTTTCAAACGTCGTGCTACCGCCGTGCCGAACTCAATTCATAAATTATAAATACATTAGAATACATTCTAAAGTTTGCTAAACCTTTTCTTTATTTTTGTGTTTTCGGCAACAACCGTTCTATTTGACTGAATTAAATTCGACGTGTGAAACCAAGTCGTGCTAGTGTCATGCTGCAGTCAAGCTACAGTCGAGCCAGCTTAGCACGGCAGTAGCACGACGTTTGAAACAGGCCTAAGGCCCGTTTCAAACGTCGTGCTACTGCCGTGCGGAACTCAGTTGATCGAATTAAATTCGACTTTAGCACGGCAGTAGCTCGACTTGGTTTCAAACGTCGTGCTACCGCCGTGCCGAACTCAATTCGTTAATTATAAATACATCAGAATATATTTAAAAGTTTGCTAAACTGTTTCTTTATTTTTGTGTTTTGTTTTTGGTAACAGCCGTTCCATTCGACCGTCATTGTGTGATTTAAATTCGACGTCTGAAACCAAGTCGTGCTAATGCCGTGCTGCAGTCGAGCTACAGTCGAGCCAGCTTAGCACGGCAGTAGCACGACGTTTGAAACAGGCCTAAGTCTGTCTAAAGCGCACCGTGTGGGCCAATGAGGAGACATTTCAGTCCCACTGGCTGTTCATTGTCCACGACGGAAAGAGAGTATTTCAGCTTTATTGTAACCGGTTATGTTTAGGTCGATATTTGCATCTTCACTAGTAACTGAGAATGCTCTCTATAGGTAGGAAACAAATGGCTTAAGATGGCCTAGGGTTTTAAAATACTGGTTCCCGTCTCATCCATTTTTTTCTTTTCCTCCTCTCTTATAACCTTTTCCATAGATTGTTTATTTGTTTGTTTGTTTTTAAGAGAAACGCCTTCATCTCTTCAGCCGCTGAGGACAGGAGGTTCTTCTGCAAATCGTTTATGGCTGCAGGCACGTAGACTGGCGGCTGTAGTAGGCTTTGTGTTTTCCAGGACGTTTCCTTTATGTTGCAATGATTAATATTTAGCAAAGATGGAAGGTTATGTTTTCAAATGTTCTTAATTTCAGTACTTTCATTTCACTATGAAAGCAAAGTGATATATAACAGCTGGAAACAACGATCTGTTGCTTACCTTCTCCATCTTTTCAGGGTTACGCTCGAATCGTGTAAGCCTCTTGGATTTCTTTCCTAGTAATCGATTTCTTTCTATCTCCCCACTGCATTTAACAAACTACAGGATGGCAGTCTACAAACTGAAGTAACATGAGAAATTGAAATGTCAGAAGCATTAATAGAATTAATAAAACAAAGAGTAAGTTGACAAGTAAACGCTGGCGTAATAAAATCAGTGGTACATATTGCTGAGCCACATTTGAACTTGTGTGAAGTGGGAGAAAATCCAAGTATCTAAGGTGTAAATGAAAATACAAAAACAGAAAAAATTGCTAAGACCTGTATTTTTTTACTAACTTCGACTTCATAAACAAAATGTTGTTCAACCATCCATTAGGAAAGACATTTGACCATTAACGTATTCTTTGCCCTCGCCTCAATTGTATCCCTTATGGATCTTGGGACTTTCTTTGACTTTAAACATCGCCTATGGCCAAACAACTGTGCGCTTACGAAAAGTTTGGAATACGCAAATTAAAAAGGAATGGTTCATTAATCAATAATCCTATTTGCATTCGATCGACATGGGAAAACCCCTTCCACGAAAAATTTCACTTTCACTTCATTTATTCACCCACATGCTTGACATGCCAGTGCCTTCCGTGACAAACAAATTTAAATTTTCCATCGCTACTAGGATCATATGCAAATAGGTAGGAAAACAGGTACAACCTTGAATCCAACTTTTCGCCGCATCTGATCATCATCGCGTTTGAAATGAACTGAAAAAGTGGTAGACTGCGAATACAGCCGTCTCTCCTCATGGAGACGGCTGTATTCGCAAGGCTAACTGGTAAAATAAAAGAAAACTAACACAAAAGTAGGTTGAGTTTGATCGTCCGGGTGAACGCAGTTCTGTGAATAGGACTGTTGTTGACAGTCACTGACGTTTCGACAACTTGTGCGGTAGTCATCAACTTCAGAGTCAAATAAAGTCTAACACAGTCAACAAAATAGATCTCCCCGACCACACATCATTTTATATATTATATCAAATGATTATTTGAAGAAAACGAATACCTTTCGAAAGATAAGGTTTCTTGTTTATATTAAGTGAAACTGCTGGTAGTTTTCCGGGAAAACAAACAACCGTAGATACTTCCGAGAAGAAACATACTTTCCGTATAAACTTCAGTTTGCTGACTTATCTACTGTTGAAATTCACATTTCCAGCGAAGGAAAAATATTTTGAAAGGACGGTTTCCGTGTAACTGCTGATGTATGCTTTTCTAAGGCTGATAATTTATAGTAGAGTTCATGATACTGAGTATAAAATATTCATTAAGCATGATAAAGCTTCTTGATACTCAAGGAAAATTTCACTTTACACGTTTATATACTCAACCATCAATAAAGAGGTTTCCTTTGCATAAAAGGTGAGCTAAACTAAGAAATCAAAATGTGGTTATGCTTCGTTATTTGTTAAGACCACCCGAGAAACAGGCTGGCGGATAAATTTTACCTTCAGGTTGAACTTGTTCTCCGGTTCAAAATGTACAATGGAACTATAATTTGCAGCCACGAATCCGGTTAAATTAGCGAGATTACTTTGGTAAAACCACCCAACACAGCTTACCTTTTAGGTTTCCTAAAAGATTTTCACCGTATCAACTTTCTGTAAGCAACCGTTCTGGTGTGAAATGTTATGTTTATCGCTATACCCCAGTATTTAAAGGGACTGTGACACGCTTCTGCGCATGTGCGGCAACTTGATTTCTCTCCGGCGGACACAATCTCGTTCCCAGAGGCCGCGATCCTTTTGGTCAGCGACGGGGATCAGCGCATGACAAAAGGGACCCCTGGGGACGAGGTTGCGGCGGACAAGTTCAAGTTTCAAGTTTATTAAGAAAAAATTGAGAAAATACAAAATATGATGTACCACTGCTCGCAGTTAGCTATAGCTGTTCGAGGCGAGCAGTGGCTTGACACTAAGTAGAATAATTGCAATAACAATACTAAATAGAATTAATTATTATCGCACAATACATTAAAATAAGCTGAATACTAAATACAAAGTGAATAATTACAATTACAATACAATACAATTACAATACTAAGTAAAATTAATTATTATCGTACAATACATTAAAATAAGGTGAATACTGAATACTGACTAGTAATAATAACGAAGATTCTCAGAAGAAATAAGGCAGATTACATGGGAAGCTGGAGGGATAATGTAGATAGAAAGCTAATAGAATTCAAATCCAATAGATCAATATACTCATTCGCCTCCGATAGTTTCTGAAGGAGCATATTGTGAATGTTGCGTTTAAATTTCACTTTAGGCATTTGACGAATTTCATTAGATAGGTTATTCCAGACTCTAAGACCGTTTCTTGAAAAAGACATGTTTAGCTTGTCTAACCTAGAGTATTCGAGAAAGAAGTTGCCTTTTGTTGATGATCTTGTGTTATGTGAATGAATATTATGTTGGTAATTAAATAAATTACTTATTTGAGGTGGCGATGTGTTATTTGAGACGTCATACATTAAGACGGCAACTGACTTGAAGTAAAGAAGATCTAGAGGTAGTAGACTGGATGAAATGAAGAAGGGTACTGCGTGAGCTTTATAATCACCAAAAAACATGAGGCGAAGGGCACGTTTCTGAAGACATGGGATTTTGTTTCTGTGGATTTTGTCTGCTCGGCCCCACGCTGTTATGCCATATAACAAATGGGGTTGAATCAGCGATCTGTATATATGTTGTAAAGTATTAAGTGGTACGAAATGTCTTAGCCTAGCAATAATGCCAATCGATGTGCTTATTTTAGAGGCTATATGTAAAATATGATGTTTCCAAGAGAGGTTCTCATCAATAAGCACGCCTAGATATTTAACATAACTTTTACGTTCCAAAGATGTGTAAGAGTTGGTATGATGGTTGAATATTTTTAAATTAACTTCGTATTTGACATTTTTTTGTCTTGGTCGAAAAATAACGTAATTAGATTTTTTAATGTTTAGAGATAATTTGTTCGCTATTAGCCAGTCGTAAAGCTTACAGAGCTCATCGTTTACCGTAGATTCCAGGGATTTTAGGTTTTTATCTGAATATAAAAGATTCGTATCGTCTGCGAATAGGTAAAACTTCATTCGGTTACAACTGTTACAAATATCATTTATATAAACAAGAAAGAGCAGAGGCCCTAGGACTGATCCTTGGGGAACCCCAGATAATACTGTCGCTTTCTTAGATATATTTGAGGGGCCAAATTCAGTTATTTGCTTGCGACTAGTAAGGTAGGAAGTAAACCAGTCATTCACAATCCCGCGTATACCATAATGTTCAAGTTTCTTTAAAAGTATTGAGTGGTCGACTGTGTCAAAAGCTTTTTGTAAATCAATAAATATTCCGCAGGTGTACAGCTTTCTATCCATATTAGTTTGAATCTGATTGGTGATTTCCAAGATAGCATGTTCAGTGGACCGCTTTTCACGAAATCCATACTGTGAATCATAGAGAATACTGAACTTTTCAAGAAATGATTTCAAGCGAATGTACATCATTTTTTCAAAGATTCGGTTGAAGACTGAAAGTAGTGATATGGGTCTGTAGTTGGATGGGTCAGATTCGTCATTGGCTTTGTGGATTGGGATTACTTTAGCAAGCTTTAATTTAGTGGGATATATTCCATGTTCAACCGACTTGTTGATTAGTACAGATAGGGGGTGGCTAAGAATATGTCTAGCTGATCGCAAGACACGAGTGGGGAAAGAATACAATCCATGAGCCTTGATTAATGGCGTGTTCATAATTTCGGACTCAATTTCAGTTTGTGTTACTGGATTGAAAAAGAAAGAATCAGCATTACGTGATTTTGGAAGATAATCAAAAAATTCCTTCTGCGGGTTTGGCATTTTGGAAGCTAGGTTATGACCAATTGAGGAAAAATACTCATTCATAATGTCAGGAAGGTCAGAGGAATCGTATGAAATTTGATCAGATCCCAGGCGTTTAAGCGAGGTGATATATTTGATAGCTTTACGTTTGCGACCTAAAAGATTGTTTATACCTTTCCAAGTCTTTTTAATGTTACTTAGGTTATCTTCGAAATAGTTGTGGAAAAAATTCCTTTTACTTACTCGTGTGAGCATCAGTATTTTGTTACGATAAATTTTGTAGGTTTTACTGTCACCAGAATAATAGAGTGAATTCTTGATCTTAATTGATCTTCTGATGCCTTTTGTTATCCAGGGTTTTTGTTGTTTTCTTAGGCTGCGTTTTGAAATTGGCTTTAATGGGGCGTGCTTATTGAGGAGCTTGTTCAGTTTATTGTGAAATGTAGAGAATGATTTGTTTATGTCTGTCTTATTACAAATTGTACCCATTAAGTCAATTTCAGATAGCTCACTTAGGAACTTTGTTTCTGAGTAGTTTGAGAAGTCACGGGTTAACCGCTTAGATTTCGATTGATCACAGAGATCTCGATTAGTAGAAAAGTTTAGTATACAAAATTGAGAAAAGTGGTCTGTTAGATCCGAGACTATGTTTCCACTACAGATACTATATTCTAGACTGTTAATAAAGATGTTATCAATTAATGAGTAAGAGTTGTTGTGAACTCTTGTTGGTTTGTCGATTGTCGGAGTCAGGTTCAGGCTTTGCAAAGATAGCATAAAATTTTGGGCGTGAGTACTAGTATGAACATGGAGAAGATTTATATTAAAGTCACCCATAAGAATAATCTGTTTTCCAGTGGTGCTAAGCTTTTCCATTGTCGAGTCAAAATATTCCTGAAAAAGCTCAGGGGAATTATGCTGCCTATACAATACTCCACATATTATGTTTGCACTTTTGAGAAGATGTAATTCGATAAAAAGTGCCTGGAAGGCTTCATTAGAACACCTCTCTATTGTTTGATATTGAAATCGCTCATCAATATACATGCCTACACCTCCAGCTGAAAGAGGCGTTTGCAGGTATTCAAAATTATAATGCAAAATCGAAGGATTAAAATCTAAGTTCTCAGTCGAGCTGTTTATTCTTGTTTCTGTTACGCCTATGATATTAAAATGAAAATCTAGTTCATCTAATAAATGAGTTTGAAAATTTTCTAAATTACGTTTTAGGCTGCGGATATTTGTGTGCATAAACGAAATATTAGAATCTGGATGGGGATTAGTAGCAAACTTACTTTTTTGATCACAAAAACTATGTGGAGAGAAGTATTTACATCTTGTATTAGAGTAATAAGTGTTGGAGTCCGAGCTTCTATCTAAAAATGTATTCAGAGTAAATAAATCAATGTCGTAATAACTTGGGAGACGATCAAGATATTTTTTGGTAGGAAGAGAGGAACTAAGAGAATTATTAAATTTGCCATGTGCGGAAATTAGATCGCTGTAATTGAAGTATGGAAGCTCGCTTAGGAGTGTTTTATTTACCTTAGTAGATTGTTTGTTAATGTTCTTATGGAGTAGTAACATCACCAGAAGATCCTAGGCGAGCTGTGAGACTGGACAAGTCGGTTGAATTTTTAATGGCGATCGGACGAGAGGTTTCATTTTTCCGCAGCCAGATGGTTGAGTTCTTGGCCCAACAAAATGAGAAGAGAAATCTTTCCTTTATTTTCTTGGCGTCAGATAATAAACTCTGCAGTCGTGGGGAGAGGTGATCGTAGATAGCAGCATGTTCTAAAGATGAGCTTTCTCGGAGATCAATATCAGCAGGAACGATCCTGTTAACTTCTCTACGGGCTGCCATAACACTTTCACGGGCGATGCGCCGAGTAAATTTACAAATAATCGGTTTCGGTCGACCATCAGACGTGTTACGAGATGGCACTCGATGGGCAATGTCAAGGTCATAAGGATGAATTTCAGCTCCAATTTTGTTGAACATTCTCATGCAAAGTTCCAGCGTATCACCGGCGCTTTCTCGTTGCTTAACTTCAGGAACGCCCACAAGCTTGATGTTGTATGAATACCAATATTCCAGTGCTTGATCCAATGAAGATGATATTTTATCCGCTTGAGATGACAAGCGTTCCAAAGATTTTTCAATAAGAGACATCCTGTCTTTAACATATTTCTTAAAGTCTTCTTGGATGCTGTTCGGAGTTGCCTCATCGGTGCCCTCAGATGAACTGGCATGGCCGCCATTTCGTTCAGCTTTAACTTGGTCTCGTAGGTTGCGTAATTCAGCACAAATTTCTTGAATGTTATCTTTTAACTTGTCATTTTCCAGTTTCAATGATTGGACTGTGTCTTTTACCATTTTGGTCAAGGTTTCAGCAAATGTGAGTCTCAAAAACTAATCAAGAGTGAAGAGCTTCGAAATAAGCGTCTTGCCTGCTACGCACACATGCGTACGTACAGTTTTTCAAGATTGGCGTTTGGTGAAGAAATCCTCTTCCATCGACCCTGAGACGCCCGAGAGAGCCATAATATCAGTATTCAAGAGATATTTGGTCCATTTGGGAAGTTTTAAACGCCATATTTTGTACTTTTGTGCAAGTATTGTCGAGAAAATTCGAAGTCATTGAGGAGAACCGTACGAAGCCAAGTTCGTTGTTGTCAGTGTTCCTACAAACGGATCAAATGTGGCCTTTAATGTGGTCATCTGGCTTTCATTTCTGTCTATCAAGGTTCTCCAGTCAACTATCTACCTTTGACGGATACTTTTCAAACGATAAATATGTTAAGAGGAGTTAAAAAGGGTTTCCTCGATACAGGCGTGAACTACTAATGGGACGCAGCGGCGAGTGAAGCTGATCTGCGACATGACTTCCGATTGTCTGCAGCAATTTTATTTATGGAGTGCCTGGAATCAGAAGGAGAAAACTCAGCAATCTTTTGTTGTACACGAAGTCGTGTGAGGTTTGAGGAGACAAACCATCGAGCATGAAACGTTTTAACAGGCATTCGATTTATGACTCCGATCTGTAGTTGTATAGTAGAAAGTGCTGACAACAGGCCGCGCGATCTTTACTGATAGTTCACTGGGAATGTTCCTTGTATCTTTTCTGTATGAGCGTAGATGTTTAAGAATTGACCTTTTAAAAATAAATTGTTCCCTGAATGTTCCGTTTAACATCTGGTTTCTTTAAGGGTTGAATCGATAACGTTTGTTTTGCGGAACACGCAACGCAACGACTCGGAAGGAATTTTGTTATTTGCTGATAAGCAGTTGAAATTTATGCCATAGTTATGGGCTCCTGTTTATTCCTTTTTTGCGTTGTTCTTTTAGAATAATCTTTCTAGCGGAGCTCCTCGCGCGCGCTTCGCGCGCGCGCAGCGGAGCACCATTGGTAAGAAAATTGGGTAAACTATCCATCCGAGAAAATTTGGTTATGACGTAGCGTACGCCCGCCCGTCCGTACACACACTTCATGTAAGTCGATGTCAAATGTCACAATAGATCTTGCACAACTTGACTAGCCTCTTAGTTATGTAAGCCGTCCGTATTAGTACGGTTAGATTGACAGCTGTCAAAATCAGACATCCGCTGACAATTATCACATGACCATCTCGCGGGCTCTGATGAAAGACCAGTCGTTTTGCCCCTACATATAAGCTGATATAATATGCCACACTTTCCAATTCAACATAACAACGAAACTACGCCGGGCAAGGCTGTCAGTTGGCTGACAGTCGTTTAAAGTTATATTGGCAAGCCAAATTAAGGTCAATTGACAGCTGTCAAAATGGGACATGTGCAGACCACTATCAGAAAACTAATAACGTGGGCTCAGGTTCACTCAGGTACACGATCTGGCATTTTCCACTACATGCCGGACGGATATGTCTTACTCACACTCGTAGTCTGTTAATTCGAATATTCGCCATTCTAATGAAGGTTAATTGACATCTGTCAAACTAGGGTACACGCTGACTATCATCACCTAAGTGTATCGCGGGCTCATTGGTCTATTCACTGAGGTCACGTAGTGTTTAAAGTTTTGCGCTGATATTTTATTTGATCACGGGCTCAATTCGAAGTCCCATATCTTAGAAAATCTATCTATCTTAGAAAATTCGGCAATCACGTGACCGTACACCGACCACCCGACCTTCCGTCCGTCCGCCCCACAGGCATATCAATGTTTAATCTGACACTTTCTAGTTAGCTTGGAAGCCTACAGCCTGATATTGTACATCCATGCTTTGATTAATTGACAGCTGTCAAAATAGTGTTTCTGCTGACCAGTATCGCCTGACCCTATCGCGGGCTCAGGTATCGACCTACTGAGTTCGAGTGTTTTTTTAAGGTATCCGCTGGCAAGTTGCTACTTTTCAATTATCGCAAGCTCAAGTTCAATTTTTTTTAAATGCATATGAAATAAGTCGAGTTCATGAGCCGCACTTTTAAAATGTTGATTTCGAACTGACCTCGGACGCGAAAATTCAACCGGCTTTTACATTTACATGCAGGGAAGGCAATCACTTTTGACTTTTCTCACTGTCACGCGTTGATCACGCTCTACGTCCAATTTTTATGTTCTGATTGGTCAAAATTTGACAGGTGAGTTCATGTGGAGAATTTATGCAGCGTTTGGAAACTTGCTTACTGATAGCTGGAGCTTACAGAGTTTTGTGTCATCTTGTGATGTTTTAAACTGTCTTTTTCTACTTGGTGTACAAAATGAAATACAGCTGCTATCAAGATTGTTCTGTAATTCATGGCTGGTCTGTTTATTGCGCTTTTTGTTGACAAATGCAACGCTTGTCAAAGTCATTGGAAATCCGATTTCGGATGGCATCGTTTTTCTGTTCGGTCGTCCTAGGGCAACTTGAGTCTTTTCGAAATTATTAGGGCTCTAGTATTACTTTCCCGAAAGTTTTAGATGCAATTTAACGTTTTACGAAAGTAAGAATTTTTCTAATTCCCCTTTACATCGCGTTTTTGAATCCGAAAATTTTAGGTTTCCTTTTTACTACGAAAAATAGCCCAACCTGGGGGGTAAAATGGGAAATATTAGACTTCAGAAAATCGTAGCGGATTTATTGGAAAAGCTTCGAAACTGGTACATGAATGGAACCGCCACCTAGAAATTTTTAGCCGTGCTCAAGTTACAGAAAATTCTAGGCAATATTTCCTTCTCCGACAGATATTTTAAAGAAAACAGTCGTTGGGTGCCCCTGATGATAAAAACAAGGGCCTCATAGTACTGTTTACCTGAGACGTGGTGAGAAAAAGTATGTTTAAAAGGCTGTATTACACGCCACCATATTCGTCGCCAAGATTTACTAGTAAAGTAAACTTGTCGAACACAGAAAATTCCGGCCTGATTTTTTATTTTGGCCTCTCTTTTAGACAGAGCAATGCAACTTGTAAATTGGCTGTTACCAATGACTATCGTGGCGCGTGTGTTTCTTAAAATTATATTTCGGGGTTGTCCAATTATCCATAGTCTCTCAAACGGAGCAATGTTGGAGAGAGTGGTGAATGCCACATTATGATGCAACAGCTAATGCAATAGGTAGGTCTATTTGTTTTCCAGGCCTAATCTACTGTGATCGAACATGATTGCTATTTTTGGGTGTACAAATAAGACTATTTAATAACTCGATGTAAAAGCTGTTTCACTCTTGGACTGTCAAATTATTTTTCTCTAAAATCACGTGGCCTTTACCTCAAACGTCACATGAATGTCCCTGATCTGTGGATTACAAGTTTATTGTTTGATTTAAATTATGAATTTATTAACGGGAGCTTCGCTTTTAGCCCTGGCTAAATCTATATATTACCCAAATATTGAACAAGCCCTTTAACTATACGCAAACGGCGTTTAAACGTTACCACTTCGGCATATAAATAGTAGCATGCCTATTTACTTTATTTATTTATTTACGTCATTCCCCGTCAGGTGTTTTTTCCTTAATTAAACCCTCACTTAGACCTCTGGACATTGGTACCCTCTTCGAATGTAGAATTGTAATCAGTGACGGCATAAGGATAAAGGAAAAAGAAAGAAACGAAACAAAACAATAAAACGAAAAATAAAAACACTGATCTATTATATATTTTTGTAACATGACGTGGTGTTTTAGTTTATATCTCACTTCCTTTAACCGAACGAGTTGCGTTGATTCCTAGAAACAGACGTGTCCTCGAATATCACACAAAGTCGCCCAAATTCAAATGTCTTTCAGCAAGTTCTTGAAGCTAAAACAAATCCACTGCCTGAAATTTCAGGTAGGAAACCGCTGGGTTGGATTCAAGTGCTACGTAGTGCTGACCCGCGTTAACAGTTTAGATCTTAATAGAAAAAATAATAAGTAAGTCTTAATATCTTTTCTTATCCACAACTTTTATCGCCACATTTGCTAATATGTTCAAAAACTTTATATATATATATATATATATATAATATCTAAAAAATCGTTTATTTGTTTTGCCTTGAAAGTTTGTTCCCTCGCCATGCTTCATAAGTGCTGATTTCCGTTCCCCTTCATACTCCGCATCACGTACTACCAAACTCCAATTTCCTACTTCCTCTGAAGGCTCATGGAGTGAATTCTCTCTCAACAGGTTTCTCAAATACCGTAAAATTCCGAAAATAAGCCTCGGGGCTTATATTTTTCAAAGGCCCTTTTTGAGGGGCTTATTTTTGGAGGTGCTTATATTCGGATGGGATTATCCACGGAGGGAAATTTGCGTTTCAAAATCGATCGGGCTAGCCGTATAGTTGGAAGTAAATTTATCGTTTTTGCTTTGTTACACTTTGTATTTGAGGGCAATTTTCCGAGTACAAGCCCCTGGGGGGCTTATATTTGGAGAGGCGGTTTAACGGATAATTTTTTGCGTTAACGGTTTGGGGGGCTTATATTTGGAGGGGCGTACACATGGAGGGGCTTATTTTCGGAATTTTACGGTATCTCTACAAATTTTGAGCATTACAGCAGGATATATAAGGGGAAAGCATTTTGTTCAGTTTGGTTTGGTAAACATTTGAATTCTTTAATCGTTAAAATACAACCGTAGTTTATCTCTTTCAAATTCTCATGATCTCACGGTGGCGTTGCAAATTACGTAACGCTAATTAACGCAAACACTTACGTAGGTCAACGCAGATTGGTCCGTCTGCTAGTCTGTACGTGAGGTCACGGCGGCCATGTTGGTGGTCAAGAACAAAAGCATTTCTCTCCTCTGGGAATTAAAATCTATTTTCATGTAAATTCTCATGTGAATTGACCGCCAACGTGACCGCCTTGTCACTTGGTTTAAAACCAGGAATAGAATTGCTTTCAGTCAGTTGGTTCGATTTTTCAGAAATGGAGATAGTATATACTTGTGTGTTGTTAGTCATTCTCGCCCAGTGTTTTACGATACAAGCACAGAAGCAGGAGGGTAAGAAAGATGCACCTTCCATAAAACTCACCAAAGCTGTACATAATATTTATCTAGTAGTAATCGTAGATGATAGAGTGCGTTCGAGGTTAGACAATAGAGTTTCATTTGATAAGACACTGATGTTCAGGAAGATGTCACAGAGTAAGGCGCGGTTCAAACGTCGAATTTCACATGTGCCGAATTTAACTCGAGAGTAAAATGCTCGTGAAGTGCAACTTTTGAATCAATTAAATTCGACTGTCTAAATTAAATGCAACGTTTGCCGTATCTGTGACTGAAACAGTCGAAGATTCGACTTAGGTTCGACTTTTGATTCAAGCGTCGCATTTCACGTGTCTAACTTAATGCATGAATTTTAGAAAATTATTATTATATTACTGGGAATATTGACAGCAAACAGAGTTAAATTCGACAGAGTTCACGTTTGAATCAAATGCCGTATTTAACTATTTTAGTCGACTAAAATAGGAATTAAGCTCGGCACGCGTAAAATTCGACGTTTGAACTGGGCTAAGGATATCTCAAACTTTAGGCTAACGGAAAATTTCTCACTAGGCAAAATTTGATATTTAAAGGACGGTCAGTACAAAATACAGACTGCAGACTGTTGCAGACCATTGTTTTCACCATGCAACTGAAACAAGACAGAAACAGTCCCATTGTTTTCTAACCCTGAAAACAATGGTCTCCAGTTGGTCTGCAGTCTGTATTTTTTACTGTTTATTTGAAAAAGAGGTTGAGAATATAATGCAAATTTGTATGAATAATTTGTACACTGCACACAAACGCGTCACGCAAACACTAGAAAACAAAATTCATCATGCTCGCCTGAAATTTACAATGCAGCCAGGGCGAGTTGTTGAACATCAAGAATCAGTCCACCAGTCTGTTTTTATTCGTTGCTCACACTAAACTAATTATGTGACTTTTTGCCTGAGAGCGGTCCTTCACTCAGGAAGCTTAAAATAACGGATTAAACATTTTTGACTTTTTACTTAGGTTAAAACAAAGTGATACGTATCTTGAGCCTGGTTTTCATATGTCGGGAAAATCACAGATGGTCAAGGATTTTTTTTTTGTTTGTTTGTTTGCCGACCGTAACAGATTTTGCCGATATATCGGATAAATGCCAGAAGTCTGTCCCAGATTCTCCCGATATTGAATCTGGCGGGAAATGGAAAGTGCGCCAAAATTGAAATTTGTACACAAATGTATGATAGGGAGACTGGAGCCCAACAATTTAGGGAGTGTTTACATGAGAAAACTCGCACCGGCGCGAGTTTCTTACGGGGATGACTTTTTGATCTCGGCTCACGTTTACATGATGTCTGGGTCATTTCATATCTCGTTACGTGAAGGTACACTTCATGTTAATAAAATACACGTGTGATTCAAAATCGGACACATTACGCATGCGCTACCCGTTCCAGTCTACGGGCAGACCAATTTCACACCGAAACATGTGGTCGTTTCGCGTTTACATGATACCATTGCGAGATTTCGTACCGGAGTGAGATTCTCGCCCCGGTACAACAACCGGGGTGAAGTCACGCCGGCATGGCATTTTGTGGTGGTATCATATAAACAAATGTAGAGCCATTTCCATCACCGATGTCCCTGACGGTACAAATTTGAGTTTTCATTTGTTGGGAATGATCGCCGACCATCGCAGAAATCTGGGACGCGTTGGGAAAATAGAAATGGTCCCGATTATCCAGATTTGTCCCCGTCTGATCCCAGACGATCGGGGATATCTACGATTTCGAGTTTTCATCAGCCAGCACTGAAATCTGGGACAGTCGGGAAAGATTAAAATCCCCGATCGTCTGGGATTTTCCTGACATAAGAAAACCAGGCTTAATAGATCAGACCTTATCATGGTTTTCGACGCCATCTTGACGAGTACACAAACGTGTGAGAAATTACAGTGTTTGTAGCATCTTTGTATGAGAGTCTAACGTCGAATAATTTCCGTAAAACGGCTTTTCTAAAAAAAAAAAAAAAGTGGTTCTAGGTCTTCTAGCGCATATAACGCGTTCAATTTTTTTCAGTAGAATCCTCTGGAGCGAAGTTTTAGTTTACAATTCATATATTTTTCAGAGCAGCCGTTCAACGAAAGTTATTCGACATTAGATTCTCATACAAACAATGTAATTTCTCACGCGTTTGCCTAAGTCCGTTACTGAACTTAGATGAAATTTTAATTTAGAGGTTAAAACCTCTCCTGGAAAGAACATAGCGTCGAGTATTGGCTCGGTTTAGGTAAAGAACATTTGGGTATTCTTAAACCTTTAAAACTTTTAAAGTTTAAAACCCTTTTAAGCATTTTTTGCTGATAGTTTCTGCTCTCTTTATAGTTGGCCCTGGTTGTTCAAAATGTGGATAGCGCTATCCATCGGATAAATCACTGTCCAGCGAATAAGTGTTAGGAAAACCAATTGCGCCAGTCCACTGGATATAGTTTCATCCAGTGGATAGTGTTATCTATCTTATCCATACCACCTCTTAATAAACTGGGGCTAGTTAGTGCATGGGCTGGTAGTTAATTATCATGAAAATATAGATTAATATATAGGTCTATTTTCATTATTTATTTACTTATTTATTATTATTTTTTTCATTTTGAAAAATATTGTCTTATAATTTGCCGGCGATACGAAAACTGATACACAGTCAATCAATCAATCAATCAATCAATCGATCAGCCAATCAATTCCTCTGTTAAGTGACAAACTAACATAGCAGTAGAGGAACCACTAAATGGGGACACTATAAATCAAAACAAGCACGTATTACAGTTATTGAAATAGAATTTATAGTTATTTACAAGAGTATCATTATTGACTAGAGGCCGAAGTATAAAATTATAAGATTATTACAAAAGCCAGTCTAACCCAATTCTCAAAGGGTTACCCGACCTCTGCGTTCCAAGTTACTTTCAGGTGTCAGTATTAAAGAGATCAAGTGTATATTACTCTATAGAAACGTTTCCTCAATGCGTGACAGGGATTTTTAACGTTTTTGAACATATCCCGGAGGCATATGCAGAAGCCTCCACTGGACGAAAAAATGAATCTGCACAAATTTTCTCTCGGCAGATAAGTCGCAAAATTGTGGCAAAGCTGAGGAGTAAAGATGGTACAAGGGTGGTAAATGCGAAATTTACTTCCCAACCCCATGTTTTGGTATGCAAATGTGGCATTTAACATCTTTGCCCCACATTTTACTTCTTACTTTTTCCATTTTTTTGTGACATATTCAGTGCAAGGAGAAAATTTGGCATGTGCAACATGCTGGGCTGGGATAGAGTCACACACACATAGTCTCCTTTAATTTTCCGACGAGCATCCCCGTCACTTTTATATGGGAGTCCGCAACCTCAGAGCAAACCATCCCCTTTGAAAATTTCGCACACGCAAACAACCGTTAACTAAAGTGCTCACCGTTCTCAACGTTTCTGTCAAACGGGTGTGAATACTTTTAATGAAAATGCCACTCTTGAAATACGATCTTCATGCTGTATTCGTTGCTTTGTCAACAGCGTTATGTCCAAGTGGCTGGTTTGAAAACCTCAGGTCCTGCTACAAGCTTTCCGAGAACGTCCTGAATTGGCAAGCAGCAAAGAAGGCCTGTGAAGACCTGAATTCTACACTGGCTATAATTAGCTCAGAAGCCGAACATCAAGCTCTTAAACCTTACATAAGAAAAAAAAAGAAAGTTACTTGGATAGGCTTGCACAGGAACCCCCGTGACAAAAAGCGCTGGTTGTGGGTGGATGGATCTCCACTCAACTACACTCACTGGGGTTACCGTGAACCCAACAATATTACTGAGGAGTGTGTAGAAATACGTCCGTTTGGGTATCACAACGGTGGATGGAATGACCAGGAATGTTCTGATATAACTCATTACATTTGCGAAAAAGGTAAGGAAGACAGAGCCTGATATACACTGTCCTATGAATTGCGCCGAATTTGCTCTCCAATTTTTTAAACCGCTAATAATATCCGATATGTTTGTTTTGTTGAATTAAAAGAAAGTCGGTACCTTCAGTAAGTAAGTAGTAAGTAGTTTATGATACACGTAACATCTAGGAACTAACAGTAATAACTCGTTCGAACGCCGGTGTTCGTGATATACTAAACTAGTCTAAAAACCTAAGTAAAAAACTTAAACTACATAAGATGTAATCATCATAAAAAAAAAACTATGAAAAAGAGCCAAAATTTAACATGAATGTTCAGAAAAAGGCAACGAACCATGATAACAGAGAATAAAATAGATTAAAGTCGAATAAAGATTATAAATTGAACTTTTGTGGAGCCTTTTTAAACACTTTCAGATTATCGGAGTTTATAATATATAAGGGTACCTTATTCCATAACTTGCTAGCTATAAATGAAAAGGACTCCGTGTTAAAATGAGGCTGTACCAGATTACTTCCCTTACCCCTTAAATTATAGCATAAATCCCTTTTAAGGGATGTATGTTTGGACCTATTGAGTTATAATTTTTTTATTAAGACATTTCTAAATCAACACCAGAGCTTGGTAATAACGACGGTGTTTCAAAGTATTCATAAGCTTTCCTAGCTTTCATTCTTGGACCTAAACAGAGTTCTTAATAAGATATAATAATTAGCATCCTTGAGTCGATCGCTCTGCACCTTACCCAGACCAACAAAAACTGTACCCCAGTATTCTGAATGTGAAACTAGAAACTTCTTATACAGCAGAATCACAGTGTTCACGGGGACAAAGCGCGATATTCGTTTAAGAGCTGAGGTCTTGGACTAAAAACTCTGTAACTGTGCCGAAATCTGGCCTTGTAGGAAATCTTTCTATGCAACGTAACTCCTAGAATCTTGAGAGTGGGATTCACTTCGATGGCCATGCCGTTGATGTAAAGGTTATGCTTGTATGTCCTTGAAGAAATTCATCGGGCTAGAACAACAGGCCATCGCTACTGCTCCCATAGACTGTAAACCTAAGCTATGGAAACAATATGTGGATGACATCCTAGAAATCATTAAGAGGGGAGAGTTGGAAGCTCTCACAGATCATCTCAACGGAATAGACAAAACAAACAGCATCAAATTCACGCACGAACCAGAGAAAATGGCCAGATCCCGTTTCTGGACATCCTTATCACCAGGAAGGAGAACGGATTTATCAAACCACTGGTTTACAGGAAAGCCCCACACACAGACCATGCAGTACCTGTCGTTTCAATCGCATCATCTACTTCAGCATAAACTTGCTGTCATACGGACGTTATTGGAAAGGAGTGACAGCATTGTCACGGAAGAAGAAGACCGTAAACAAGAGGAAGAACACATACGAACAGCCCTCCATACATGTGGTTACCCGGGTTGGGCGATAAAGAAGGTCAAAGAGCATAATGAACAGAAAGAAAGCTATTAGAAAAGATATAAATCCAAGAAAGAAAAAGCACAAGAAAAATCAAGGGGAGTGCTGACTGTCCCATATGTCCACTCATTCACGGAGAAAATACAACGTATATTCACCAAACACAGAGTAGCCACAGTGGTTAAACCTCAAATCACCCTCAGACAGGTTTTAGTTCACCCGAAGGACAAAGTTGAGAAGCAAAAAAGGCTGGAGTGGTGTACAAAATTCCATGCACCCAATGCGAAAAGCCATTTATCGGTGAAACAGGGAGACAGCTGGGACCCAGGATCACAGAACACAGAAAGGAAAAAGAAAAGATCTCTGAGAAAAATTTCACAAGATCTACCCGCAGAGCTTCTACCAATGAGCACCATAAATCAGCCATAACAGACCACGTCTGTCAGAACAATCATATTATGAATTGGGAAGCAAGAGATAGAAATAGTTGAGCAGGAAGGCGACAAGTTTAAGCGATGGATCAAGGAAAGCATATGTATTAGATCTAATACTCCTACTATGAACAGGGACGAGGGTGCCCATCAGCTTTCTCCCATATGGACACAAGTGATCTCCACCCCCAAACCAGGGGGAGAGGGGGCGTCTACAGAGTGACTTTGCGCGTTTATCGCAATAATTAACACCTTCAGAAGCCTATTTAAGGCTTCAGACACTTTTAATGTTTTCCAAGTTTTGATAAAGATGGCTGACAGTCATCGAAACTGGCGGCATCATTAAGACGTTAAGACTGGCAATGTTTCGAGAACATTTAAATCGATATACTTGTATGTTGAGCCAAGGATCATATCTTGAGCCAGTAAGTGCTATTCATTGAGAGTAAACGTTGTCCGACCCATTGAGACAACGTGGATAAAGTCTCATTGACCATGAACTGTAGACCTAAGGACGAAGCATCAGAATTGCATCCGATGGTCAACATTGGCATATAGCCTTAGTGCCATATTCGGGGCACTGTAGTTCACGTCGTTTATGTATATGTTAAATAATAATGGGCCACGAAGAGATCCCTGGGGGACACCTACTTTGACCCATTTCCATTCAGAAGAAATACCCTCAATCTCTACCCTTCGCGGCGACGTTCCTTCAAATACTCACGAATTAAATTGGTAGCAGTAGTTGAAAAACCGTGGGCTTTTAATTTAGCCAACAAGAGATTGTGCCTGACACTATCAAAGGCTTTGCTGAGGTCCACTGCAACAACAGCAACAGATTCTTTGACATCCAGGCTACCAAGCCAGTCCTCTGTCATCTTTAAAATGGCTGCAGTAGAGCAAGAGTGACCCTTCGAAAATCCAGAGGGATTTTGAGAAAGCAAAGGGGCTATTGCAGCATATATTTGATCATAACCAGTCTTCTCAAAGACTTTTGAAAACGTAGTTTAGATGAAAACAGGGCGATGATAGGATTTTTTCAGACTTACTGCCCTTCTTGTTTACAGGAATGATATTATACTGCCCTTCCACTAAGTGGGTATTGACTGAGTCGTGATGAAATAACTTATTTCGTCTGTAATGATCGGTGCAGATACACGTAGTAGGCGTAGAGATGTTGTCTATACCGACCGACTTCCTGAGATCTAGGTTTGTCAAGATGTTTCTCATCTATTCAATGTCAACTGTGTTGAGTGAAAAATCATGTAACTGATCACCACCCATTATTGACATTACACTTGGATGTCTAGATCGCCAGTTTCCAAAACCTCAGTATCATGATTTACAACATCGACAAAATAAGAATTGAGGCATTCAGCCACAGGTCTAGAATCTGCGATAACATGATCCTCCTCGCCTTAGATAACCATACCCTGAGTCAAGAATTTAGCAGCAGAGGCCTCATTCCATCCCAGAAAGAAGCCTCATTGTTTTCCACAAGGGGCCTCATTCTTTCCCATTCTTTTTTAGTAGGCAACGTATTGAGAAACTCTACCTTAGATGTCAACGAGTGTGCTGGTAACCCGTGCAAAAATGGAGCAACCTGTGCCAACACTGTCGAAGGATTTAAATGCACTTGTTCAAAAGGATTTCAAGGAGAAATCTGTGATAAGGGTAGGAGTTATAATTGTGTCGCTGATTAGTAAGCCGTAGTAATTAGGTACAACTGGTGAAGATATATTCCTTTGAACTAGGTGAGGAAACTGTGGTTCACACCGATGAAATGTACACAGGAGATTACACTGCTCACCAATTTTTTCCAGTTGTTGAGAAATTTAATACTCTCTGGCTCTTTTACCGCTCCTCCCAAGCAAACATCTCCTTGATACTTTAGAATTCACAATGTTTTTGCTACCGCGTCAAGCTACGAACTAGAAAAAAACAAAACAAAACAAAAAACAACAACAAAAAAAAAACAAATGAGCAAAATCTAACAAAAATAAAATTTTGTGACCGTCAAGTGCTACCAAGACAAAGAAAACATATTGTCTTAATTGTAAGCGGCGGGAAAAGACGCGGGCAATTCTTAGTTTACAAACTAAAACGCCTCCTCTGTGTAACTTACGTTACTGTGGCAACGGATTGCCAAGTACTACACCAGGTGAAAATTACACAAGGTGTTAATTTTACACGTGCGTTCTGAAATAAATGTCGACAGCATGTACCTTCTTTGAATTGTTTTCGTCCGTCTTCGCTTAGATAACTTGGTAGAGCACGATGAAAAAACTTGGCTGCCGTACTCCAAAATAAAGCGAATGTAAATGATAAAAAATAGAATTGGCTCTCTTGTAACAACATGCCATTTCTTAAGCAATCTAACTAATTTGGACATATAGATATTCCACTTTAAATCACTGCCAAGTCCTAACTGATTTCACACTGTTCACAGTCTCTAGGGTCTGACGGTTAACACAGGTAGGGTCAAAATCTGGCGCGTTCAGTTGAGATCCAGTTTTATAGCCCGAACTTGCTGACTAAAACCATTTCTTCTTCAATATTTACATCGACTCACTGACATTCCTGAATAGTTTCATCCTCAGATGCGTTGGAATGCCCTCTGCAATGGAAGAATGGGGTATTATGGTCTGCTACTAGAGGAGGACAAACAGATATCAAACCTTGTCCAGAGGGAGCTACAGGTTAGGAATGAGTTTTTAGATCATGATAGCCATGACAAACTATATATATCCGCATTAAAAAAGGACAAAAATATAGCTAAATAAATTTAAAATGCCCAGAGTTTTACCAAAATAAGTGGTATAAAAATAACAAATAACACAGTCAAAGAAGACGTACCTATAAAACAAGACATGTTTTCAATGCTCGACAATATTTCCCAATTACATGCATTAATTCGCTTTGATCGGGTTATCAGTTGAGAATTGAGACATATTTCCACGTGCACGGAGGTACATATATGTTGTAGTTAATTTTTTATCTCAGGTAATTTTTCTTTTTCTTTTTCTTTTGTTTTTGGGTATGATAATGTATGCTAATGATGTTTAAACAAAAGAAAAAGAAAAATTACCTGAGATAAAAAAATTAACTACAACATATACTTTCATATTCTTTAATCAGCACCTACCGGCTGCTTGAATGCGTAAGGCTAAGCTAGGCCTAACGTCGAACTTTTCATGAGACGAACTAAATTCTAGTTTGGGCCGACCTAAATTAAGTTTTGATCATCTGTTGGATCAGACGTCGAACTTAGGACGCATCGAAACAAACAATTGAATCAAACCAGAAAGTAATTTTATTAAATTTTATCCCCAACGAGCTGAGGCTAAATATACCTTATCAAACAAGTTGTTAACCTTCGGAAGTACAAGGGGGGGGGGGGGGGGGGGAGGGGGGGAATGCCCAAGAGAACTTGTGCTCTTTTTGCAAAAGGGAATCAGAAACTATTAGACATTTCTTTTGGGACTGCCCTTATTCGAATTCATTCTGGAAATGTATTGAATCATATTATTTTAGGCTGCGAAAACAACTAGTTCACCTAACATTGAAGGAAATTTGGATCGGCTTTTTATCTTCTGAATGTCCCTTGCTTAATTATCTTATACTTATAGGGAAAATATATTTATGGAGTTGCAGAAGGAATGAACTACTCCCAACCATAAACAGTTTTAAAGTTAGAATAAATGGTAAATATGAAATAGAAAAATATATTTGCACTAAGAATAAGAATTTACAAAAATTAATGGACAAATGGACTTTGCAATCTAGTTAGTTTTTCTTCTTTTACAAAAATGATTAGTTTCTTCTTGTTTGAATAGCGCTTGTAAAATAACAGTAGGCATACCTTGTGTGGTGATTGTGCACGTGTGCTTCGGTGTCTAGTCCGTTTGTGCATGTATGCTTTGTGATAATAATTGTAATTGTTGTACTTTGGAATAGCAAATGAAATAATAATAATAATAATAATAATAATAATAATAATAATAATAATAATAATAATGTAAAGCGCAAAAAATACTATTTCTCGCGGTTTTAACCTGCGAGTTTCTAATTCTTGATAAAATCCAAGATGGCGGCCAATATGGCGACCATTGTTGGTGAGGTCCCAGGCCTCCCGCAGCACCACCACACATAAAATATAACTCATCTTGTTAAGAAGATCAAAGGCTTTCCACTAAAGGTAACATATCAGAAACTCCGGGGAGGGGTTCCATCCCCCCCCCCCCCCCGCCCCCTTGTACAACGGTCCGTGTACTTCCGAGAGTTATTTTATCAGTTTAGTTCAACGCATGTGAAGATCGACATTTGTCGTGTTGGACGATCCCTACTCATTCAGACGAACTTCACTGGGCCAGACCTCGAACTTTCATGAACTTAACTCACTAAGTTCAGCAACTCTTATGAAAAGTTCGACGTTTGGCCTAGTCCTAAGTCAAACGTTTTTTCAGGTACAGCATAGCTGTTTGCAATCTGCCAGTCGTTTACAATGTTTTGAGCTCGGGGGCATGTTCCATAAACAAGTACAGTATGTTGCCCAGTATCCGGACACTTCAGTTTAAAATTGCAATAACTTTCCTTTGTTAATCCCAAGAGCTCTGAAATTTGGCCCAGAAGAAAATCTATCTAGTCCTTAATATGACGAAAGACAGTTTAACTTTTTTGCCTTTGTTTCCATCGCTAAATTAATATTTTTGCAGAGCTCTTATGTTGCCCAGTATCCGGACAGCTGGCCCAGTATCCGGACACAACAATAACAACGTAATTGTACATAAATTTCGACAGGCAAGCGACTTATAAGCTTCTCTTGCACTTGCAAAGTAGTCTGGCAATTGATTCCGAAAATATAACCTAGCATCGTGAAATAAAACATAACAAATGACTGGGGTATGGTGGGGAACGCGAGCGGCTGTTTTAAAAATGGTATAATTTCTCACTTCTTTGTCTAGGAACTTTTTCACTGATTTAAGGAAGGCATCGGTGGACATGCCGAAGCCGCAGTTTGCAAGCTTAATTAGCCAATCTGCAAACAACTTTCTTTCTTCATTTTTTATTTAAAGAAAAGCTTGGGGAAGGGACCTCAACCAGACGGTCAAAGGTCACTTTCCTATTTAGTCTGACCTGCAGTGTTGATTTGCAAGTTTACTATTTACACATTTCTTTCTTTGTAGGCTCTTCGTCGCGAACGTGTTCTAAGGCAGGAAATTGGAGAAAACCGAACTTTACAGGCTGCGCTTCTCCTGAGTTTCTCAAGCTCGCTAACATGGTATATTGTTATCTTATTTGAGAACAGGAGACCTTTAAAAAATTAACAATTAGAATCAACAATTAGTCGCCGAAGGCGACGTGAATATCGGCGAATAGTCACTGAGACGAAGTCGAGGTGACTATTTACCGATATTCACGTCGCCTGAGGCGACTAATTGTTTTAGTATAATTACATTCATGATTATTAGAGAAAATAAAATTATTGATCAATTTCCGACTCCGAAACATCAATAAATCTGGCTGCCATTTTAAAAACTGCTAGCCTTCAATGTTATAATCACCGCGCGATGATTATAGCGGGATAAAGCAAAGCTCCTAGCCAATCATAGCGCTCTATTTTCGATAATCATCAATCTAATTATACTAATAGAAAAGAAAGAATTTTCCATTTCAAATTGATAAAAGAAACAAGAACAAAAACAAAAGAAAAAAAAGAATAGTTCTGAGTTTCTTGTTGAGTTTAGAAGGAAATAAGTACAGGTAATACCGACGAGTCATTAGAGAGTTTTAGATTCGAGTTTACCGCGAACCTCCAACCGCTGGAGGTCACGTGACAAGTCTTTCGCGTCACGTTTAAGGTTTACGACGTACGTTTTCAACGTGGGGAGGTAGGTTTTCACGTATGTCATTTACCTGAAAGCTTTTAGCGTATAATTCTTGTTTTATCCCACGTAATGATACAAAAATCTTGTGGAGCAAGTCTTTATCCATTAGCAGAGGCACAAATTCGGGCGAAATACTAAATTTGATAAATCCTATGGATCATGAAAACAAGTGCCATTCACGGCTGCTTATTCAAAATGGCGGCCCTAATCTAATCCACCGCCAATCTAAATCGAATTATATTTAAACGTCGAACCGCAAACGGGTAACCGCAAACCGCGGTTAGAGGTTCGCGGCAAACTCGGATCTAAAACTCTCTAATCTTTGTCGGTCTGTTTAATTTTGTCCTTATAAGTTTCCGTTCGTGTCTCTGTAACACAGTGTTGTTAATAATGGTTATTTGCGCTATTTGCATTGAACCTTGGTTGTAGGCTATTTGCACGGGGCATTGCTTGCTTAGTGCAAATTAGGGTTTTTGTTATTAAAACCTTGCTGGGATTACCAAATTACAATGAGGAAAAAAAAAAGCGAAATGAATTCTGGTCTTACTGGTAAAAAGAAGTCATCGTACAAATGGCCTAAAGTATTAAATTCAAAAATATAGTGTTAGATATGGCACCAGTACAATGGCTTATAAGAGTTCGTCCACACGAATCTTAATTTTTTTGAAACCACAATTTTTTCTCTTTTCTTTCCGTTTCCTTTCTTTATTTCTTATCTCTTTATTTCTTTCTTTCTTTATTTTTCATTTTACACGAGGACCTTCCGTCTACACAAAACTGAGTGAACCCACTTGTTGAAACTGCATCTTTTTTAATCGAAACTGTACTCTCCAGAATGTTTTGTTTTGTTTTATTTTGTTTTGTCTTTAGTTTCTTTTTTGGTTCTGTCAGATTTGCAAATTCTTGTAGGCGATTACCACCGGATATTTTCAAATTCATTTAATTATGCCTTTTTATCCTGTCTTGGCTTGTATGGACGAGGCCTTAAAAGTAATACTTCTTTAACCTGAACTTCATTCTAAACTGCCCTTTTCATTTAGACGCACGCAATTATGGGTGGCCTTCATTCAGACCTCAATGTTGGACAAGTGCTTTCAAAACTATTCAGTGTTACACAGCCAAGAAATAACAGTTCCTCAAGACCGGCACAGATCTATGGGGGAGACTTGATTATAGCAATGGATATACTTTTTCAAATAGCTGAATATAATGATAGATTTGGTAACGTTAGTTCGAAAGAAGATTTCCAAAACTACGTAAAAGTGGCCAGTAATTTATTGGAACCAGTAAACAGAAGAACTTGGATAGATCTTGATACAGTAAGTCTGTTGACCTGGCATTATGCCGCATGGTAACAGTGCCATTTCTTGTTTACAAGACTAGCTTCTTTAAGATATTTCTCTTCAGCTCATGTCAAGACATCAGATATCAAAACGTGACTGAAGATTCGGAGATGCAGCAGAATTCTTAAACTGACTAGCTACTGCTCATTGCCTACAAAACGTCCCCTTACACGTGTCCTTATATTGTGATGCCTACAATTATTTCCAATAAACACCGCTTCTCTTCACCGATCAGCTAGCGAGATTTAGGTGCGTGTGTCCGCGCAATTTGAATATTACAACCTGTGATCAGAAGTTCCTTTGAAACAAAAAAGAAGAAGAAGAAGAAGAAGACTGAACCACCTCACCACGACCTTTTTTTTACTATGCATGTTAAGTTTTATTTGTTCTTTATAGTTGATGTGTTTGTAAGTTATAACCTATCCCTCTCTCTTTACGTTCTTGGCTTACTAATGTCTTGTGAGTAACTGTGCCCATTTTTGTAGGTAGCTCTCTTTAAAACGTTTTACTATATAAAAGGGTATGGGATTTTAATAGAGCCGAAATCACTTGTGGAACCTGCCGATAGACAGTTAAGACATTTAGATATTTGCCTCCCTCATCTGCAGGGGTTCAAATGAAGCGTGCACAGATTCTTAGTGCAGGTGGAAGTGCAAAACTTGGTTGGTAAGCGACGAGGGAAGCGCCATTTTGAGTTCTCGTGCTTGCGCTCAGCCGACATCCAATAACGCCCCATCGAAGTTCTGCGGAAGAGTCTACACAATAAATTTTAGAGCTCAAAAGGAGGTCGGACACGTCTTAAACCCTTGTCCTTATAAAAAACCTTACTGTTAAAGTTTTAAGTTCTAAGGAAAACAGAAGAAACACCAACTTAAAAGACAGCAAAGAGCCTTGAACACTGTCAGATACTCATGGGCTCCTGACACGTTTTACTACATTAAATTTAAATAGCCACTGCACTAAGGCGGTGCAGTCGGTGTCAACAGCCATATAATCGGCACAAGAGCAGTAATTTTTTTTTTATAGTTTTTCTGATTGTAAAACACAATCGAAACTCTAAGTTATATCTTTTCCTACCAAATGGGCTTCCGTTTTTATTGACCTTGTCATATTCTTATTGGGTTTCGATTTCCAAAACATTAATTTTAAGGTAACCATAACTATCACTATACATAGTTGCAAAACATAATCGCAGCTCTATGTTTTGCGCTTTGTTTTCTTTGGTAGTAGTGAATTTCCTACTTACGGTATTCAGCTTTTCTTCATAAAACGATATAACAAATGGTACGTTGTCTAAAGCACAGGAGTGTTCTACCTCCTTTTGAGGTATAGTATATAGGACAGGATTTTCACAGCAACAACAATTATCAGACTCGTTTGAATTCTCCACAGGCTGGTCAAAACAAGAGTCAAATGATGGTTAAGACGATGGATGCATATGGACTGGGAGTCGCGGCCACACTTAACGCATCGACGAAAATGGTTTTTCAATCCAAAAATTTGATAATGAGGATTGATCACGTTGATCAAAACAGCACGGTACAAACAACTCAACTTGTACTTTATCAGTACAATGCTATTAGAGCCCCTTCCATGGGCCTAGTTGACAGGGCTGGGCCGGTTACCGGGACGAAACAATATTTCCTTGGGCTCACATGAGAAACTTCAGCCCGGTTTCTGAGACGAAAAAAAAAGGGGAAGACCCGGGCGACGAGCTCTAGCGCGAAATTCGAGAAACAAAGCAAACATGGCGAAACAGAAAGTCAAAACTTTCGCGCCTATCATAGCTTTGGCAACTCTTCTAAATGTATCACTGAAGTCAAATGGGATGCTTATAACGTTGAAAATACAGCAGGCAAATCAAGACGATACCATCCGGGCCGCTAAATTCATCCCGTCTTCATCTAGACTAGGCTGAATTGTTCATATGGCAACCCGCTTACCGAGGCCCCGGTTGGAAAAACTGAGATCACCTGACGGTTACCGAGCTAGCCAGCCTTTTCCTATGAGATCCCGGAAACTGGGCCAACCCGGTCAACCCGGCGGGCTGATGTGTGAAGAGGCCCTTAATAAACTAGAAATGCGTGTCTTACAAACCCTGGCGAAACTCGGGGTGCCATTCAAGTTATAGCCTGTTCCAGGCGTTCAGATAGTGGGGAGCGGTGCGAAGTAAAAAGGAGCGCGAAAAAGTAAAGCGAGGGAGGAGGAGAGGTGAGAGAAGGAACGCCTGTAAGATTTGTTTTAAATAGACTCTTCCGCCCACTCAGACCGCATCAGCTATAGATGGTCTTCACTTGTCAATCATGACTGGTGTTACAACCCCATACATTTATTATTTTTCTTGCGAATAAATCAAAATTTCTCAGAGCAAAAATTAATATTATGTGTACATAATCTTGCTAAAAACCTAATGTAAGAATTTCAGACAACAGAGAGCTGGAGAAGTGTTCATATACAATGAATTTTTTTACGGCTTTAAAACATGATTTCAGCGTGTACGTGAAAAAATTATGAATCAAGCGACAAACAAATATCGCTCATTTCCAAAGAAAGTCGTTAACTCAAGCAATGAAAATGCACAACAATTGAAGGGAAAATTTACTATTCGATGATTGAGTGGACGATGAGTAGCGATGATTGCAACTAGCTTTCCAACCTTTCCTTCTTGAAGACAACCACGATTTGGGGCTTCAGTATACAATTTCACAGCTTCCCCTTTTAACTCCGATTATGTTCAAATGTTCCACTTGGTCTTTCATGATGGCAATCAACAGAGTTACCACAACAGTCGTAAATGGCATTCTATCCTGCCTTCATTCCAACGCACGCTTTATTCTAGGAAAAATCCTGAAAATAAGACTTTTTCCAAAACATCTATCCTCCCGACTAGGTGTTTTAAACAGTTCTTTGCTCTTCGCGTTTAGCCTCCACGTTTGGAAAGTCACTCAGCGCTGTGGTTGTTGCGAGTTCGAATTCTGCGTGATGGGACGTACAGTCTCTCATCACCGCCATATCGCATTTCTCTCTGTGATCGAAGACGCTCCACTGTTGACAAAAACTGTCAAAATCAACCACTCAGAGGGTATACCAGGATCTGGTATACCGGAACGCACTTTTGTCAAAAATTCTTACAAGAATTCCCGCACCTCTCTCCCCAATCCCCTTCTACTTTTCATTGCTTTCTTTACTTCGCACCGCTCTCCATTATCTGAACGCTTGGAACAGGCTATTCAAGTTAAGGCCTGCCGGGAGGGGTAATGGAAACTGGTTTATGTTGAGGGACTAGCTAGAGACCTGTTTGGAAAGTCCCGGTAACTTTTCGGGCCAGGAAAGCTATTTTGTGTTGCTGTGTTCCATTCAAGATCAAAGTCTCAATAATTTTGAAAATACTGCAATGAAACTATCAGTTAACGAAGCAAAACTGACATTTTGTTTGTTTGGAACTGTGCTACTATTCAACAGGTTTTGATTTGAAAAATTTGCCTTCGGGCCAGAAACGTTTCCGGGTCTTTCGAGGAACGGGCCCCAGCCGTGAATATCCTTCTATTTTTTTTTTTTTTTTGCGTTTCATTGCCTTATTTGAATCATTAATGGTCAGTTGCTATGGTTACGAGATATGACGTCATAAGTATCAGGACGTCAAGCCAATTTTTCGTGAAAATACATGTTTTTTCATTTTTTTTTCAACAATAATGGTAAATCTTGTGACTAAAATCCTGCAAAGTGTTTATTTATGTGTTATTTTTCATGTAAAGCACAAAGAATTACTATTCCTCCCGGTTTTAACCTGATTTCAAATTCTTGGTAAAATCCAAGATAGCGGCCAAGATGGCGACCCTTCCACTAAAGGTAAAATCGTTTCAAAATACTGTAACATATCAAAAACTCCGGGGAGGGGTTACATCCACCCCCCTCCCCCCTTGTACCACGCTGGGGGTATGAATTTGCGTGTACGTCCGAGGGTTAATTTGAAGCTACAATAGATGAATGTTGATTAGTGGGTTCTTTACTCTCTAGAATAGGTATTCATTCTTTTTGCTTGCATCTGACATGTATTTGTCTCAACCAAACATAAAATAGACGAAATGTTGACAGAAAGTTTAGAATGGAGACAAACTTTGCCAAGGACAAGCTCGAATAGAGCCAAATTTAGTAGCTACAGGCCAGGGAATTGACCTATAAGAATAACGGAGGGTTCTAAAATTTCTTGATATTGCAGGGAACCCGCTTAAATTAGAGCTTTGCTGTGTGTTTGAGTGTCTATGATGTGAGAGGTTACGCTCATTTTCTCTTTCAGCTGCGCAAAGATGGTTTGCAGGTTGCATACAATCAAAGCTCCATCTTCTTACCTCCACAAGTTTTTCATTCCTCTCAAGATTCCAAAGTTGTTACCTTGGTTTATTTGACATTGGGCGGTGTGTTATCACTCAAGAAAAAAACTGGTGGCAAGATGTTTCCCAGAACTACCATCGTTTCTTCTACAGTTGAGCCCAGGCCCTTGGACGACTTAAAGAACCCTGTTAAGATTATCCTCCAAAACAGAAAGGTATAAAGACAGTTTTGGTCACAAAGTTTTATTTAAATACGGTCATTTGGTCGTCGATCGTTGACGGCTGCATAGTACATGTATTTCCTGAAAAGGTCATTTTTTTAGCGTTGGTCCTAATTCTTAAAGCCAGATGTTGAATAGTTGGCGTAGTTTGGGGTATTCTGATTGACAAATGACACATGCATGTTGATGTGCGCCATACGCACCGGCGCTGGAAATTTCAGGAACTCTACTATATGGCTACAAGATTTAGTGCTTGCTGCAGTGGATTTTTGCAATTTCCAAAATAAAATGATCGGCACTGTTTCAGTCTCAATTATATTTCGACTGTCTTCAAATGACTACAGAAAACAGGCCCCAGTTGTTCGAAGGCCGATTAGCGCTAACCGAGGGTTAAATTTTATCCTTGGTTTCTTTTTCTTTTGTTCAAAAGAGCTTTCCCGGATAATTTTCTTTATTCTTTTAAAAGCAACAAATCATCAAATTGTAGGCAAAAAGAATAAAACTGAATTTGCCTTTTAAGCTTTCATATCTGAATTCAAATTTCGTACTAACCCCGGTTATCTTAACCCTGCTTTGAACAACCCGGCCCAGGAAATTAAAGCGAAAGGGGGAAAGAAAGGCTTCATTCTTAACCATTCAACTTCCTTATCTAATGTTAGAACTGAGCCTGAGCGTTATAAATGAAGTACTTTCAGCAAGAGCGTGGTTAACATATTTGAAGTTTATCTGTGTCTCTTTTTAAGGTGCTTCCACGTGCCGTCACGTCAAAGGAGACGCATTGTGTCTTTTGGCGCCCAAAAGAACCGCCTGCCATGTGGAAAACCAGCGGCTGCCAACTTGTCCGCAGCCAGTCAAACGCCTCAATCACAACATGTGAATGTGACCATCTAACTGTCTTTGCAGCTCTTATGGATCCATACGGTTTAAATGTAGGTACTACATATTCGTGATAGAAAGAACAGTCAATTTGGATTTCCTCTACTTGCTTTGAATGCGGACGTTTCCTGGTTCTTTTTAATTATTACATTTCCCTTTTAATTAGATCGCGTAGATTCCTACTGACACTGTTTACCTTCGCACATGTCTTTTAAGGAGCTATGCCAAGATTTCTTGGCTTTATTACGAAAAAAAAATGTTGAAATCAAAGACAATCATTAAATAATTGTTTAGTTCTTAAACTTATTCTACTGCTGAACTTCAATATATAAGTACATGTTTTTGGCTTTCCATGGCCAGGATGGAGAACGACTGGTACGGTAACTTGACATAATTTGGCCGACGTTTTAGGTTAAACTCCAGTGTTTTCGAAAAATAACCAAAAACATATTATTGGCTTTCACTTCGACAGAATCATTATTTGATATTCAATCTTTTAGACTGTCCCAAGTATGAGCAAAGATGCCAGAGAAAACTTAGTTATAATCTCAGTGCAGCTTTGACAATGAATGTGGAACTCGCTATGACTTAGGGCCTGTTTACATGGAGGTGGAGAACCCCCGGTAGGTGAGGTAACCAGCTTATGTGGGGTAACGAAATATTCCTCCATTACTTGCAATCTTTCGACCCCGCCATCCCGGAGTGCACTTTCTCAAGATTATTGAATGGTCGCTAAGCACGTAAACTAGAAAAGTGCCGGTAAACCACGTGCTATGGCGATTAATGCTTGTCTACACTCACTTGCTGCTCTTGCTGCAACCTTCAGTGCTGTGGCTTTCTATTGTTACCTTTAATAATGATGCAAAGCCACCGTCAAAGTGATTATTGTGCGAATTTGATGTATCACGAATCCGACCCCGGCTAGTGGGGTTACCCCACCTTGAACGTTTACATGGCAAAATCTGACCCCGGCTGAGAGGGTTACCCGGTCTGGCAGACCGGGCTACCCGCCTTGGCTGGTCACCTCACCTTTCATGTAAACGTGATCAAATTAAAATGAGAGATCATAATTATGGACATGTGGGTACCCCACCTAAGCGGTTTACCTCACCTACCTGGGATCCCCCACCTCCACGTAAACAGGATCGGCCACGTTCCATTCCAGCTGTCTTAGTTTGATTTTTGCCTCGTTTCTCGCCTCTAAAATACTCCCCATTCTTAGCTTGAATTGTTGCCTAATTCAAAGACCGAAGAATGCTTTGTATCTCGATGAGTAAACTCCGCATCATAACTAACATTTTAATATTCACTGCGTTATTCTTTCTGCTACATGCTGTAGAGAAGCCTACGTTTTTGTACGTTTTGTCTTTGACTATCAAAACATTGTAATTAACGGAAATAGCTTTTTCGGGTCAAGTAAGTATACCGTGGTCGCTTCTAACCGACTCTCTTATCTTTGTTAAGACGACATTACCTCACAAGCAAGCCTTGGAAATCATATCGATAATTGGCTGTTCCATCTCACTGTTTTCTGTTCTTCTTACCATGGCTGTTACTTTGGTCTTCTGGAGGGAAATTAAAGGTTCGAGAGTAAAAGTTTTGCTAAACTTATGCGCTGCCATTGCCTGTAGTTGTATACTTGCTATATTGGAAGGCTCAGCAAGAAACAAAGAGGTATGTAAAATTTTTCAAATTAGAAGACAATATCGTGATAGACTCCACACTATAGGACACTTGCACTACGATGATGTCGTTTTTCTAAAACTTCCTAAATTCTTCCCTTTGTTGTTTTCTTGTGTAAATTAGAGGGCTATTGTTTTTTTAAACCTCAGTGAGATTGACAAATTTACTAATAAGAAAGCAAAAACTGAAATAAATTCTGGTAGCTGAAGTCAAATGTCCGACCTATCGTGTCGCCACCAAGAGCGGGCTCTTGGTCGCCACTGATAAATTGCCTATCTGAATATTCAAAGAAATATTCGAGTCAGCAAAGTAAGCCTCTGTCGGTCGTTCACGTATCAGAAAATAGTCTATACACCGCTTGCACATCTCCCATAATGCAAGTTCCACCCCCCCCCCTTTCCACCACCACCCCTTGGATTTTTGCATAAGCACTGTTTCATTGTTTTCAATTTGTTTTTGGGACGGCTGTAATACCCAAAATGCAAAATTTGGGGGAGTAAATAAGGTGCATTGTGGTAGGCGCAAGTGGCGTATTAAATATATAAGTTAAATTGATTTATAGTCTTCTGTATTATCTTAACTTGTAGCCCGAGTGCACTGTGGTCGCTGCCCTACTGCACTATTTTTTGCTCGCCCTATTTTCATGGATGCTGTGTGAAGGCATACTGCATTACATTGTTATCGTACGAGTTCTTCACGGACACGCTGAGGATAAAGTCAAATTCTTTTACTTGTTTGGATGGGGTAGGTACACTCCCTAAGATTTTCCTGTTGGAAGAAACGCGTATGTAATATACTGTGTAAGGCTGTTATCATCCCTGTAAAACAGGACTAGACTGGACTCTTCGCGTTCATTTGAAATATATAAGTCTGTTAAATAAATAAATAATAAAATGAAAAAAGATACCTGGCCTACCAGGAAGGAGATTTTAGGTCAGTCCTGCTAAGGGAGAAAAAATTACGACTACAAAACGCCGTGGTGACTAAATTACCAAGAGACTTAAGGTGGCTCCGTAATTAATACGAAAGCATTTAGCTGTGACAAATTTTCCGTCATAACTTTTTCGTTTTTACGCGATCCCTGCGAAACTTTGCAAAGAACAACAGAAGTCATTTGGTAATAATGTGAAATTTTCCGAGTTTATTGATGGTAAATATTTCTTGAGAAATTAGCGCTTAAAAGTACCCTACTGTTCAAAGAAAATCGCGTCTAGCAAAAAATTTTGCTAATATTTTTTACTGAAATTTCTGGTATCGGCTTTTGTTGATTTAATAAATATGCCAAAGAAATTTCAGAAAAATCGTTGGAGCAGAAGTCCATAACTAAAAGTCGCTCAAAATTCAGCTGTAAAATTGTTTTATATTTCAAAAAAAAATTACTATCAGGTAGAAGGAGCCACCAGTTCGAATTTTCGGGACAAGTAAATTCAATGTTTGCCAATTCTGAAAAAAAAAAAAGAAAAGCCGATTGCCTATCGTGCTATTCTTTGAAATAAACTTTTTAGTTTAAGAAGCACTATGAATTGCTCCAAACCTTGCTCTGAAGTCGAATGCATCCTCAACGGCTTATCCTACTATACGTTGCTTCCAATTCAGGAAAAAGGTATTCGGATTATAAGCTACCTTCTATCGAAGCTCAGATAGGACTGTCCAGCACTTTTGTTTATGACCAGAAAATGAGCACGAGCGGCAGCTCTGCGAGGAATTCGCACCTCAGCCAGGGGGGACGAATGGCAATGATGCCCATGTCTGCGAATTGAACTGTATAAACATGTATTGCAGAGCAAAACAAAATAATCAAGAAAAAAACTACCCATTCATTGAAGGAAGGAGTGACAAAAATTTCAGAGTTGTAAATTTATTGACGGGCAGTATTTTTGCGATAATTTTATTTTGCACTGTGGTATGTAATTCGGTTCACAGGCATGGGCATCATTGTCGTTTGTCCCCCCTGGGTGAGGTGCGAATTCTTTGCAGAACTGCCACTCGTGCTCATTTTATAGTCATAAACAAAGGTGCTGGACAGTTCTATCTGAGCTCTGATACGAGGTAGCGTCCAATCTAGCTCAATACCTCTTTCCTGAGTTGGAAGCAACAAACGGCAGTAAAAGTCGATGAAAATGCATTGCAGTACATCAAAATGTATGTAGCAGGAGTTTGAGCCAAAACTGCCAAGGGATATTTTAAAAATGTCAAGAAACAAGTCATTCTACTTCAGAGCAAGGATTGGAGCGATTTATAGGGCTTCTAAAACTAAAAAGTACCCTTTAAAGAATAGCACATCTTTTCGTCATCTTTTTTCAGCAAAAGAAAAATAAAAACGCTGCTAAGTAAGGAAAATCTTGTGAATGTTGAGGATACAAAGTTAATTTTCTTCACGTTCAGCTCAATTTGATTTAGTGTAAACGTGATCGATACTGTCGGCTATAAAGCGTTTTCCCTCACATGGTCAGTATCTATGTAAATTTATTGGAACAAAAGAAAGCGTTTGCACAAGAAAAGAGTTCAACTCCTACAGGATTGGTTTGAGACACCAACAAGGTCGCCGTTTCATTGTTTTGGGACACCAATATGACCGCGGTGACTTCACGTGAAAACACTCTATATCACATAAACCTGACGAAGAATCTAGTTTAAATTCCACCACTTCAGGGTTTCTTGTAAGAAAGCTTAGTAGGTAACATGATTGTTGCGTCTTTTCTGCGTCTATACATGAAACAATAAACAAAAACAAAAACAAATAAATAAATAAATAAATAACGAAAACAGCCGAAAAAAGGCACCAATAAAAGAACGAAGAAAACAAACCAAGGGGAAAAAAACACACACACACGAGAATAGCGGCATGATGCTGTTAAGATGTTATTATGCGTGTCATATTGGTGTCTAATTACCGTAAAATTCCAATAATAAGTCCGGAGGGTTATATTTTTCAGAGGCCCATTTTGAGGGGTTTATATTCGGAGCGGCTTATGTAGGGAGGGAAATTCGCGTTTCCAAATAGATTGGACTAGCCTCATACTTGAAAGGAAGTTTACCTTTTTTCTTTGTTTTACTTTGTATTTAAAGGCAATTTCCAAACTTCCAAGTACAAGCCCCCCCGCCCCCACCCCTTGGAGGGGCGATTTAACGTTAAGAGTTTGAGAGGCTTCTATTTGGAGTGGCTTATACATGGAGGGGCTAATTTTCGAAATTTTACGGGATGTTTTAAAATTTCTAGGTTTTCCAGCCATAATGGTTATAATTTCGCTGTCTGTCACCCAGCTGAAAAGATATGGTCACAAAGAAGCTTGCTGGTTAAATGCTGATGAGGGATTGATTTGGGCCTTTATTGTCCCAGCTCTAGGTGTTATTCTGGTCAGTAAAAAAACACATTTAACGTGTCTAGTCTTATCATGCCTAACCCAGGCGCGGATCTAGGATAAATACTGACTGATTTCCTGAACGAGCACCGAACTCGCAAGCTTATCCGGGGGTAGGCTCCCCAAGGAAATGTTTTGGATTTTTTAAAAATCGTTTAAGTCCCCTTTCCTGGGTTTCCGATTCATTCAGACGGGATATTGGCCAGATTTCAAATTGGAGAGTGTTTTTTTTTTTTGTTATAAAAAATATATTTATTTTGAAAAATCTGACCGATTTCCTGTGGAAACCCGTGTGGATCCACGCCGGTACCCATATGGTAGATTAAACCTTTTCAACTATTTGAACCGACTGTTGTTTGAAGATGAAAAATATTCTGTCTGCGCAAGTGTGTTTTGAAGTCTCCCTTCCTCAACGCACTATCAATAAGCAAATCGTTGTTTAAGTTGGAGGCAGTCAGCTACTGAAGCTACACCTAATTTCCCTTCTATTTCTCCCTTAAAATATTTCAGAAAAGCCTAGATTATAAAGATTATAAAGTTATCTGTCATAGGCTCTTCAAGATAATAAATATTTTGGACCTGCCGGAACCAACTGATGCCGGGTCATTCTAAAGGCTTACAAACCAAAAAATTCAGTGAGATGTACGGGAATAGACATTGCAAAACTGGAGAAAACATGGAATTCATTCCGAAGGTCTAAAACTTGTTATTGACTAGTCGAAATGTCAATGAAAATAGTTTGTGTTGGCAAAACATGTCTTTCAATAAATTGCATTCCGTAAATAATGGTAAAGTTTTGTTGCTGAAAGTACATTTAGGATGATTAAAACAGTTTCCGGTCGCCTGTTGCTTCGTCGGGATGGCAACAGCCTTAGAAAACAGCCTACATTTCGAGACGCCACCACTGGTTTCCCTGCGAAATGACGTAGAGACGAGCGCAGAAATTCCATACTGATGACGCGTCACTACCCAGATCTGGTTAGTACTTCTGATTGGTCGTGCCGCGTGGAAAATTTTCTTCGGCCAATCATATGCACTTACCAGATCTGGGCAGTGACGCTTCATCAGTATGGAATTTCTGTGCTCGTTTCTCAGACGTCAGTTCGCGGGGAAACCAGTGGTGGCGTCGCGAAATGTTAGTTGTTTTCTCAGGTTGGGATGGCAATCAAACTTAAAGAATTTGAAAAAATCACTAAAAATATATTATGGTTAGTGATCCCCGATCGGATTAAATTTGTCTGATGTCGTCTTCATAACTCTACAGTAGCATCTTGTGTATGATGGAAACGCCATTAAGTAATGCCAAGTAAAAAATGGACCTGAAACAAAATGCTCGCCACATTTTCCGCCTTGAAACTCAAAGAGTAACGTGGTTCGAGGTTACTTGCTAAAATTTTTGCAACTTTTACAGGTTAATATGGTAGTATTTATTTTGGTTATGCGCCAAATGATGGGGGCAAAATACATGCAATTTCTGTGACTTTTACAGGTTAATATCGTGGTTTTTATTTTGGTTATGCGCCAAATGATGGGAACAAAATATATGCAGAACAAGACACAGGTGGAAAAAGTGAGAACTGGAGTCAAAGCCTCTGGGGTCATTCTTCCATTGCTTGGAATCACTTGGCTGTTTGGGTTGTTGAGTTTCAATTCCGATACCATTATCTTCAAGTATATATTCACCATATTCAACTCTCTTCAGGGCCTGATGATCTTCATATTTCATTGCATTCTTAACAAACAGGTAATACAAGTTTGCTTGTTTGTTTGTTTGTTTTTTCTTGTTTGCATTTCTTTGTGTTTTATTTACAGTTTTTCTTTTTCCGTCTTGACATTTATGTGCTAAATTTATTCAGTTTAATTAACACTTTTTGTTGCGATAATAAACTCCAACGTGACACCATGATCCGGTAACTTAAGTCGAGGCCATTCTAAGTTTCCTCTCCTGATCATTTGTGGTCGACAATGGAGATCAGTTGCGGTCGAAGATCATTTGCAGTCCATTTTGAGGATCATTTTCGGTCTGGGAATCATTCACGGTCGGGGATCAGTTGCGGTACAGTGTACTGTACACTCGACAAATTTTCATACGGCGGGAGCTAAAACACAGGCATTGAGATTTGCATAGTGAGACGGAAGCATTCCATCAAGTGAGACATCGAACTTGCGGTTGCTGTTCTTGTCAGCGCTCTCCATCGTTAACCGTTGCTGGCCCGCATTATCCGTGTTCCATTATCTGTGTTCCATTAGTAGTCAATGATTCCTTTAGTAGTAGTAATTTTCCTGATAAAGTAAAGCCCTGTTTTTAAGAAAGGCTCAAAATTTGACAAAGACAATTATAGACCAATTTCTGTTCTTTCCAACTTTAGTAAATTATTTGAGAAAGCTGTATCGTCGCCTATATAGATATTTGGAAGAATTAATAATTCTCTATCCATTCCAGCCTGTTTTCAGAGAAAAATGTTTGCCTTCCGATGCTCTTATTTCTATCACCGAAACTATTCGGCAGTCCATTGATAATAATGAATTTGGCTGTGGAATATTTGTCGATTTGAAAAAAGCATTTGATACTGTCAATCATGCATTTTTTTAACTAAGCTTACCCATTAGGGATTAAGAGGTGCTGCATATAAATGGTTTAATTCATATTTATCCCAAAGAAAACAAGTGTAAGTGTAAATGGCCATAATTCTTTCTCTTTACCTGTGTCTTGTGGTTTCCACAAGGATCTATTCCAGGACCTCTTTTATTCTTATTATATGTCAATGACTTGCCTAATGCGTATAGTTTGTTAAAATTTCATTTATTTGCTTATGATACTAACCTCTTTTTTTCTAGAAAGAGCCTTGGTCTCCTTGAATCAGCCTTAAATCAGGAACTTAAATACATTGCCGAATGGATGAAAGTTAATAGATTAGGACTCAATATTGTCTCTAAAACTAATTTTATCCTTTTTCATTCTTGTAAGCTTAAGCTTAATCAGTCATTTTCTGTTAAAATTGATATCTATCTTTCCCTTTCAACCGGTATTGAATAACTGACTTAAACTGAGCTAAATTTTATCACTTGACCTCAACAGATAAAAGACGCATTTAGAAAGAGAAGAAAAAGATGGGTCTCTGCACGTCATGACAAGAGAACATCCCTAAACCTAAAAAATAAATTTGAGGCTGCGGTTATCCCAGGACAATGTGAGTTAGGCACTGAATGTATTTCTTTCATTATTATCGTTATCGTTGGCCATGCGCACGAAGTTGGTGACAACCTTTTTTGAAAAGGTCAGCGCTACATTAACTGCATGTTACATTTCCTTTAACTCGGAAACTTGATTTTCTGCTCGATTGCTGTGCAATCAGTGTGCGAGCACATACTTTATGAATAAAACTTTAAGTTCATCGAATACAAGTCGTATATTGTATGAGCTCCACTTATAAGGCGGATTAGGAAAGGAAAAGATAGTTTTTGATTTTATCAACCCTGTCTTATAGGTGGGCTTTCGGGCCTAGTTATAAAAGGGACGATTAGCGATAATCTAGGTTACCATGAGAACTGATATGCTCCATTTAGATGCACTTAACCCAGAGTTATGCAACAAACCAGGCTTCGATCAACTCAGTCCTTGACGTAAAACACCCTTTGAGCAGGGACCACTGTCATTTGCTATCATCGCTTGCAGCCAAACGGGTCAATTAAGATCGTGCAGATGGTTCAAAATGATCGGAACCGGAAATTGCGTGGTTGCTCTCCCAAGCTCCGGGCGCATGAAAATGTGAACAAATGTCTTACGGCCTAAAGTCAGCTTGATCATGGCTCTTTGTAGAAAAATGAAAACCGTTATGTTGGTGGATTTACTAGTATGAGAAACATGATATGGAACATATCTGCTCTATTTCTCTGTTTCATTGGCCTTGATGTATTTTATTATTATTATTATTATTGTTATTATTATTATTATTATTATTATTATTATTATAATTATTAATATTATTGTTGCTATTATTAATTTTTGCACACCGATCAGGCTAACTCTGTTTCCTTGGAATAAGAAACTGTCATCGACTATCTTAAGGGTGCGAAACAGGAAAACAAACTATCATCGACTATCATGAACAATTTGAACATGCCCGGAGAGCGTGATAGTTGAAGACAGTTTTGTGACAAACGGTCGAAACTAAGATCGACTACCCAGGACCGTTTTGAACTCAAAGCGGTTAATTCGAATTGAAACAGCTGCTGCTCGTCCATTTGCTCGCGGGACTTTGGTTACTTTCTCTATGCAATGTTATCGGTTTTTTTTTTTAGTTCTGGCTAAGTGGTCCTGGATATATATTTTTTATCGCACTGTAAGGTCTCTTTTTTAATTGTCTATTGCATTACGTTTTATTTACTTGCGCTTTAATTTTAACAGCGAAAAACCTGTCAAATCCGATCAAAGATGGGGTCGATCAGCTTCCGGAGACACGAGGAATTCATTCTGACACCATGAAGTTCAGCACTTTCATAAGTCAAGATGATGTGGGCTGTGGTGTTGTCCAGGATCTACCTTTGGAAGGCAACATCAATTAACGCTGACTGCAGATGATTAATTTCAAATTTATGCCGGCAACCATCATCGTATTTTGGTTCTTCGTATACAAAGTTTGATTCACTTTGTGAAACAGAAATTAAGCTTCATACTGGATTGGCGAAGTTTTTTATTGAGCCCTATAATTTAATTTTGATAGAATTGTCACAGGACTAATCTCCCCGATTTTAGATATATTTGAAAAGTTAATGAAAGTTTGATAAATATCCGATCAATAGGCTTTTAAGGTTCTAGAACATTCTAAGTATTTACCCGCGTTTAAAAATGAAACATGATAAATAACCAATTTGCTAATTAGCTTATTAAGTTAAATATAAGCAGTGTGCTTTTTGAGAGAGGGACATCTTGTCTCTAAACTTGATGTCCCTCGGAAAACACTTATATCCTTTAAATGAACATTTCGACCTTTTTAGTAATTAAACTTAGGAAACTCGTTCATTTTATGTTAACACAAGTTTTTAAGAGTAGGAAGCGTTTAATTGTTCTAATTGCAACCTAAGGCAAACATATTATCCACGCAAACAACTGAATTGAGAGCCGCTGAGAAACAAGTTTTTTAGAGGGAGAGGGAGAGGGATAGTGAGTAAACTACAGTAGAGCTAAAGGCTAAACCTTGAAGATAAGTGGAAGAAAAGGAAGGAAGGAACGAAGAATGTACAAGTTTGACTGTAAAGCAGAGAATTTACGAGTAATTAAAAAAGCAACCTAGTAAGTTGTGACCTAGTGATTGTGGTGGAGTTGCTCTTGTCTCACCGTCCCTATCAATAAACGACAAGAAGTTTGTTTATTAGAATTTAGAGTTAAATGTAAACAGCACGAAGATTACTTAATATTTTCAAGATGTCTTACAAACAGCCTCTCTTGCACAGGTGCACAGCCGAGGGTTTTTAGACTTGATAAAACACAAAGTGACAAACTTGGTTGATTAACATCCTGAATAAAGGTTATTTTCCGATTAATGTTAACTTTAAGGAAGGACCTGCCTGTGTGCAGAACACACGCACATTGAGTTGAGTTTGAGGCATAGTAGAGCAACACCTGTCGTGTAGGAAAATTAGATTAAAAAAAAAAAAATCATGAATGGAAATGCAGTTTGTGTACATTAAATTCTGTAATGATTCAACCAATGAGGCTATGTCAACGGAAACAGACTTTAAAACGTCGGCCCGACTTTTTCAAGTCCTGTCGGACATTTTGGAAGGCCGTTTTTATCTGTTTAAATCTCAGTCATCGTTTGATAGTTAACGAAGTTTTGTATTAATAATTGTTCTATGGTGATTACAGAGGAATTTTTTTTCAGTTATTTTTAAAACTGTTTGCTTTTGGAATTTTTTTTACGTGGATTTACAGTGTCCTCTTATCAGCTGCCTTTGTACTGGCAGAGAACGACGGCAACTCCACAATGAGTGATGGACTGGAATCTAAGATGGAATCTTCCTTATAGTTCACAAAACCTTTAAGTTATTTTAGAGGCTGCTGGCTCTGGATTGTTTTTTTTTTTTGTGCTCAAACTACGTGTCTGAGATATAATCTAACGATTTGGCGGCGGCGGTTTTTTTAAGGTGGCTCGATACAGTTTTTCAGGGTCAATATCTCCCAAGTTTGAGCATAAACGGCATCGCCATAAACAAATTTGGAAAAATTGCCACCACTGACAATTGTATTAGATAAAGATGAAAAATTGTTATGATCAGGATTGCAATAACATCGGATTTGTCATAGCAACGAAATGACGCCATTACCTATTTTACTTGCAGCAGTATTTCTTGCCCCTGGAAACTATTCTTCTAAAATTGTTCGCGGGAGCTTTTTCCTCCAATGGCCGCCTTGATGTTCGTAAATTTTAAGCCAAATCTGTAAGAGCGTTATCGAAATATTTTGGGATGAAGTTTGTATAGTTAGAAATACGGTTAAAAAAAAAAAAAAGGACAATCTTGATGTTCGGCTGTTATTTATAGAAAACGAAGCGCTTCTGACATGCAATTTCACCTCCTAGTAGTTTAACTCTTTTTAAAAACGTGCATGAAAGATCATGGAGATAGCCCCAGTCGTTTGCTAGAATAAAGGATTTGATTAGTATGCATCGAGGCGCTCTTGTAAACATTTTGGTCTACTTAAACAAATTAGCGAACATTTTTTAAACCACTCGATAGATTTCCTTTTTTTTTTTTTTTTACAAATGAGAGCCTCTCATTATTCAGGGTATTGTCTCCAAGTTTCATATTTTCGTGCACAATAATAGCTAGCATTTGGCGTATTTTAAATGCAATGTTGGTTAATGTTGTTCTTTTGAAAACAAAATTTGCAGACAATACCTTTGAATAATCAGAGGCTTTCACTTGTAAACACGAAACTTCCGTTAAAAACCTAGCGAATTGTAGCCGTTATTTCACTGCCTTACAATATATCAATAATCTTGAGACTCAAAGGTCTCCTAAAAAGACACTTAATCTCCAGAATTATTTGCCAATTTGTCAAAGTAGACCAACATGTTTACAAAACCGTTAAGAAGAGCGCCTCATTACATACTACTATAATCAAATCCTTCTTTCTTTCACACACGTTTTTAAAAAGTTTGAAACTACTATGGGGTGAAATTGCATGTCAAAAACGCTTTTAATCATTAGGGACCTTAAGCATCGACGACGAAATGGGACGACGACGCCGACCGGAAGTGAAATTTTCCCGCGCGAACCTTCTGGGCATGCGTAAGGTTGTCAAAACGTCGTCCAGCCTTCGTCGGCGACGTAATTCAGGGAGGTTTGCCGTCGTCGCTAAAACGTAAGTATAAAACTATACTTTTTGCGTGTAAAACACTCTTTCCCCCCCTTGTCATTCAGTACAAGTAGAAATATATTCTTTGTGGATTAGCAGAATCCAAATGTTAAACACTTTGTCGGTTTCTTCGCCTGCTAACTTGAATTTATTTTTCAGGTTCGGTTTGTTTGAAAACCTGAGTGATGGCGGAACAACAAGTCGGACAGACAAGTAAGCTTTCCTCTGCTATCTTCCGAACCTTTTAGATTAGCTGCTGTTCGTTCCCTTACGGTCTTATGTTTACTCATGCATTCTAGGTTGTACTATAGGATAAATGTTCATTTTTTCGTACTAAGATTTAATAATTTCCCATGTTGTTTTTAGCCGCTATTAAAGGCAACTATTTTCCAGTGGACTCAGCTGGAACATGATGTGGCTATGAGGAACCCTGAGAGAGGAAAAATATGGCAGAACATTGTAGCAGCACTGAATTCTCTTCAGCAGCCGAAATTTAGCTTAACTGCAAGTCAAGAGCTGTTCGAGATCGGTATACAGGTTTAACTTCATTTCAAAACAAAAACAAAAGCTGTGCGACGAAGAGAAAGCCTCCACAATCAATTAATCTAGGTCCTAAAGAACAATGAATTCGCCATCGTCGATTAAACCATCTTCATACCTTATAAAATGCAAATTACGGACGTCTTTGAATGCCCTAACAAGACTGTAACAAGACAAAGTTCTTCGCAAAGAAAAAGTCGTCGTCCGTCTGGGAAGCTGCACTGCTTAAACTTCGTTTTCCCTGCCGAAAACGAAACCCTTGGCCCAGTCTGCCTCGGTTGCGAAGCGTAGTCGTCGTCCTTTTCGTTGTCGATGCTTAAGGTCCCTATTTTCTACAGATAACGACCAAATATCACGATTGCCCATTTTTTTACTGTATTTCTAACCATAAAAACTTCACCCCAATATATCTCGATAACGCTCTTACAGATTCCGCTTAGACTTTACGAACATAGAGGCAGCTATTGGAGGAAAAAGCCCCCGTGAACGATTTTGGAAGAACAGTTCCGAGTCCCAGTGCAGCGAACTACTGCTGCAAGTAAAGTAGGTGATCATAACAAATTTTCATCTTTATCTAAAACAACTGTGAATTTTTAAAACTAAACTAGTGAGCAGCACTCTGCGAACTGTTGCCGTAAAACTTGTTTATTCTCCTACGCGTTTCGTCTAACTAACGTAAACTTCTTCAGGGAGTTTTACAATCAAATACTAAACGCCTGTATTTAAGCCATAATATGACTAAAAATAATGATGGTCGCAAACATTGAAGGTTTGGCCGGATTTACGAAAAGGAACAGGCACAGCTGTGAATTTTTTTACGCAAGGCGTAAGAATACTTTGGGGCCACGGTTTTAGCTAAAACCGTGGCCCCAAAGTATTAAACTGCTGGAGGAACACGCAGCTCAAGGCACTTCTCCATCTGGCCTCAGGATGAAAAAAGTCCAAGCAAAAGGTCAAAACGTGGATGCACTTCAAGCCAAATTTGACGGCATTATCCGCGAGGCAGAAGTACAATTGCTGGAGGCTACAATTGATCATCTCCGCTCCGAGGTTAAGGATCATCAGGAGGCAATCCGTGCTACTACTGCCAATATAGATGGCACTATTGCGCGCTGGAAGGAACGGCTTCTGAAGAACGATATCTCGAACGCAAAAGCGACCAGTCTCGTAGAGGCCGCCGTAGCATTTGTGGAGAAGTTATCCAAAGATACTGCGGTCTTGCGGGCTTCCAAAGCCCTCCAAGCGGAGATAAGCCGAACGGCAAAAAACAGAAGTCAAGCAATGATGGACGATAGCGAGGTTTTCGTTCCCTCGGAAGAGTCTATTAGAGATATTATTCGAAACGAGCTCCGCGGTCTTACTTCAGGCACTACAAGCCCTAACGAGGAAAACCGGCAGCGGAAAGTTTCCATATCCGAAAGAAGGAATAATGGCAAGTCGAAAGGCAAGTCACGTCGAAGTAAATCCACAAGTCGCGGTCAAGCCTAGCAACGCCAAAGGTCAACCTCTGGCAAACGGTCTAACCGACCTCAAAAGTGGTCAAAAAACTCCCGAGGAAAAGGTTCAGGCCACGTAAAATAGACAGACGCTCGGTGCACGGAAAAAGGGTTATTCAAGATGGCTAAACGACCCCTATACGACTTGCTTCCACGGAATTCGGAAATTCATGATTTTACCTCTCTCAAGCTTACTGAGCGGCAAGCTAGAGTTCTGGGCATGGGTCTAAAGTTTAGACCCTCGCTTCTACCCCCTAGCGAAGCTCAGTTTGACTTACAAATCCAAGACTTCTGTCGAAGAGTTCGCCTTCAGGATAAATTCGCCAACTGCCCGCCAGACAAGGACTTCAATCCCAGATTGTACGTTCCAACAGGCTGGAATCCGCCGCGGGAAAATCCCGATCTTGAAGACAAACTCTTCGCGTTACGCAAAGAGCTGCTTAAAAGCATTGTGGCTGGCAAACCGCATTGGAAGAACAACCTCACAAAGCACGAGCGAGAGGAACTTAGCGAGCTGAAATCCAACCCTAACATTAAAATTTTGCCTACCGACAAAAATCTCGGGCCGGCTCTTGTTTCCACGGATTGGGTTCAAGCTGAGACACTAAGACATTTGCATGACGAGTTGTCATATCATAAAGTCACGCAACAGGACTGGTATGCTAATCGTCTTAATGTAATTAATTCTCGCGAAAAGCTTACGACAATTTACAGTAGATTTATTTCCCCTAGCGTAGCTCGATTTTTGCGTAGCTTTGATCATTTTGTTAGTCCGGCTAAGTTTTATGTTATACCTAAGATACACAAAAACCCTATGGTGGGGAGACCTATTGCCGCTTCCCATTCGTTTATTACTAGGCCTATTAGTACTTTTGTTGATGAGCTTATTAAGCCTAAAGTACACATGCCTACGGTACTTAGGGACTCAGGTGAGCTGATTCAACTGCTGGAAAATACGGTCTTGCCCGATGGAGATTGTTTCCTTGTCACTGCGGATGTCGCATCGCTTTATCCGAACGTTGACACTAAGAAGGCGCTTATAGCCCTTGACCTGCTCCTCCGTGAAGCAGGGGCTCCGGAGACCCCACTTTTGATTCAGCTCGCCCGGCTTGTTTTTGAAAACAATTATTTATCTTCGGAATTTTGTCCGGATATTTTTCATCAAAAGTTTGGGATTGCTATGGGCACTCCTTTTTCTGTCACAGTGGTAAACGCGTTTATGTATCATCACGAAAAGGATATTGTAGATCATTATTCCCAATATCTTATCTCATACAAGCGTTTCATTGATGACATTTTTGCTATTTGGTGCGGGCCTAAGGACACTTTGCTAGAATTTTTGGGCGCTCTCAACAGCAGAGATCAACGTATTCAGCTTACTCATTGTATTAGCGAGCTTAGCATTTCTTTTCTTGATCTATTTCTCTATAGAGATGGGTCTTCAAGCGTGCTGCAGTTTTCCACTTTTCAGAAGCCCCTTAACAAATACCTATATATACCCTTCGAGTCGTTTCATCCTTCTAGCAATAAGAAAGCCTTTATTAAAGGGGAATTAATGAGGTATGCTAGAAACAGTTCTTCCTTTAAATCTTTTCGGAGACTAGGGATAGATTCTGGAAGCGGCTACGGTTGAGGGGGTATCCATTTGCATTTTTGCTACCACTGTTTCGCGAAATACGATACAGCGACAGAAAGAAGTGGCTTTTGCAGAAAGCTAAGAATAGGTCTCAGCGGGCTACTGTATTCAAGACTACTTTTAATTGCAGTCACGCACGTATTAGGAATGTAATCAACAGGATTATGCCAGAAATAGACTGTGCCGTATGTTACAAAGCTACTGTAACATTAGCTAATCTTTGCAAGTAAGTTTTTTTGGGGCCACGGTTTTAGCTAAAACCGTGGCCCCAAAGTATTCTTACGCCTTGCGTAAAAAATTTCACAGCTGCGCCTGTTCCTTTTCGTAAATCCGGCCAAACCTTCAATGTTTGCGACCATCATTATTTTTAGTCATATTATGGCTTAAATACAGGCGTTTAGTATTTGATTGTAAAACTCCCTGAAGAAGTCTACGTTAGTTAGACGAAACGCGTAGGAGAATAAACAAGTTTTACAGCAACAGTTCGCAGAGTGCTGCTCACTAGTTTAGTTTTAAAAATTTAAAAAATTTAAAAATTATTTTGGAAGAACAGTTCCGAGTCCCAGTGCCGAGAACTACTGCCGCAAGTAAAGTAGGTGATCATAACAAATTTTCATCTTTATTTAAAACAACTGTGGTGGCAATTTTCCAAATCTGTGTTTATGGCGACATAGTATATTCTCAAACTTGGGAGGTATTGACCCAGAAAAACTGTATCGAGCTACCTTAAGCGATTACAACAGCATGGCCGCGAGTTTCGTGACGAAACTAAGCTTTTGGCGAAGGAAACGCTATAGAATTCGGCTAGATTCCTTCTTGTATTTATCGTGATTCACGGCAACGATAAACACGACCGTTTGCTCGTCCAGCTTGTTCTCAACGTACTTAGAGAGGCACGAGTACGAGTTAGATCCTGTGCATGTCATGTTTTTGAACTGTTTGTGTTCGAGCATATTTTTGGAAAATAGCAGAGGTTCTAAATTATAAAGTCAGTACTGACAGACAAATTTATTGTAATTGAGAATAATTTGAAAAGGTCTTGGTTTTTATCTTTGGTCTAGAGTCTTTTGTAGGTCGTTTATAAAAATATAACTTTGATTTACTTGGCTAACTAGTTCAATACGTTGTTGTTGAGATTTCGTCTGCGCTCTATTTTTATGAATGGCATGCGCTTTTACTTCAAAGCTACAGGTAAAATTAACAACAGCATGACTGAAAATGATAAAATTTGACTTTTCAATATTCAGTGAAAGCTTATTGGCAGATAGCCATATATGTAGATTAGCAAGTTCACTGTTAATTTCACTTTCAAGAATGTTAATGTCCTTATGCTTAAAGGACAAATTTGCATCATCTGCAAAAAGGTGAAAATCCAGTAGTTCTGAGCAATTGTGAAAATCATTAATATAATTAAGAAAAGGAGAGGCCCAATTACTGATCCTTGAGGTACCCCATAGCAGACAGTTTGTATATCAGAATTTACAGAGCCAAGTGACACAGTTTGTATTGTGTTTCTCAAATATGAGGTAAACTACAATGAGGGACTAAAGTGTTGACACACTTCCATAAAATGGCCCCTTTTTGCATAGTGGATATACTTATCCCCTTCCCCTGTCTACCCCAACCCCTTCCCCCCAAAATCAATGTTGAACTTTGGACCCTCAAGTCTTTTTTTTACTTCAGACAACATTGATTCGGGAGGTGAGGGGATTTACGGCGTTTAAAAAGAATGAAATAATAAATGAATTAAATGTTTGTTAAAAGCACCCGTTTTAAACAAGTGTGTCAACTACTTTTGTCCCTGATGTCTGAAACATGTATCTGTGTTTTCCGGCTAAAGTTTTGACGCTGCTGAATTTTTGTGCGATGACGTTACTCTATGGGCGAAATTGTTTGTTTATAAACAACAATTTGTAAAGTTTCGTCCTGATTTGTAGTATACGTAGAGTAAAATGTACGAAGCGTATGTCATTACTTAATCTTGCACTCCCGCGCGCGTTCCTGATACCCTGTCGGGTCGAGAGGAAATCATTTGTGTTGTGATCAATGCCGTTGCTGCGGATGTTATGTCCTCGCAAGTATTATCAATAGTGGAAAAAGGATGGAAACACTAGGGTACAATGAAAATTGTTCTGGTAAATGGTTAACTTAAGCGAATGAAGTGCTGCAAAGTAACGGAGGGGACATGCATTATTTTTGACATTGACTTGTGCCATTAGTGAAAGGACGTGAAATGATGAGCCTGCCGTTTGTGCTATGCCCTATATATATATGAGTTTTTTTTTTTTTGTTTTTTTTTTTTGAGACCTTTTCAAACCTAACTGATCCAAACCTTTAGCGTAGGTAGCCGTCGAACAGGTTAGACCAGGTTAGGAATGTACTTTAGTTGTAATGATTTTAGATGACCGCCTGCCATTTATTCAGTGGCATGATTTTTTATTGATGTTGGATGGACAACTATTTCATTTCCCTGCTCGTAAATCACAGAATGCCAAAGAAATTGTTTTCAAGATAGACACACCAGTTTGTATCATCGCCAAAACAGCAATTACTTTGGCCCAGAAGTTCACTTGATGACAAGGAAAGCGGGATAACACTTGATCGATGACGGCCGTGCGCTGGAAAATCTTCCTTTTTTATGCGCTAATTCCTCACAAAAGGCAAAAGAAGATTCCGCTATGTAGAAAGTGCTTCGCAATACGTATTCTTGGCGAGAAAAATTCCAGCGATGTGGTGCAAATAAGCAGTTTCAACGGTTAACCACGAGAATACATATCGTTATTAAGAGGTCATAACAGACTAATGTTACTTTCCGTTTGCCGAAACGTGGTTAACCGTTGTAACATGAAGGAGGCAGTGTTTTCCTCAGTTTGAGCTGTTGTTTTCTTTGAGAGTCAAATACCAGTTCACGTTTCAAAGCTCTCTTTTCATTTTCTCTGCCGACAATATCCAAAAACACGGGGTTTAGCTTAAGAAATGCTGTCCAAATACACAGACATATGCGCTCATGTCACGCTATTTGCGTTGCGTTATCATGTCACACAGGGTGTCACGAGGTGGGATTGAAAGTAATTGTTTTCGTGTACACTTGCAATGTTTGCTACGCTGTCCTTAGTTTTTTATTCAATTGGCCATGAATTTACCTTCACTTTTCCGTAGTTTCGATATTGAACGCAGTGACGGCCGCTCCTCACTAACGCTCCATAGTTCCGTGGCCGGCCAGTGACTATTTCCACTACGTGTCAATCCTTACCCTACCCATGATTGTTTGCGCCTTAACAATCGGATAAAGTGAAGAACGAGAAAGATTCACTTTACTAAAAATATTTTCAGTACGCATACCCTTGAAATTCATCAAAAGTTGTTCATGTGCGCGAGTTTCAGCGTCAGTTTTCAGCTTGTAAACCATATCGACGTTAATTCTGGATATCGCAGCCCTTCTATTACGTCATCACGTAATTCGAATTGGCCCTACAATTCGGTCGTGAATAAGTCAATGTCACCCCCACCACCAATAACATAATTATGTCATTGTTTCCTTTAATTTCAGTTAAAATCAGTGTCATGCACAGCTCAACTTGTGTGCAGTAGCACAATTTTGTATTCAGACAATGAGGGACAAAAGTGTTGACACACTTCCATAAAATGGCCCCTTTTTGCATAGTGGATATACTTATCCCCTTCCCCTGTCTACCCCAACCCCTTCCCCCCAAAATCAATGTTGAACTTTGGACCCTCAAGTCTTTTTTTTACTTCAGACAACATTGATTCGGGGGGTGAGGGGATTTACGGCGTTTAAAAAGAATGAAATAATAAATGAATTAAATGTTTGTTAAAAGCACCCGTTTTAAACAAGTGTGTCAACTACTTTTGTCCCTGATTGTAGTCTTTAACAACACCTCTGATACCATAGAATTCAAGCTTTGAAAGAAGAATATTCCACAAGAGTAATTGCGATCTTCAATAGCTTTTTGCACCTGGTCGATAATACTGAGTACTGCATGATCAGTTAGATTAGGCGCCTTTTTTTCAAGGAAGTCTGCTAACCGATTGAACATGAGTTTTTCTAGCAACTTATTAAAAACTGATAAAAGAGAAATAGGCCTATAATTACTAAGGTTTGTCTGAGAGCCTTTCTTAAAGACTGGTATTACTCTTGCCAACTTGAATTTATCTGGGACAATTCCAGTAAGAAAAGATGTATTCAATATTACCTGTAACGGACCTTCTAATTCAGACTTAAGGATTTTTAGAATTGAAATAGGAATACTAGAAGGCCCCACATCTTTACCAGTTTGAAGTTTAGCTATCTCTAATTGAATTTCATCTGCAGTGACCTTGCACAGAAACAAACTACCGTAAAATTCCGAAAATAAGCCCCGGGGCTTATATTTTTCAAAGGCCCTTTTTGAGGGGCTTATTTTTGGAGGGGCTTATATTCGGAGGGGCTTATCTATGGAGGGAAATTTGCGTTTCAAAACCGATTGGGCTAGCCTTATAGTTGGAAGTGAATTTACCGTTTTTGCTTTGTTTTACTTTGTATTTGAGGGCAATTTTCCAAGTACAAGTCCCCGGGGGGCTTATACTTAGAGGAGCTATTTAACGGAGGGCTTTTTTGCGTTACCGGTTTGGGGGGCTTGTATTTGGAGGGGCTTGTACATGGAGGGGCTTTAATTAAATGATTCAATTTGTTCCTGTAAAATTAAAATCTAGCATGGTAGTAGGTAGATTAAGTCTTTAAGAATTTCTTAAATAAACCATTCTTTATTCTAATAGAGGTCCTGATTCCAGAGGTTATCCATGGTTTGGATCTACTTGTCTAGATAATTGCTTAATGGGTATAGGTGTATCAATAACCTCAGATACTTTATTATAGAAACTATCAAACATACTACTTGGTTCGTAAACATCTCGAAGTAAGACATCCCAGTTTATTGATTGAATGTCACTAACTAGAGCTTGCTTATCAAAGTTTGAATAATCGCGTTGAAAAACCTTCATGTTTGCTGGTAGAGAGGAAAGTTTACTTCGATACGAAAATTTGGTAGATGGTCAGATAAGTCATAACATAAATTTCCACTGATGGAAAAGTGCTCAAGAGAATGAAAGAAAATTGACTTACCACTTTCATTCTTGACGAAGAAATTGAGGAACTTGATCTAGCATAACCAGAAAAGAAACGTCCCGTAAATTCTATCAAAATATCCCTCCAGACCCATTTCCCTTGTAACGCCTCTGTAAAGTTTTCTGGCACCAATCAGAAGTTAGAACGGCTGCGACCGTTTGAAACTGGTCTGGTAAGACATTGTCCCCAGGGGCTCTTCTCGCCGTTCTTTACTTTTCTTCGTGCCATATTTTTCCGCCCGATTAGACTTTCCCTCGCCCCAACTATCTGGCCCTGGGTCTCCGAGGATGAAGCTAGTCACGCGGAATTCATTAGGAAATTGAGTAATTTTACTTTTCAGTTGACAAAAACCTTGTACCAGAATATTTTAAGCCATATCGCTTTGTTTTTTACACTGTTCAAGGGCTGTAGTTGTGGTTAGTTATCTGCAATAAAACCAAAGACAATTTCTTTCTGGAGCCCAAGAAAATAAATTTCAAATTTCACAGAAATTGAGAAAACACAGGTAAAATCGTTATGCGTAAGATTTCATTTTGTGAAATTTGAGGCATTTGAAGTTTATTTTCTCGGACTCCAAAAAGATTTTCTTCGCAGTTATTTCATACAACTTATTACATTTGAAGCTCTTGAAAAGCGTGAAAAAGAATTCAATATATAATATGCTTGAAATTATTCCGGTACAAGGTTTGTCTACTGAAAATAAAAACTTCTTAATTTCCTAATGGATTCTGTCCTAAAAACAATAGAGTTTTGTCAGTTGAAAAAAAAAATTGCCTAACCTCAATGCGCTTGCTCTCCAGCTGACACATCCTCGGAGACCCAGGGGCGGTCAGTCGGGTCAGGAGAAAAGGCTGAACGAAAGTTTTCAAGTACGAGCGAAAGAGCCCCTAGGTACCGACTCTCACCGAACTATTTCCAAAAATTCAAGTGGATGCCGGCTCCTGATTGGGCACAAAAAATGTTTTGTATTATTGTGCCCAATCGGCGAACAGATTCTCCTGAGTTCTTTTCGTGAGTTCGTACACGACGGCTATTGTCTCGCCACACTCGCCCGGTCCGTTCACCAAGCTTGTGCGTGCGAGGGAAACTTTTATTTTCTACTTTCCTAACCAGAAACAAAGGAACTACCGATGAGTCGAAAAAACGTTTGGAATGCTATCAGCAGGAGCAATTGCATTTGGCCCGAATATTCTGTTTTTGACGGATCACAAAGTATCGTAAATAATAGGACATAATAGGAAGTTTAAGATGCGGCGGCGACGAGAAAGTCAAATAAGCAATAGCTTGACAAGGGAAAACAACAACTTTGCACGTGCATCACGCTTTTTCGTACATTTCTTTGCCGTCAACTGCACGACTACCCGTGAAAATGCCTAATTTCACGTTTTGCGAAGGACGTAAACAAGCAATGACAAAATTCACTGTCATCATGAACTTGCAATTGGATGTGGTTGATAGAAATTCAGCTCCAGAAGAGTTCGCTTGCATTTGACAAACTAAGCGAGTTGGAATAATCACGACTGGGGTATAGAGACTGAAAAAAAAATATGAATTCACTTTTCCATGCGACGTTTCCGTCGTGGTATCTTTTAAAAATTCTCTATAAATATATTGACGCAAGACGTGGCCGATGCAAGCGTGAATACCTGTTGCATTTGTAAGCTGAAGCTTGTATTTTTGGAAAAGTGCCTTTAGTTTTCGGGCAGGCAGTATTTTGAAATCAGATGGGGATTTATATCAAACTGAAAGTTTCCTGACTGCGTGCCTTTTCTTTGGTGCATGGCCCAGACAAGCCGTGATCGAGACAATAGCCGTCGTGTACGAACACACGAAAAGAACTCAGGAGAAGCTGTTCGCCGATTGGGCACAATAATACAAAGCATTTTTTGTGCCCAATCAGGAGCCGGCATCCGCTTGAATTTTTGGAAATGGTTCGGTTAGAGTCGGTACCCAGGGGCTCTTTCGCCCGTATTTGAAAACTTTCGTCACGCCTTTTCTCCCGACCCGACTGACTGCCCCTGGGTCTCCGAGGATGCAGCTGACATAGCCCCATGGAATAACCCATAAGGTACAGCAGTGTTGATGTTGTATAGAAAATAAGCAATACTGGGTCCCAATGATAGGTATAGGCAGCTATTTTACGGTGCAACAAAGTGCTTGTGTCATTTTAATGTTTGTAAAGCCATTATTTCATGTTATTTTATTTTATTTATTATTATTATTTTTTTTTTTTAACGTTGTATCACCAGGGTTGCATTTTTTGTCAGTTATAAAGGATATCGAAGGAACCAATATATAATGCATATTATTATTATTATTATTATTATTATTATTATTATTATTATTATTATTATTACTATTATTTTTTTTCCCATCTTATTAAAGTTGTATATAGTAAATTCCGAAAATAAACCCCCGCCCGAGGGGATTATATATTTTCAAAGGCACTTTTTGAAGGGCTTATTGCTCCCTCAGTGAGTGAGCCTGAAGCGAGCGAACGAGACAGCTCTCTAATCAGCAAAACATTACTTTATTGGGGCATTCAATCAGTTTTTCTTACCAAACGCAACGAATTGTGGCTATGCGCGAATCAAAGATTTAGGATGCACAATAGGATTCGCAAGGAATTGTGGTTAAGTGCGAATGGAAGATTTTGGATGCGCAGTAGACTCGCAAGGAATTGTGGCTATGCTAGAATGGGAGATTTAGAATGCGCAGTGGATTACCACGTGCTTTCTTCTTAAACTGATTTTCAACTGCAATTTGAATAATTTGCAATCTTGTTAAAGTATAGAAACAAAAATATAATTTGAAAACAAACAACTTTGCACGTGCTGCATACTTTTGCAGTTGGCTGACACTTGTCGACCGAAAACCGAAGGCTGATTCATGATGAATTCATCATAGTCGATGCCAAGGCAGAATGAAAAAAAGTTCGAAACCTCTGTATATTTGGGTTGGTTTTCGGAAAACAGAACACGCTAAGACCAGCAAAATAGCGTAGCACATGGACAAAGAAATAGCATCACTGGAGCAAGCAGCCGTTTAGTTTCTTTCAAGCATATTTTCACCAAATGTAATATTTTAGAAGTCCGATATTTTGACTATAGTGATTAGGGTTAACCATTGAAAATATTAATTTAAGCACTAACCATACTGATTAGGGTTAAGCCCTGAAAATAGTGATTAGGGTTAACGGTTAGCTTCTATTTTGGGTTGGGGTTTACGCTATAATATTTGAATAAAATCACCGGCTTGCAGAGAAACCACGGTGGTCTAGTGGTTAGAGTAGTGGTATCCAGACCCTATGCTCCGGGATCGAATCCGGTCATATTCGACTGAATTTTTTTCCTTTAAAATTGAAGAGACTTACACTTTGACAACATTTGTTGATCAGAAACTAAGTCTCTCAGTCTATTCTAAATCGACGTATGATAGTCTGGTCTGGCTGCGATTCTTCGATTTGTCAAAATTATTGAAAAAATATATATATATCGGACTGCCGGTCACTCGGTGTTTTGAAAATCTTGACCGGTTACCGGCCACATAGCCGAAGCCTTTCATATTTTCGAAGCAAATTTCCTTCTGTTCTAAGACGGAATCACACAAGCAGCATTAGAACTACGAGCCCCAAATTTATGTATCATATTTATCAAAAATTGAACATAACTTCCCTCCAAAATTGTTTAAATTGGTGTTTGATTCGTGACATGGTTGGCCAAGTTAATGTGGTGTTCATTTTCGTCTCTCAAACCTACATTGTAGCGCAGATCACAGTCGAGCAAATTTCCTTAAAATTTCCTTAAATTTCCTGGCAGATGAAATAAACAGTCCTCTGGAGCAACCAAATTGCCCATCCCTACCGTCTACAATTTATGTATGAACTTCCGTCTTACTTGTGGGAGGCTTGAGGATAGAAATGATCTCAGTCGAGAAAAAAAGTGGCATAAATCCGAATAGCATTATATTGCGAGAATCAGCAAAATTTAAGACTGTTACATGTATATATATAAACTAAATTAAAAGTCTTGCAAGTGATTTGTGAAATACAAAATAAAGAAAATGTTAAAATGGCAATGACATCACAGTGTTGCCTTGGATGCGTTGATCAAGAATTTAAAATTATACTTCGCCCACTAATAGAGACAGGTCGACCTCCTACTTTGTTTTGCGAGCTTTTCTATTTCGTGACCATACGACAGTGGGTTTTGCTGGCTGGCTACTATTTAATAATTTATCGCTTTATATCTATTTTGTAATTAAAGAAATGAATAGTCAATGTGGGTCATTTTTAGGCAATAATTTTAAAATATGACGTCAATACGACTTTATGTTACGTCAGTGTGACAATCAAATTAAACACATTAGATGTTAAAAATATACAGCACTTTATTCCGTAGATTTGGTTGGTTGCTAAAAAAAACCCTTTTGTTTGAGCCATCTAAGCGGCCGGAGCTCAGACAAGTATTAAAGCATGAAGAAAATAGGAGTCACGAGACAGTTCCGCAACTGCTTTAAATTTGCAATGGCAATAACTTGAAGTGAACTATTCTTAGGCAAAAAAAATAAAGGCTTAAATGTCAGTAATTGACACGCAAATCCGTAAAGCAAAAGCGTTAAAGGTTCACATGTGACTTCCTCTAACAGTCGAACAAGCGGATCACGTAAACTGATGACAATTTTCTTAATCCAGACTGGCTAAGGTCCTCATCTCACAGATCAATTTCGTTGTCGTTTAAACGACCGGTAAAACACACAATTTACCAAACTCAGACTTATCCAGACCCATTTGTCGTGGTAATGTTATAAATAACCGTGTATTAAAACTCAGGGGCACCCAGCGACTTTGTTTTCTGTAAAACTGTTTGAAGGAGCCGAAAATATAGATGGTTTTCACAGTGACGTCATCAAATTGTAAAGTCAAAATAGCCAGGTTTTACAAATTCTTATTTACACTAGGTTGAAGATAAACACAAAGTAAATCTTTGTACAATTTTCCATTCCCGTAGCATGTTTCATTTCGAAAATACAGCATTTTGAACTTCCGAGTTTTCACAGTGCGTGACACCAGAATAGGAATGCTGCCTCGTTGAGAAAAGTCTCTCCTCTTGATTTTCTGCAGTTTTACCATTTCAAGTGTTAAAAGATATGTTTATGCGTACGTATGCTAGTTCTCAAGTGAAAAGAAAGAACTTTATAGAAAAAGTGGACTCCCGATGTTTTTGTTGATTTCCGGCGGCCATATTGGTGCACCAAAACGGTACGCCGATATGGCGTCTCCCGACAAAGGTCTACAAAGGTGCGTGAAACGTTTCGGCAAATACCTCAGAAACTGTGTGCCACAAAGACCTAGCTGAGACTTGGACAAATTGTTTATATATTAGTCTTTTATGGCATTTCGTTTCCTTGGCTTCCTCCACAGGACGGTTTCCATTTTTCGTTGTTGTTGTTGCGTAACAGCATGAAAACGATCTATTGCCTAGATATTTCTAAAGCTTGTGAAAAGCTAAACATTTCTGGATAACCGTTCCATTCGTCTGAAATATTCGGACATTATCTAATAGCTTAACTCTCATTGAGAAGGGAAGTGCTGCCGTGAGTTGCGATGCGAATAGGACAAAGACAGTATGTAGAATAGTTGAAAGTATGAATACGATCATCGTATACATGACGAGAAGAGTTGCGAACAAATAACGTAAAGGCCAAAACTTGTTGCCACCGAGCCATCCGAGCGAAGACGCTCGGATGACGAGGCGGCAGCAGAATAGAGCCGCGCAAAACTGGGTTGCAATGGGCAGAAAACCGGCCGAGGGGGGGGGGGGGGGAGGGGAAGCAGTGCATGGGGTAGGGATTTGACTTTTTTCAAAAATTTGCAATCAGATTTCCTGCCCACGTCACGGGCAAATCATTCCAGTCCTTGACAAGGACTTTAAGCTGGCTAAATAAAGGGATGGTTTTTGCTAGATAGTGAGGTTTTGTTATGAGCCGCACTAGACGCTTTGGCAAAAGGTAAATACAGTTTACGCTGGAACGGTAGGTAGGCGACATTACAGTATGTTAAGAAAGGATATACATGGGAGTAATACAAGGTCATCAAAGTTTGGGATGATAGGTAAAAGCGGGCTTTCGCAATAATTCCCACACTTTTCGAAATTTTTTTTGAGACGAAATCAATATGTGGTTTCCAAGACTTAATAATATTACCGATCACTTCCTCTGCAAAGCTGATTTTATTCTTTAAAAAAGATCCCTCATGACACTTCACAGTTTTACATAGCAGGTTCGCAAAGTCGTAAAGCCACCAGACTGAATGTGAGAACTGACTCTCCCCCGAAACCTCATAAAGTGTTGCATGCATGACACCTTTTCAAGAAAATAATCCTTGCAACAGGAAGGGACCAAGAAACGGTCAAATGGGGAAAAAAAGAATCTTATTCCTATGCAAAATGCGCATGATTTGCTCGCTGGCGCTCTATCGTAGACGAACAGCAAATGCTGATCTCTTGTGTAACTTACAATCCTGATTCCCCAGATAACAATATAAAAATTACTCGTTGTATTATCTTGAAACCTAGAGCAAAAAATGTCCCGTACAATACTTGAACTGTTCTTACCGTTTAGGCTGTTTAAAAAGACAGCAAACGTCCGATGGACTACGACTTCTGCGCAGATCTTAAACTTGAGATCTGTGAGTCACATGAAAACAATACAAAATGGCGGGTACTCCGAAGAGAAAAACAGACCTACAATACTTTATGTCCTGCAAATAGCTATAATGCTAATCTAGGCAGGACAAGACTTTAATTAAATAAAGACGTTATTAAATTACATCAGAGAAAAGAAAAGAAAAGAAATACAATAACATACAGAAAGAAACACCTTACATATAAATTCTAGTACAGGGGATTTTGTTATTTGAAATAGACTAAAATTACAACTGGAGGTATATACAACATATCAGGTTAACTTCATAAAATATTCTATAAGATAATATTAGCATTCAAATAATTATGTTCATTACCTAGAACATTAAGGAGTAGTGATTTAATTTTTTATTTATTTTTTTTTTTTTTACGAAAATTAGATATGTTGAGAGTCTTAACAGAAAGTGGAATAGAATTCCAAATAGACACAGCAATCCTAGTAAAAGATTTTTTCATTTTTTCAGTTCTAGAGAATTTGACAGAGAAACATTCTTTTGCAGATAATGGCGTATTAGAATGATGTTTTGTATTGATTTTCGCAAACGTATCAAGAAGACTTTTAGGAGCTGTCTTAGCATGAACGTCATACAGTGGAACCCCGCCTTACGACCACCCCGTCTATAAGAACACCTCGTTATTACGGCCATATTCTTTCAAACCAAACGTAGAAACCATTGAGTCATTTTATATTTTGAAGACCCGTCCCCGTTAATGCGACCACCTCGTTATTACGACCAGGATTTTATGGCCCAACGGTGGTCGCATTAACGGGGTTCCACTGTACATTAAATAGCTTAACTGTTTAAAGAACAAAGACTGCAAAGGGAAGCAGTTTGATTCAATAAAAAAGATATTGCGTGGTGACAAGTATCTTATTGAGGTAGGTCTGTGAACACAGACACCATAATTTAAATAAGGAACAATAAGTGCAAGGTATAAATTCAAAAGAAGATGGCATGGAATGCAATGCCTCATTTTAGCAATTATTTCAACCGATCTACTAATTTTGTCACAGACAAAGTCAGTATGATGCTTCCATGATAGTTCAGAATCAATCATTATACCCAAATATTTAACTAGCCCTTTAACTATACGCAAACGGTGTTTAAACGTCACCGCTTCGGCATATAAATAGTAGAACGCCTATTTATTTTATTTATTTATTTACGTCATTCCCGTCAGGTGTTTTTTCCTTAATTAAACCCACACCTAGACCTCTGGACATTGTTGCTCTCTTCGAAAGTAGAAATGTAATTAGTGACGGCATAAGAATAAGGGAGAAAGAAAAAACAAAACAAAACAAAACAATAAAATGAAAAATAAAAAGCACTGATCTATTATAGCGGAGCTCCATAGCTAAGGAAATGTGGTAATCTACCCATCCGAGAAAATTTGGTAATCACGTGACCGTACGCCCGACCGTCCGTCCGCACCACAGGGAAACCAATGTTTTCTCTCACACTTTCTAGCTAGTTTGGGAGCCCAGTAGAATACTAATTGCACATCAATGTTGTGATCAATTGACAGCTGTCAAAACAGGATATCCGCTGACCAGTGTCACCTGACCGTACCGCGGGCTCAAGTGTCGACCCATCGAGGTCGAGTACTTTTTTGAAGTTATCCACTGACAAATTACCAGTTTCAAATGATCGCAGGCTCAAGTCTATTTTTTCCAATGATTCATATGAAATATGTTGTGTTTATGTCACTATGGCCCCGCACTGTCAAGATTTTGATTTCAAACTGACCTCGGACGCGAAAATTTTGCCACTTTTTTAAAAATAAAGGCGGGGAAGATCTTTTCTTACCATGGTCACGCGTTGGTCACGCTCTACGTCCAATTTTTGTACTCTGATTGGCCAAAATTTGACAGGTGAGTTCATGCGGAAAATTTATGCATCATCTTGAAAGTTGTTTACTTTGACAGGTAAAGCTGACAGAGTTTTGTGTCAACTTGTGATGTTTTTAACTGTCTTTTTCCACTGGATGTACAAAATGAAATACAGCTGCTATCAAGAGTCTTCTGTTATCCATGGCTGGTTTGTTTATTGGGTTTTTGGTTGAGAAATGCGTCGCTTGTCAAAATTGGGTAATCCGATTTCGGATGGCATTGTTTTCGTCTTTCACCTTGCTCAATGCGTAAGAGGGTTTAAAAGTCTCAAGCAACTATGGCCTTCCTTGATATCTTTCAGGAACTGAATCTCGAATGGTAAGCCTGAGTAATTATTGTATTTGATGTTTGTTTTTGTTATATCTAATTTCATGAAGTCGAGCACAGTTTATGCGGCAAGTTTTTGCACGTTTGTTAAGATTTAAGTCAATGATCTGATCTAGTATCAGGTTTGATATAAGCTTACAGAACTTTAAAAGGCCTTCAGATTTTTTTTTTCACCACAAATAGAAAAAAAACGTTCCGAAGAATATTTAGTTATAAATTTGGCTGTAGAAAGAAAACTTTGAGTGATTTTCTTGCTTCGAGGAGTTCATCTTTGAAAAACAAAACAAACACCGGGAGGCCGGCTGAAAGTAAAACAAAATAAACTTAAGCGTAAAGACTCAGGATTTTTAGAAACACTTTAATACTTGTCTTGGTGAATGAAAATTGTTGTCTCTGTAAATGTTTTACCGAATTATATTTCTTTTATTGATTGTTAGTAGTCTCTCTTGAAATTTTAATCGCTTGTCCGTGGTGTTTGTTTTCATCGTTCATGAACATCGCTTGCAGGAGTACTTAGAAATGTCGCGCGTATCAAACGCTTTATAAGATTACACATCGTTATGACTGGAACCATTAAATAACAAAAAGTAATGATAATAAATTCGTTATTATGTTGAAGCGTATCTCCATTAAAGTTCATTCAAACACTCGACCACACTGACAGCTCGCACTAAAAATGAGAACCGGCTGGCCGTATGGGTGATTTTGGAAATTTTTTGAACGGTTTCGCTAAAAGCCCACGATTCATCGTCCTGGACATTGAAAAATTGTGAAATGCCGTATTCTGTCCGAGGTCTGTATGATAAAAAGTACTGTTTCACCTCAGATGTGATGTATAAAAAGTATAAAAGGTTGGTTTACACACCCTCAGATTTGTTGGCAAGGATTTGTAAAGTAAACCTGTCGAACGCAAAAAAATGCGGCCTGATTTGTTTTCCAAGAATTTGTTTTCGAGGCCTAATCTACTGTGATCAAGAGCCATTATGGCTCTTGAATGTGATAGAAGATGTTTGCTATTTTTTGGGTGTACATATATTTAAGCTATCAACTCGATGTAAGATGTTTCACTCTAAAATAACTTATCCTTTCCGTCAAAAGTCACATGAATGTGCCCTTAAGTTAACTGATTTGTGGATTACAAGTTTATTGTTTGATTTAAAATATATATTTATTAATGGGAGCTTCGCTTTTAGCCCTGGCTAAATCTATATTATTTTTTTTGTGACATGACGTGGTGTTTTTAATTATTTTACATGTCACTTCCTTTAACCGAATGAGTTCTTTGATTCCTAGAAACAGACGTGTCCACGGATATCACACAAAGTCGCCCAAATTCAAATATCTTTCAGCAAGTTATTGCAGCTAAAACAAATCCACTGCCTGAAATTTCAGGTAGCAAACCGCTGGATTGGATTCAAGAGCTACGTAGTGCTGACCCGAGTAATCTTTAGATCTTGAAAAGTACGTCTAAATATCCTTTCTTATCCACAACTTTTATCGCCACATTTACTAATATGTTCAAAAACTTCTTATATATATATATAACATCTAAAAAATCGTTTATTTGTTTTGCCTTGAAAGTTTGTTCCCTCGCCATGCTTCATTAGCTGTGCTGATTTCCGTTCCCCTTCATATTCCGCATCACGTACTACCAAATTCCTATTTCCTACTTCCTCTGAAGGCTCATGGAGTGAATTCTCTCACAACAGGTTTCTCAAATACCGTAAAATTCCGAAAATAAGCCCCGGGGCTTATATTTTTCAAAGGTCCTTTTTGAGGGGCTTATTTTTGGAGGGGCTTATCCACGGAGGGAAATTTGCGTTTCAAAATCGATTGGGCTAGCCGTATAGTTGGAAGTAAACTTATCGTTTTTGCTTTGTTATACTTTGTATTTGAGGGCAATTTTCCAAGTACAAGCCTCCGGGGGGCGTATAGTTGGAGGGGCGATTTAACGGAGGGTTTTATGCGTTACCGGTTTGGGGGGGGCTTATATTTGGAGGGGCTTATACATGGATGGGTTTATTTTCGGAATTTTACGGTATCCCTACAAATTTTGAGCATTACAGCAGTATATATAAGGGGAAAGCATTTTGTTTAGTTTGGTCTGGTAAACATTTGAATTCTTTAATTGTTAAAATACAACCGTAGTTTATCTCTTTCAAATTCTCATGATCTCACGGTGGCGTTGCAAATTACGTAACGCTAATTAACGAAAACACTTACGTACGTACGCAGATTGGTCCGTGTGCTAGTCTGTACGTGAGGTGACGGCGGCCATGTTGGTGGTCAAGAACAAAAGCATTATTTAAAATCTATTTTCATGTAAATTCTTCGGGAAAAACTCTTTTGAATTGACCGCCAACGTGACCGCCTTGTCACTTGGTTGCAAACCAGGAATAGAATTGCTTTCAGTCAGTTGGTTCGATTTTTCAGAAATGGAGATAGTATATACTTGTGTGTTTTTAGTTATTCTCACTCCGTGTTTTACGATACAAGCACAGAAGCAGGAGGGTAAGAAAGATGCACCTCCCATAAAACTCACCAAAGCAGTACATAATATTTATCTAGTAGTAAATAATCGGAGATGATAGAGTGCGTTCGAGGTTAGACAATAGAGTTTCATTTTATAAGACACTGATGTTCAGGAAGATGCCACAGAGTAAGGCGCGGTTCAAACGTCGAATTTCACATGTGCCGAACTTAACTCGAGAGTAAAATGAATTTGAAGTGCATCGTTTGAATCAATTAAATTCGACTGTTTAAATTAAATGCGACGTTTGTCGTATCTGTGACTGAAACAGTCGAAGATTCGACTTAGGTTCGACTTTTGATTCAAACGTCGCACTCACGTGTGCCGAACTTAATGCACGAATTTTAGAAAATTATTATAATATTACTGGGAATATTGACAGCAAACAGAGTTAAATTCGACAGAGTTCACTGAGTTAAATTTGACTTTTGAATCAAATGCCGTATTTAACTATTTTAGTAGACTAAACTAGGAATTAAGTTCGGCACGTGTGAAATTCGACGTTTGAACTGGGCTAAGGATATCTCAAACTTCAGGCCAACAGAAAATTTCTCACTAGGCAAAATTTGATATTTAAAGGACGGTCAGTACAAAATGTAGACTGTAGACTGTTGCAGACCATTGTTTTCACCATGCAACTGAAAACAAGACAAAAATAGTCCTATTGTTTTCTAACCCTGAAAACAATGGTCTGCAGTTAGTCTGCAGTCTGCATTTTTTACTGTCCATTTGAAAAGAGATGTTGAGAATATAATGCAAATTTAAATGAATATTTGTATTCTGCTCACAAACGCGTCACCCAAACAGCAGAAAACAAAATTCATCATACTCGCCTGAAATTTACAATGCAGCAAGGGCGAGTTGTTGAACATCAAGAATCAGTCCACAAGTCTGTTTTTATTCGTTGCTCACACTAGACTAATTCTTTGACTTTTTGCTTGAGAGCAGTCCTTAACTCAAGAAGCTTAAAATAGCGGATTAACAGCCTTATTTACTTAGCGTAAAACGAAGTGATACGTATCTTGACTTTAAAGACTGGTTTTCATATGTCGGGAAAATCCCAGATGATCAGGGATTTTACTTTTTGTCGACCATAACAGATTTTGCCGATATATCGGATAAATGCCAGAAGTCTGTCCCAGATTCTCCCGATATTGAATTTGGCGGGAAATGGAAAGTGCGCCAAAATTGAAATTTGTACACAAATGTATGACAGGGAGACTGGGGCCCAACAATTTAGGGAGTGTTTACATGAGAAAACTTGCACCGGCGCGAGTTTCTTACCGGGATGACTTTTTGATCTCGTTTCACGTTTACATGATGACTGGGTCATTTCATATCACGTTATGTGAAGGTACACTTCATGTTAATAAAATACATGTGTGATTCAAAATCGGATACATTACGCATGCGCTACCCGTTCCAGTCTACGGACAGACCGATTTCACACCGAAACGTGTGTTCGTTTCGCGTTTACATGATACCGTTGCGAGATTTCGTACCGGAGTGAGATTCTCGCCCCGGTACAACAACCGGGATGAACTCACGCCGACATGGCATTTTGTGGTGGTATCATGTAAGCAAATGTAGAGCCATATCCATCGCCGACGTCCCCGACGGTACAAATTTGAGTTTTCATTTGTTGGGAATGATCGCCGCCCATCGCAGAAATCTGGGACGCGTTGGGAAAATAGAAACGGTCCCGATTATCCAGATTTGTCCCCGTCCATCCCAGACGATCGGGGATATCTACGATTTCGAGTTTTCATTAGTCAGCACTGAAATCTGGGACAGTCGGGAAAGAGTAAAATCCCCGATCGTGTGAGATGTTCCCGACACAAGAAAACCAGGCTTAATAGACCTTGTTACGGTTTTCGACGCCATCTTGACGAGTAGAAAAACGTGTGAGAAATTACAGTGTTTGTAGCATCTTTGTATGAGAGTCTAATGCCGTGCGTAAAACGGAAAAATAAAAATGGTTCTAGGTCTTCTAGCGCATGTAACGCCTTCAATTTTTCTCAGTAGAATCCTCTGGAGTGAAGTTTTAGTTTACAATTCATATGTTTTTCAGAACAGCCGTTCTACGAAAGTTATTCGACATTAGATTCTCGTACAAACACTGTAATTTCTCTCGCGTTTGCCAAGGTCCATTACTGAACTTAGATGAAATTAACCTCTCCTGGAAAGAACATGGCGTCGAGTATTAGCTCGGTTTAGGTAAAGAACATTTGGATATTCTTAAAACTTTAGAACTTTTAAAGTTTAAAACCCGTTTAAGCATTTTTTGCTGATAGCTTCTCCTCTCTTTATAGTTGGCCCGGTTGTTCAAAAGGTGGATAGCGCTATCCATCTTATAAATCACTATCCAGCGAATAAGTATTAGGAAAACCAATTGCGCCAGTCCACTGGATATAGGTTCATCCAGTGGATAGTGTTATCTGTCTTATCCATGCCACCTCTTAATAAACTGGGGCCAGTTAGTGCATGGGCTGGTAGTAATTGTCATGAAAATATAGATTAATTTATAGGTCTATTTTCATTATTTATTTATTTATTTATTTTTATTTATTTATTTTTTTCATTTTGAAAAATAATTTGCCTTATAATTTGCCGGCGATATGAAAACTGATACACAACCAATCAATCAATCAATCAATCAATTAATCAATTCCTTCATTTAAGTGACAAACTAACATAGCAGTAGAGGAACCACTAAATGGGGACACTACAAATCAAAACATCACGTATTGCAGTTAATGAAATAGAATTTATAATTATTTACAATGGTATCATTATTGACTAGAGGCCGAAGTATAAAATTATAAGATTATTACAAAAGCCATTCTAACCCAATTCTCAAAGGGTTACCCGACCTCTGCGTTCCAAGTTACTTTCAGGTGTCAGTATTAAAGAGATCAAGTGTATATGACTCTATAGAAACGTTTTCCTCAATGCATGACAGGGATTTTTAACGTTTTTGAACATATCCCAGCGGCATATGCAAAAGCCTCCACTGGACGAAAAAATGAATCTGCACAAATTTTCTCTCGGCAGATAAGTTGCAAAATTGTGGCAAAGCTGAGGAGTAAAGATGGTGCAAGGGTGGTAAATGCGAAATTTACTTCCCAACCCCATGTTTTGGTATGCAAATGTGGGATTTAACAACTTTGCCCCACATTTACTTCTTACTTTTTACATTTTTTTGTGACATATTCAGTGCAAGGAGAAATTTTGGCATGTGCAACATGCTGGGATAGGATAGAGTCACACACACATAGTCTCCTTTAATTTTTCCCCGTCACTTTTATATGGGAGTCCCCAACCCCAGAGCAAACCATCCCGTTTGAAAATTTCGTTCACGCAAACAATCGTTAACTAAAGTGCTCACCGTTCTCAACGTTTCTGTCAAACGTGTGTGAATACTTTTGATGAAAATGCCACTCTTGAAATAGGATCTTCATGCTGTATTCGTTGCTTTGTCAACAGCATTATGTCCAAGTGGCTGGTTTAAAAACCTCACGTCCTGCTACAAGCTTTCCGAGAACGTCCTGAATTGGCAAGCAGCAAAGAAGGCCTGTGAAGACCTGAATTCTACGTTGGCTATAATTAGCTCAGAAGCCGAACATCAAGCTCTTAAACCTCTCATAGGAAAAAAAGGGAAACTTACCTGGATAGGCTTGCACAGGAACTCCAGTGACAAAAAGAGCTGGTTGTGGGTGGATGGATCTCGACTCAACTACACTCACTGGGGTGACCGTGAACCCAACAATATTATTGAGGAGTGTGTAGAAATACGTCCATTTGGGTCTCACAACGGTGGATGGAATGACCAGGAATGTTCTGATATAATTCATTACATCTGCGAAAAAGGTGAGGAAGACAGAGCCTGATATACACTATACTATGAATTGCGCCGAATTTGCTCTCCAATTTTTTAAACCGCTAATAATATCCGTTATGTTTGTTTTGTTAAATTAAAAGAAAGTCGGTACCTCCAGTAAGTAAGTAGTAAGTAGTTTATGATACACGTAACATCTAGGAACTAACAGTAATAACTCGTTCGAACGTGTTCGTGATATACTAAACTAGAGGAAAAACCTAAGTAAAAAAACTTAAACTACATAAGACGTAACATCTTTTAAAAAAAAAAATTATCATCATCATAAAAAAAAAAAAAAAACTATGAAAAAGAGCCAAAATTTAACATGAATGTTCAGAAAAAGGCCACAAACCATGATAACAAAGAATAAAATAGATTAAAGTCGAATAAAGATTCTAAATTGAACTTTTGTGGAGCCTTTTTAAACACTTTGAGATTATCGGAGTTTATATATAATATACAATGGTAGCTTATCCCATAACTTGCTAGCTATAAATGAAAAGGACTCTGTGTAAAAATGAGGCTGTACCAGATTACTTCCCTTACCCCTTAAATTATAACATACATGCCTTTTAAGGGATGTATATTTGGACCTGTTGAGTTATAATTTTTTTATTAAGACATTTCTAAATCAACACCAGAGCTTGGTAATAACGACGGTGTTTCAAAGTATTCACACCCACGAGATTCTGTAAGCTCTCGTAGCTTTCATTCTTAGACCTAAATAGAGTTCTTATAATAAGACATAATAACTAGCATCCTCTAGTCGATCGCTCTGCACCGTACCTAGACCAACAAAAACTGTATCCCAGCAGTTCTGAATGTGAAACTAGAAACTTCTTATACAGCAGAGTCACAGTGTTCACGGGGACAAAGCGAGATATTCGTTTAAGAGCTGAGGTCTTGGAGTAAAAACTCTTTAACTGTGCCGAAATCTGGCCTTGTAGGAAATCTTTCTATGCAACGTAACTCCTAGAACCTTGAGAGTGGGATTCACTTCATGCAGTTGATGTAAAGGTTATACTTGTATGTTCAGCCAAGGATCAGCTTGAGCCTAAGTGCTATTCATTGAGAGTAAACGTTATCCGACCCATTGAGACAACGTGGATAAAGTCTCATTGACCATGAACTGTAGAGCTAAGGACGAAGCATCAGAATTGCATCCGGTGGTGTCATTGGCATATAGCCTTAGTGCCATATTCGGGGCACTGTAGTTCTCGTCAATTATGTGAATGTTAAATAATAATGGGCCACGAAGAGATCCCTGGGGGACACCTGCTTTGACCCATTTCCATTCAGAACAAATACCCTCAATCTTTACCCTTCGCGGTGACGTTCTTTCAAATACTCACGAATTAAATTGATAACAGCAGTTAAAAAACCATGGGCTTTTAATTTAGCCAACAAGAGATTGTGGCTAACACTATCAAAGGCTTTGCTGAGGTCCACTGCAACAACAGCAATCCAGGCTACCACCCCAGTCCTCTGTCATCTTTAAAATGGCTGCAGTAGAGCAAGAGTGACCCTTCAAAACTCCAGAGAGATTTTGATCATAACCAGTCTTCTCAAAGACTTTTGAAAATGCAGTTTAGATCCAGCTACAGGTCTAAAGTCTGTGATAACACGATCCTCCTCGCCTTAGATAACCATACCCTGAGTCAAGAATTTAGCAGTAGAGGCCTCATTCCATCCCAGAAAGAAGCCTCATTCTTTCCCATTCTTTTTTAGTAGGCAACGTATTGAGAAACTCTGCCTCATTTTTCCCTTTAGATGTCAACGAGTGTGTTAGTAACCCGTGCAAAAATGGAGCAACCTGTGTCAACACTGTCGAAGGATTTAATTGCACTTGTACAAAAGGATTTCAAGGAAAAATCTGTGATAACGGTAGGAGTTGTAATTGTGTCGCTGATTAGTAAGCCGTAGTAATTAGGTACAACTGGTGAAGATATATTCCTTTAAACTAGGTGAGGAATCTGTGGTTCACACCGATAAAAGGTACACAGGAGATTACACTGCTCACCAATTTTTTCCAGTTCTTGAGTAGTTTAATGCTCTTTGGCTTTTTTACCGCTCCTCGCAAGCAAACATCTCCTTGATACTTTAGAATTCACAATGTTTTTGCTACCGCGTCAAACTACGAACTAGAAAAAAAAAAAAAAAAGCAAAATGACCAAAATCTAACAAAAATAAAATTTTGTGACCGTTAAGTGCTACCAAGACAAACAAAACATATTGTCTTAATTATAAGCGGCGGGAAAAGACACGACAAAGTCCATGAACAAAAGGTTACATAATTTAAATATGCCAAATGAGTGGATCTTTAGGCCTTAAAATTAGTGAAACGTTGACCAAGCATTTGTGTATAATGATAAATGCCAAGAATGATAAAAAACGAAGGCCAACAATATGGATGATGTCAAAGCTAAGGGAGGTGGAGCAACATTGACGACCACAAAATGCTTCAGCCAAATACGATTAATAAGCGCTCTTGACATAATTTCCACTATTTCAACATTTCAATTGTTGATGAACAGCATATTGATATGTGCCAAGTACGATTAATAAGTCAGAGTTTATGATGATGATGATGATGATGATGATGATGATGATGATGAAGATGATATTTTTTCATACAAACAACTAAAGTTTACTATATTTCCTTTTCTTATAGTAATCAAGCCAAGCCAAGTCTCCCCATATTCATCTACGTCGTTAGCTGCCCAGGACCCAACAATGCATATTTCGACAATTTCAAATGTCGACCATTTGTCTGCTACTTCTTCACCATTTCGTAAGCACACTGTCTCTTCTTCTCTTCAACCGTCTGCATTCCCGTCATCGTCTTCTGTTCAGATTACAGCTGTTACGGATAGCAGCCGACTTACGTTGTCAAAAACGTTTCAGGATTTGGGGTTTCTCTGCGACGTGAATCAAACCGTTACTGGTAGCGTCCACTGTGTTTGTCAAATCAGTAAAGGCGGTAATAATGAGCAGAAGCTGCAAAAGTAAATGTTAGCGAAAACGTACCGATTCGTTTCAGTCACCCTTCCATATCTGTGTTTCTTCTGGATTTGGAAGCTCTATAGGAACAATATAAACTTACCATGTTTCAATATAAAGAAGCTAAAAAAAACTTAGAGCTATAAAAGTAAAACTTACTGCTTTTCAAAATTACGCGACCGAACTCTGAAGCTCAAAAGCAACGAACCTAGAAACACAAAATGGATCGAAATCCAGCAATCGCAAATCGCAAACCATGACCTTTTGTTTCCTAAGAGATCCGCTAAGATGTGAAAGCGAGAAAGAGAAGGATTTTCTGGATTGGGCCTCGCGCATGGTGAATTCAGAATTATCGCTTTCAATAAAAGAAAGTATGTTTGGCATTGTTGATAACGATTCTAAATTCTGTTTAGCCCTCAATCATTTAGTCATTATAGGAAAGTATTTTCTCTACGTAAAAGCTCTTAACGGTAAATTTTACATCTTAAACGAATTTGTTTTCCTAGCTCGTGATAAAATTAGTCTAGAAAATATATTTCTTGTACGACTAGTCGCGAAAAAGATTTCAGAACAAAATGGTCTGTTTTTTCGTCTCTTTTAAATACGGTGTGAAATTCTGTTTACTTAACTGATTGCGCTCCTATTTTGTTACCACTAATGTTTTTATTGTGTTAGGTTTCTTTTTTGTCAGCTTCGAGTTGTAGTTTTCGTTTTGTTGCAGATTGTCTTTTGTGAATGTTAACTGTACGTGTGTATGTTCAATAAAGTTGTATTGGGAAGGAAAAAAAAGAAAAAAAAGAAAGCGCGAGAGCGCCGATTCTTCAGATTTTAATTGACATCGCAGGAAAACCTAAAATCCAAAGACGTTTTTGACATCGCAGGTCGCTTGTTATCCGAAGCTGTAACTGCAAATAAAGTCTCGCTGGTTTAGTCAAATAAGTCTCGCTGGTTTAGTCACGTAAACTTGTTTTTATGTTTTTCCATATCGCTCTTTTATTACTTTTATGGAAACTGATTTCAGCAAATCCCCGCAAGGGATCAGTATATGTACTAATCAAATCGTGACGAGTGAAATAAGGGAACAATTTCACGCGCGTTTTGTAAAAGATTAAAATTCTAATAATTTCCCGAGCCTTTAGGCTAATTTCAGGAGTATACCATTTGATTACCTATTAATATCATGGGCGACGAATTACGTTAGCACCGATGATTTTAATAAGTCAGAGTTTATGATAATGATGATGATGATGATGATGATGATGATGATGAAGATGATAATTTTTCATACGAACTACTAAAGTTTACTATATTTCCTTTTCTTATAGTAATCAAGCCAAGCCAAGTCTTCCCATATTCATCTACGTCGTTAGCTGCCCAGGACCCAACAATGCATATTTCGACAATTCCAAATGTCGACCATTTGTCTGCTACTTCTTCACCATTTCGTAAGCACACTGTCTCTTCTTCTCTTCAACCGTCAGCATTCCCGTCATCGTCTTCTGTTCAGATTACAGCTGTTACGGATAGCAGCCGACTTACGTTGTCAAAAACGTTTCAGGATTTTGGGGTTTTTCTGCGACGTGAATCAAACCGTTACTAGCAGCGTCCACTGTGTTTGTCAAATCAGTAAAGGCGGTAATAATGAGCAGAAGCTGCAAAAGTAAATGTTAGCGAAAACGTACCGATTCGTTTCAGTCACCCTTCCATATCTGTGTTTCTTCTGGATTTGGAAGCTCTATAGGAACAATATAAACTTACCATGTTTCAGTATAAAGAAGCTAAAAAAAACTTAGAGCTATAAAAGTAAAACTTACTGCTTTTCAAAATCACGCGACCGAACTCTGAAGCTCAAAAGCAACGAACCTAGAAACACACAATGGATCGAAATCCAGCAATCGCAAATCGCAAACCATGACCTTTTGTTTCCTAAGAGATCCGCTAAGATGTGAAAGCGAGAAAGAGAAGGATTTTCTGGATTGGGCCTTGCGCATGGTGAATTCAGAATTATCGCTTTCAATAAAAGAAATTATGTTTGGCATTGTTGATAACGATTCTAAATTCTGTTTAGCCCTCAATCATTTAGTCATTATAGGAAAGTATTTTCTTTACGTAAAAGCTCTTAACGGTAAATTTTACATCTTAAACGAATTTGTTTTCCTAGTTCGTGATAAAATTAGTCTAGAAAAATATATTTCTTGTACGACTAGTCGCGAGAAAGATTTCAGAACAAAATGGTCTGTTTTTTCGTCTCTTTTAAATACGGTGTGAAATTCTGTTTACTTAACTGATTGCGCTCCCATTTTGTTACCACTAATGTTTTTATTGTGTTAGGTTTCTTTTTTGTCAGCTTCGAGTTGTAGTTTTCGTTTTGTTGCATATTGTCTTTTGTGAATGTTAACTGTACGTGTGTATGTTCAATAAAGTTGTATTGGGAAGGAAAAAAAAGAAAAAAAAGAAAGCGCGAGAGCGCCGATTCTTCAGATTTTGATTGACATCGCAGGAAAACCCAAAATCCAAAGACGTTTTTGACATCGCAGGTCGCTTGTTATCCGAAGCTGTAACTGCAAATAAAGTCTCGCTGGTTTAGTCAAATAAGTCTCGCTGGTTTAGTCACGTAAACTTGTTTTTATGTTTTTCCATATCGCTCTTTTATTACTTTTATGGAAACTGATTTCAGCAAATCCCCGCAAGGGATCAGTATATGTACTAATCAAATCGTGACGAGTGAAATAAGGGAACAATTTCACGCGCGTTTTGTAAAAGATTAAAATTCTAATAATTACCCGAGCCTCTAGGCTAATTTCAGGAGTATACCATTTGATTACCTATTAATATCATGGGCGACGAATTACGTTAGCACCGATGATTTTAATAAGTCAGAGTTTATGATAATGATGATGATGATGATGATGATGATGATGATGAAGATGATAATTTTTCATACGAACTACTAAAGTTTACTATATTTCCTTTTCTTATAGTAATCAAGCCAAGCCAAGTCTTCCCATACCCATCCACGTCGTTAGCTGCCCAGGACCCAACAATGCATATTTCGACAATTCCAAATGTCGACCATTTGTCTGCTACTTCTTCACCATTTCGTAAGCACACTGTCTCTTCTTCTCTTCAACCGTCAGCATTCCCGTCATCGTCTTCTGTTCAGATTACAGCTGTTACGGATAGCAGCCGACTTACGTTGTCAAAAACGTTTCAGGATTTGGGGTTTCTCTGCGACGTGAATCAAACCGTTACTGGTAGCGTCCACTGTGTTTGTCAAATCAGTAAAGGCGGTAATAATGAGCAGAAGCTGCAAAAGTAAATGTTAGCGAAAACGTACCGATTCGTTTCAGTCACCCTTCCATATCTGTGTTTCTTCTGGATTTGGAAGCTCTATAGGAACAATATAAACTTACCATGTTTCAGTATAAAGAAGCTAAAAAAAACTTAGAGCTATAAAAGTAAAACTTACTGCTTTTCAAAATCACGCGACCGAACTCTGAAGCTCAAAAGCAACGAACCTAGAAACTCAAAATGGATCGAAATCCAGCAATCGCAAATCGCAAACCATGACCTTTTGTTTCCTAAGAGATCCGCTAAGATGTGAAGGCAAGAAAGAGAAGGAGTTTCTGGATTGGGCCTCGCGCATGGTGAATTCAGAATTATCGCTTTCAATAAAAGAACTCATGTTTGGCATTATTGATAACGATTCTAAATTCTGTTTAGCCCTCAATCATTTAGTCATTATAGGAAAGTATTTTCTTTACGTAAAAGCTCTTAACGGTAAATTTTACATCTTAAACGAATTTGTTTTCCTAGCTCGTGATAAAATTAGTCTAGAAAAATATATTTCTTGTACGACTAGTCGCGAAAAAGATTTCAGAACAAAATGGTCTGTTTTTTCGTCTCTTTTAAATACGGTGTGAAATTCTGTTTACTTAACTGATTGCGCTCCCATTTTGCTACCACTAATGTTTTTATTGTGTTAGGTTTCTTTTTTGTCAGCTTCGAGTTGGAGTTTTCGTTTTGTTGCAGATTGTCTTTTGTGAATGTTAACTGTACGTGTTGTAGAGTAGAGGACATTTCGTGTCGTATTACATGATGTAAAACTAGGGCTAGGACCTCGTGGTCAAAAAAGAGTAAAGTTTGAGTAAACACGGTCGAGACTATTACGACGACTCTTGCCTTGATTTATTACATTGGTGGCAGCGAACTGGGATATAAAGATGGAAGAAGATGGAACTCCAGCAGGAGCCGAAGGCGGGTTACCGAAACTAGATGAAATGTCCGCAGGCGCCGAAGGAGGGTTACCGAAACTTGAATCGACAGAACCCGTGCTGAAACAACAACAAAAGAAGAAACCACCGAAAGTAGAGCCACACGAAGGGGGCAGTGACCTGCAGCAGCTCGTAAATACCCTGTCTCAAGCTCTAAAGCAGAGTATGGTGGCGTCAAGCGAACAAAGCGAAGTTAGGAGGAACGTAAGAGCTCCACGCGTTTATTCGGTGGGCCAAAATTTCAAAACGTGGCTCTCGCAGTTCATGCAATACGCAAGTCTCGTGCACATCAAACCGGTGGATCGTCGAGCGTATTTGCTTACATTATTGGACCAACCGGCCTACAAAGCTGTTGAGCTGCTCAAGCTCTCGGAATCGCTACCGTTCGAAGAATTTACTGATCAGTTGACTCGAAGATTTGATTCGGGGAAGACGAAAGAAGATTACAAATTGCAGTTGCGGGCACGATGCCAAAAGCCAAATGAAGATTTCGATGGATTTGCGGATAGCTTGATGGAATTGGTCGAAAATGCGTACCCAGAGGCGGCCTATTCGTTTAAAGTGGAACTGGCAAGGGACCAGTTTCTTCAAGGTGTAGCAATTAGTGATGACATTCGTGAGAGAGTTTTTATGAGCCAGCCGAGTTCGCTCGTGGAAGCTGTGCGTGTGGTTCGCCAGTTGGAAAGTGCTCGTAAGGCTTGTCGCGCAGCTCCTGCGGTTGAGAAGAAGAAATCTGTTAATGTGATTGGTGCCTCGGCTGATAGTGAGAAGATTTCATCTGAAATACGCGAGCTCAAGGAATTAGTTCTTGGCATGAATGAGAAAATTCGTGAGCTGGAAATGAAAACGGAAGCAAAAACCGTGACAGCCCCACGGCGCCGAAACGAAGTAGTGTGTTACAATTGTCGTAAACAGGGTCATTTTGCACGTGATTGTCCGACTAATACAACGGGAAACGGAGCTCGGGGCCTGCCAAGGGCCAGACAGTCCCCGTAGGACCGGTACGTGTGGCCCTGTCAGACAGTGATGTCCGTGAGGTAAATTACAATACAACCGCGAATGACAGTGTAATTTCAGCCATATCTGATTCCGGGATCTATATTACTGGACTTGTGAATCATTGTTTAACTTGTGTATTGTTGGACACTGGCGCTACGGTTAGTGTGTTGAGCGAGGACACATGGAAGAAAAGTGGATATGTTTCTAAACTTAAACCAGTGATAGGAACATTAACGACAGCAAATGGCAATGAACTGACTGTCTTAGGAGAAACCCAAGTGAGATTTCGCATAGGAAACATGGATTGCTCCTGGCCTGTCATGATTGCGCAAGGTCTAGCACATGATTGTATTCTTGGTTCAGACTTTTTTCAGCAGTATGGATGTCAAATTCACTATGACACGGGAACCTTTGTGGTAGGAGATGCTGAAATTCCTATTAGATACTGCAAGGTCACACCTAGTGTTTGTAGACTTTATCTGTGTGCTGAAGTAGAAGTAGAGCCGGGGACTGAACAAGTGCTAGGAGCTAGATTGGAAGAGGGATATGAACAAAATACGGGAAGCCCTGGGATCTTGGAGGGCTCAAAGGAACTAAAGGGAAAATCGGAAATTTGCATAGCTCGTTCCCTTGTGGTTCCAAGGGCGGGACAGGCCCTTGTTCGAGTTGCCAACTTCTCGGATAGACCAATCAAGATACGGTCAGATGTTCCTATTGCCGAATATCACCCTATTAGCAGCGTGAATGGTAGTATAATTCCCATTGGAGTTGACTCAGAATCGAAAAGTACCTCTCGGCCACATGCATTCTGTTCGACCATTGACAGCACAGTGGGGAAGAGTGAGCAGACAAAAGGAGAGGGAGAAAAGTGGAGGACAATCTGTGAACAACAAAACCTGGAAGGGCTTTCAGAAGGTCAAAAGGAACAATTCTCGTCTCTGGTGAAAGAGTATGAGGACATTTTTGCTATGAACAGTTCGGATTTAGGGAAATCTGATCTCATGGAACATGAAATTAATACGGGTGATTGTACACCAATTAAGCAACCACGGCGCCGTATTCCCCCTCACCAAAGAGAAATCATTGACCAACAGCTGGATGAGCTCGTAGCTAATGGTAGGGTTGAACAGTCCCAAAGTCCCTGGAGTAGCCCCGTTGTGTTGGCCCGGAAACATGATGGAACTTACCGTATGTGTATTGACTTTCGGAGACTTAACCAGTACACACAAAAAGATGCTATCTCGCTGCCTAGGACTGATGATGTCTTAGAGGCCCTGGGCGGTGCTCAGTGGTTCTCGTGCCTTGATTTGGCCTCTGGATATTGGCAGATGCCAGTGAAGGAGGAGGACAAACCCAAAACTGCGTTTTCAACTCATCGTGGACAATTTCAATGGAGGGTTATGCCATTTGGTTTGACAAATGGGCCAGCAAGCTTCACCAGATTGATGAATCTGGCACTCAGTGGACTCACTTGGACACATTGCCTTGTGTACTTAGATGACATTATCATCTGGGGCTCTACATTTAAAGAACATCTTCACCGCCTACGGTTGGTCTTTGACAGAATACAAGCAGCGGGTTTGAAATTAAAGCCAACCAAGTGTCAGTTCCTGAAGAGAGAAGTTACCTTTCTGGGTCATGTTGTTTCCGGTGATGGAATAAGGACGAATCCAGAGAAAGTTAAAGCAGTTGAAACTTGGCCAACACCGCTGGACGTCAAAGAGCTTCACAGCTTCCTCGGTCTGGCTAGTTATTATCGGCGGTTTATTGCCGGATTCTCAATCATTGCGGAGCCACTCTATAAACTGTGTAGGAAGGACACGCCTTTTCATTGGCAACAAGAGCAACAATCTGCCTTTGAAGAGCTCAAACACCGATTAGTCAGTGCACCAGTCCTAGCCTATCCAGATTTTAACGCCGGTGCAGGGTCATTCATACTGGACACAGATGCTAGCCAACATTTGGGAATCGGGGCAGTCTTATCTCAGCTGCAACCTGATGGGACAGAAGGAGTAATTGCATACGGGAGTCGCTCTTTGAACGAACATGAAAGAAATTATTGCACTACTCGGTTGGAGATGTTAGCTTTAGTCACCTATGTTGACCATTTCCGTTATTATCTGCTTGGACGGCGGTTCTGCCTACGAACTGACCACCACTCGTTAACCTGGTTGATGTCCTTTAAGGAGCCCCAAGGGCAAGTGGCCCGCTGGCTGGAACGCCTGCAAGAATACGACTATACAATTGAGCACCGGCCGGGGAGACAGCATGGTAATGCAGACGCCTTGTCACGGCGACCAAGGCGTCATCATGGAGAGTGCCCATCGTGTGTTCCGTCAGCCCGACCCCAGGTAGCCGCTGTGGCAGGGTTGCCAACGGTTCATAAGCAGTGTGAGGGGAGGGATATATGGTCGACTGCAGCAGTGGCACAAGCACAAAGAGAAGACCCTGATATTGGCCCGGTGGTAGCGCAGTTGTCACAAGAGTGGAAGAAACCGACGACTGAGGAACTTCAGCCCATGAGTCGAACCACTCGGGCAGTATGGGCGCAACTTGACCTGTTGCAGCTGAAGGGAGGAGTGCTCTATCTTCAGTCGCCTACAGACACCTCTCCAACTAAGCAACGGATAGTTTTGCCACAAAGCCTGGTTAGGCCAGCGCTTACTGAAGTTCATGATGGTCCTGCAGGTGCCCATTTGGGGAGAATGAAGACCCTGGAGAAAATGAGTGCGAGATTTTGGAAGCCGGGCTTGACAAAGGACGTGCATCGGTACTGCGATGGTTGCCTTACCTGTGCCAAGTGCAAGTCTAGACCAAAGCCAAGAGCACCTCTGCATCCATTGGCCACTGGAAATCCCATGCAAAGGATCCACATTGACATAGTTGGACCATTACCTCGGACACGAAGAGGAAATCGCTACATTTTAACCGTGCAGTGCAGTTTCACCAAGTGGGCTGAAGCGTTTGCAATTCCTAACCAACGTGCCACAACTTGTGCAAAGGTGCTTGTGAGGAACTGGATTTGCAGATTCGGTGTGCCCGACAGCATCCACAGTGATCAGGGGCGTGACTTTGAGTCGAAGGTTTTTGAAGAGATGTGCCACTTACTAGAGATCAACAAAACGCGGTCAACTGCTTACCATCCAGAGGGCAACGGGCAAATTGAGAACCTACACAAGACCCTTAAGAGCATGTTGAAAGCTAAAGTTGGAGGTAAACCTCAGAGCTGGGATGAACACCTGGATTATTGCATGATGGCCTACCGGAGTAGCATCCATGCCTCCACAGGGCACACTCCATTTGAACTGATGTTCGGAAGAGAGATGAGGATACCCTTGGACGTGATGATGGGTGGGGTTAAGGACAGTGAGTGCTCGTACACTGAATTTGCTGCTAATCTACAGGAGGATTTAGAAGGTGCATACCGGGATGTACGGGAGAATCTGAAGGTTGCTCAGCGACGCCAGAAAGATGCTTACGACAAGGGAGTGAAGCACACGGTCTATCAACCTGGAGATTTAGTCCTGCGCTACACCCCACAGCTAAGGCCAGGTGAGGCAAGCAAGTTTCACCGACAGTGGGATGGTCCGTTCGAGATCGTATCACAAGTCACCGAAGTTACGTACTGTGTTAGAAAAGTTGCAGGACGTTCTAGGAGGTCCAAGGTAGTCCATTTCAACAACTTGAGGTTGTACCAGAGAAAACAGGAGAAGGCAGTGGGTGAAGTAGTTACTGGTGGTTTGGGCACTGCACCTGCAGTGGAGACTGTTGAAGAAGGACATGCACAGTCGATGCCGGGAGAAGAAGATGGGACAGTTGTTGGGGTAGCAATGAGTGCAGATGAAGAAGAGAGTGAGTTGTTGGAAGGTGATCCTGAACTGTCAAGCCAACAACCCGATACGCCAGAGATTAGTGGTTGTCAGTCGGATGACGTCCAGCCCAGCGGGGCGGAAAGGGATGCTAGAAGTGATCCTTCAGTGGAAGCGCCAGACACTAAGGGCGGTGGCCCCCTTGTAGATACCCTAGATGCTACAAGCAAACCAACTCAATCTGACCCACCTGACCTCAGTGGCGAGGAGGAAGGGAGTGAACATGAAGGTGAAGGACTGGAACCGGAGCCTACTCTCCAGAATCGAAGACCGGTGCGAGTGAGAAGACCCCCAGACCGTTATGGAGAATGGGTTATCAGTAGTCTACAGCAAATTGTAGATCGCGTACAAATGCTGGAGGACAAGCAGACCATGGAAAAAGATCGGATTAAGAAACTGAGACCGAAATTGTTAAAGAAGTCTCGAGCACTAAGAGGATATTGAGACTGTGATTTGTTATGGACAGTTTTTTTTTTGTATTAGTTTTCTTTCCTTTGCTTGTGAACTGGACTGGTTACTTTGACACTGTTACACTTTCAAGTGTTGTCCGTGAATCCGGAGACTCACCCTTTTAATTAGAGAGGGGATAGTGTAGAGTAGAGGACATTTCGTGTCGTATTACATGATGTAAAACTAGGGCTAGGACCTCGTGGTCAAAAAAGAGTAAAGTTTGAGTAAACACGGTCGAGACTATTACGACGACTCTTGCCTTGATTTATTACAGTGTGTATGTTCAATAAAGTTGTATTGGGAAGGAAAAAAAAGAAAAAAAAGAAAGCGCGAGAGCGCCGATTCTTCAGGTTTTGATTGACATCGCAGGAAAACCCAAAATCCAAAGACGTTTTTGACATCGCAGGTCGCTTGTTATCCGAAGCTGTAACTGCAAATAAAGTCTCGCTGGTTTAGTCAAATAAACTTGTTTTTATGTTTTTCCATATCGCTCTTTTATTACTTTTATGGAAACTGATTTCAGCAAATCCCCGCAAGGGATCAGTATATGTACCAATCAAATGGTGACGAGTGAAATAAGGGAACAATTTCACGCGCGTTTTGTAAAAGATCAAAATTCTAATAATTTCCCGAGCCTTTAGGCTAATTTCAGGAGTATACCATTTGATTACCTATCAATATCATGGGCGACGAATTACGTTAGCACCGACGATTTTTTTTTACATGTTTGCCTTGTTTATCCTGGGTCGTATCGATCGACAAACTCTTCTCTTTCAAACGTTTAGAGCTTAGATTTGGCTTAAGTTCGGAACTTTCAGAATTTTTCGACAAAATACCTGTTAGAATCTTTCTAGATTCGCTTTTTCGTGTGTTCAGGTTTTCTAAAGCTCTTTTAATGCCCTGCCATCTTCATTCATGAATTGTTTAAACTTCGTCGCCATCTTGACCCTGAGACGTACGGAAGGTTGCCATGGCAATTTTGCAATTTTCACATTTGAAATTACAAATTAGTATAGGTAATACCATGATTTGTAGTGATATTTTGCATAAATACCACAAGTGATACTTCGAAATTGTTATAGGTAATTTCACCAGTCGGTAGGCGAGTGAAATTTGAGACAATTTTGAAATATCACGAGTGGTACTTGTTGAAAAATTAAACGTGCAAATCATGCTATTATTTGTTTATACCACTACCCACAAGAGGTTTGTAATTTTCACATGTAGGTATTTCAAATTAAGCTGAAATACCAGTGCTCTAAGCCAATCAAATTGCAGAATATTCTCATGTAGTAGTATAAACGTTGAGATTTCGCGCCAAAATTAAGGAGTAATTCGACACCTATGATATTATAAAAGCTTTACCCTCATTGGACAGCTCTTCTTTAATCCAATTAATGCGGTCCCAAGGGAAGTACACACGCCCCATAGAAATAAAGAGGGGATGTCCCTGGCCAAAAAAAAAACAAAACAAAACAAAACAAAAAACAAAACCTACCGAACAAACCAAATAAATAGCCACCCAGCACAACAATGGCGAAGACGATGGCATTCGATTGAAGGAGGAGGTCTGTTTTCAAAAATACGGCAATGTCTTTTTTTGTTTGTTTGTTTTTTTTTTGTTTTTTAGTAACAAAAGCCAGGCTTTTACAGTGTCTTTACTGGAGAACAGAGCGGTACATCTTACCAGTTAAGGACTCCTCTTTGCAAGAATAAGTTTCCGGGTTGGCTTAATGGTACAGCCTCAGTAGCTGAAAGCGCAGTGAAACGATTTGTCTGTTTCAGTAACAGCCGCGGCCAATACGGACGCGAGTGCTGTTTTTTTTCACGTAACATCTCCGTTCGTAACTGCGGGAAATTCTTAGTTTACAAACTAAAACGGCCTCCCCTGTGTAACTTACGTTACTGTGGCAACGGATTGCCAAACACTACACCAGGTGAAAATTACACAAGGTGTTAATTTTACACGTACGTTCTGAAATAAATGTCGACAGCATGTACCTTCTTTGAATTGTTTTCGTCCGTCTTCGCTTAGATAACTTGGTAGAGCACGATGAAAAAACTTGGCTGCCGTACTCCAAAATAGAGCGAATGCATGTGATAAAAAATAGAATTGGCTCTCTTGTAGCAAAATGCCATTTCTTAAGCAATCTAACTAATTTGGACTCATAGATATTCCACTTTAAATCACTGCCAAGTCCTAACTGATTTCACACTGTTCACAGTTTCTAGGGTCTGACGGTTAACACAGATAGGG
>NC_133209.1:9385287-9400287 GCF_958299795.1 Porites lutea
AATCCCAGTAGCGGAGTTCGGAAACAACAATTGCAGTGCTCGAAGCTCTGCGCAGAAACATGACATTGTGACCGCAGCTAAATGTGCTAAAGGGTACCATTTCATGCAAACCTACCTCCCCAAATGTTTAAATAGCGAGGTTTTTGACGGATATACATTTAAAGGACTGAAATTCAGGCCACGAAATTTGTTTGAATTTCTGTTGTTTAATTGAAAACCGATTTTTGTATTTTAAATGTAAAGAACACTCAATTGATTGTACAAGCGCATTAATGTTTGTCTTATCCATCCTAAGGTTGTCCAGGAATGCTGTTGAATTGCAAACAGTGTCATAAAAATGTTAATGAATAGTGTTTGCACTTAAATGTATGTCAGTTGTCCCTATTGACTTTCAAGATGGTGTTAATGACTTTGATGTTGGCGTTAATGACTTTGATGTTGGCGTTAATGAAAGTATATTTTTCTCTTTTGTATGCTCAATGACGCATATGAATGCCCAAAAGTGTTATTGAATGTTGATTAAAATGCAAAAATCGTAACTGAATCTGATTTATGCGCAAATGTTCGTATTTTCGCGCTAATGAATGTATCTTCGCACTATTGGTCGCCGTTTCACGCAAATGATTGCGTATTTTCTCGTAACGAACAGCAAAAGGTGTAATAGCCACTGCACTAAGGCGGTGCAGTCAGTGTCAACAGCCATATAATCGGCACAAGAGCAGTAATTTTTTTATAGTTTTTCTGATTGTAAAACACAATCGAAACTTTAATTGATATCTTTTCCTACCAAATGGGCTTCCGTTTTTATTGACCTTATCATATTCTTATTGGGTTTCCAAAACATTAATTTTAAGGTAACCATAACTATCACTATACATAGTTGCAAAACATAATCGCAGCTCTATGTTTTACGCTTTGTTTTCTTTCATAGTAATGAATTTCCTACTTACGGTAGTCAGCTTTTCTTCATAAAACGATATAACAAATGGTACGTTGTCTAAAGCACAGGAGTGTTCTACCTCCTTTTGAGGTATAGTATATAGGACAGGATTTTCACAGCAACAACAATTATCAGACTGGTTTGAATTCTCCACAGGCTGGTCAAAACAAGAGTCAAATGATGGTTAAGACGATGGATGCATATGGACTGGGAGTCGCGGCCACACTTAACGCATCGACGAAAATGGTTTTTCAATCCAGAAATTTGATGATGAGGATTGATCACGTTGATCAAAACAGCACGGTACAAACAACTCAACTTGTACTCTATCAGTACAATGCTATTAGAGCCCCTTCCATGGGCCTAGTTGACAGGGCTGGGCCGGTTACCGGGACGAAACAATATTTCCTTGGGCTCACATGAGAAACTTCAGCCCGGTTTCTGAGACGAAAAAAAAAGGGGAAGACCCGGGCGACGAGTTCTAGCGCGAAATTCGAGAAACAAAGCAAACATAGCGAAACAGAAAGTCAAAACTTTCGCGCCTATCATAGCTTTGGCAACTCTTCTAGCTGTATCACTGCAGTCAAATGGGATGCTTATAACGTTGAAAATACAGCAGGCAAATCAAGACGATACCATCCGGGCCGCTAAATTCATCCCGTCTTCATCTAGACTAGGCTGAATTGTTCATAGGGCAACCCGCTTACCGAGGCCCCGGTTGGAAAAACCGAGATCACCTGACGGTTACCGAGCTAGCCAGCCTTTTCCTATGAGATCCCGGAAACTGGGCCAACCCGGTCAATCCGGCGGCCTGATGTGTGAAGAAGCCCTTAATAAACTAGAAATGCGTGTTTTGCAAACCCTGGTGAAACTCAGGGTGCCATTCAAGTTATAGCCTGTTCCAGGCGTTCAGATAGTGGGGAGCAGTGCGAAGTAAAAAGGAGCGCGAAAAACTAAAAGCGAGGGAGGAGGAGAAGTGAGAGAGGGAATGGCTGTGAGATTTTTAAATAGACTCTTCCGCCCGGACCGCATCAGCTATAGATGGTCTTCACTTGTCAATCATGACTGGTGTTACAACCCCATACATTTATTATTTTTCTTGCGAATAAATCAAAATTTCTCAGAGCAAAAATTAATATTATGTGTACATAATCTTGCTAAAAACCTCATGTAAGAATTTCAGACAACAGACAACGGGAGAAGTGTTCATGTACAATGAATTTTTTTACGGCTTTATAACATGATTTCAGCGTGTACGAGACAAAAGGTTATGAATCAAGCTACAAACAAATATCGCTTATTTCGAAAGAAAGCCGTTAACTCAAGCAATGAAAATGCACAACAATTGAAGGGAAAATTTACTATTCGATCATTGAGTGGACCTCGTCAATAGTGATGATTGCAACCAGCTTTCCAACCTTTCCTTCTTGAATTCCTTTTGTCCATTCCTTAGACAACCACAATTTGGGACTTCAGTATACAATTTCACAGCTTCCCCTTTTAACTCCGATTATATTCAAATGTTCCACTTGGTCTTTCATGATGGCAATCAACAGAGTTACCAAAACAATCGTAAATGGCATTCTATCCTGCCTTCATTCCAACGCATGCTTTATTCGAGGAAAAAGCCGGAACGGAAAATAAGACTTTTTCCAAAACATCTATCCTGCCGACTAGGTGTTTTAAAGAGTTTCTTTGCTCTTCGCGTTTAGCCTCCACATTTGGAAAGTCACTCACCGCTGTGGTTGTTGCAAGTTCGAATTCTGCGTGACGGGACGTAGAGTCTCTCATCACCGCCATATCGCATTTCTCTCTGTGATCGAAGACGCTCCACTGTTGACAAAAACTGACACAATCAACCAATCAGAGGTTATACCAGAATCTGGTATACCGGAACGCACTTTTGTTAAAAATTCTTACAAGAATTCCCGCACCTCTCTCCCTAATCCTCCTCTACTTTTCATCGCTTTCTTTACTTCGCACCGCCCTCCACTATCTGAACGCTTGGAACAGGCTATTCAAGTTAAGGGCTACCAAGCGGGGTAATGGAAACTGGTTTATGTTGAGAGACTAGTTTGGAAAGTCCCGGTAACTTTTCGGGCCAGGAAAGCTATTTTGTATTGCTGTGTTTCATTCAAGATCAAAGTCTGAATAATTTTGAAAATACTGCGATGAAACTATCAGTTAACGAAGCAAAACTGACATTTTTTGTGTCTGGAACTGTGCTTTGATTCAACAGGCTTTGATTTGAAAAATTTGCCCTCGGGCCAGAAAAGTTTCCGGGTCTTTCGAGAAACGGGCCCAGCCGTGAATATCCTTCTATTTTTTTTTTGTTTCATTGCCTTATTGGAATCATTTATGGTCAGTTGCTACGGTTACGAGATATGACGTCATAAGTATCAGGACGTCAAGCCAATTTTTCTTCAAAATGCATGTTTTCTCATTTTTTTTTTCAACAATAATGGTAAATCTTGTGACTAAAATCCTGCAAAGTGTTTATTTATGTGTTATTTTTCATGTAAAGCCCAAAGAATTACTGTTCCTCGCAGTTTTAACCTGAAACCAAATTCTTGGTAAAATCCAAGATGGCGACCCTTCCACTAAAGGTAAAATCGTTTCAAAATACTGTAACATATCAAAAACTCCGGGGAGGGATTAAATCCACCACCCTCCCCCCTTGTAACACGCTGGGGGTATGAATTTTCGTGTACGTCCGAGGGTTAATTTGAAGCTACAATAGGTGAGTGTTGATAAGTAGGTTCTTTAGTCTTTAGAATAGGTATTCATTCTTTTTGCTTGCATCTGACATGTATTTGTCTCAACCAAACATAAAATAGACGAAATGTTGACAGACATTTTAGAATGGAGACAAACTTTGCAAAGGACAAGCTCGAATAGAGCCAAATTTAGTAGCGACAGGCCAGGGAATTGACCTATAAGAATAACGGAGGGTTCTAGAATTTCTTGTTATTGCAGGGAACCCGCTTAAATTAGAGCTTTGCTGTGTGTTTTGAGTGTCTATAATGTGAGAGGTTACGCTCATTTTCTCTCTTTCAGCTGCGCAAAGATGGTTTGCAGGTTGCATACAATCAAAGCTCCATCTTCTTACCTCCACAAGTTTTTCATTCCTCTCAAGATTCCAAAGTTGTTACCTTGGTTTATTTGACATTGGGCGGTGTGTTATCACTCAAGAAAAAAACTGGTGGCAAGATGTTTCCCAGAACTACCATCGTTTCTTCCACCGTTGAGCCCAGGCCCTTGGACGACTTAAAGAACCCTGTTAAGATTATCCTTCAAAACAGAAAGGTATAAAGACAGTTTTGGTCACAAAGTTTTATTTAAATACGGTCATTTGGTCGTCGATCGTTGACGGCTGCATAGTACATGTATTTCCTGAAAAGGTCATTTTTTTAGCGTTGTTCCTAATTCTCAAAGCCAGATATTTAATAGTTGGCGTAGTTTGGGGTATTCTGATTGACTAATGACATATGCATGGTGATGTGCGCCATACGCACCTGCGCTGGAAATTTCAGGAACTCTCATTCATAACCATTCCACTTCCTTATCTAATGTTAGAACTGAACCTGAGCGTTATAAATGAAGTACTTTCAGCAACAGCGTGGTTAACATATTTGAAGTTTATCTGTGTCTCTTTTCAAGGTGCTTCCACGTGCCATCACGTCAAAGGAGACGCATTGTGTCTTTTGGCGCCCAAAAGAACCGCCTGCCATGTGGAAAACCAGCGGCTGCCAACTTGTCCGCAGCCAGTCAAACGCCTCGATCACAACATGTGAATGTGACCATCTAACTGTCTTTGCAGCTCTTATGGATCCATACGGTTTAAATGTAGGTACTACATATTTGTGATAGAAAGAACAGTCAATTTGGATTTTCTCTACTTGCTTTGAATGCGGACGTTTCCTGGTTCTTTTTAATTATTACATTTCCCTTTTAATTAGATCGCGTAGATTCCTATATACTGACACTGTTTACTTTCGCACATGTCTTTTAAGGAGCTATGCCAAGATTTCTTGGCTTTATTACGAAAAAAAAATGTTGAAATCAAAGGCAATCATTAAATAATTGTTTAGTTCTTAAACTTATTCTACTGCTGAACTTCAATATATAAGCACATGTCTTTGGTTTTCTATGGCCAGGATGGAGAACGACTGGTGCGGTAACTTGACATAATTTGGCCGACGTTTTAGGTTAAACTCCTGTGTTTTCCAAAAATAACCAAAAACATATTATTGGCTTTCACTTCGACAGAATCATTATTTGATATTCAATCTTTTAGACTGTCCCAAGTATGAGCAAAGATGCCAGAGAAAACTTGGTTATAATCTCAGTGCAGCTTTGACAATGAATGTGGAACTTGCTATGACTTAGGGCCTGTTTACATGGAGGTGGGGAACCCCCGGTAGGTCAGGTAACCAGCTTAAGTGGGGTAAAGAAATATTCCTCCATTACTTGCAATCTTTCGACCCCACCATCCCGGGGTGCACTTTCTCAAGATTATTGAATTGTCGCTAAGTACGTAAACAAGAAAAGTGCCGGCAAACCACGTGCTATGGCAATTAATGCTCGTCTACACTCACTTGCTGCTCTTGCTGCAACCTTCAGTGCTGTGGCTTTCTATTGTTACCTTTAATAATGATGCAAAGCCACCGCCAAAGTGATTCTTGTGCGAATTTGATGTATCACGAATCCGACCCCGGCTAGTGGGGTTACCCCACCTTGAACGTTTACATGGCAAAAGTTGACCCGCCTGAGAGGGTTACCCGGTCTGGCAGACCGGGCTACCCGCCTTGGCTGGTCACCCCACCTATCATGTAAACGTGATCAAATTAAAATGAGAGATCATAATTATGGACATGTGGGTACCCCACCTAAGCGGTTTACCTCACCTTCCTGGGATCCCCCAACTCCACGTAAACAGGCCCTTAACCCCCTTTATCCGCTACGAGTTTGATTTTTGCCACGTTTCTCGCCTCTAAAATACTCCCCATTCTTAGCTTGAATTGTTGCCTAATTCAAAGACCGAAGAATGCTTTGTATCTCCATGAGTAAACTCCGTATCATAACTAACATTTTAATATTCACTGCGTTATTCTTTCTGCTACCTGCTGTAGAGAAGCCTACGTTTTTGTACGTTTTGTCTTTGACTATCAAAACATTGTAATTAACGGAAATAGCGTTTTAGGGTCAAGTAAGTATACCGTGGTCGCTTCTAACCGACTCTCTTATCTTTTTTAAGACGACATTACCTCACAAGCAAGCCTTGGAAATCATATCGATAATTGGCTGCTCCATTTCACTGTTTTCTGTTCTTCTTACTATGGCTGTTACTTTGGTCTTCTGGAGGGAAATTAAAGGTTCGAGAGTAAAAGTTTTGCTAAACTTATGCGCTGCCATTGCCTGTAGTTGTATACTTGCTATATTGGAAGGCTCAGCAAGAAACAAAGAGGTATGTAAAATTTTTCAAATTAGAAGACAATATCGTGATAGACTCCACACTATAGGACACTTGCACTACGATGATGTCGTTTTTCTAAAACTTCCAAAATTCTTCCGTTTGTTGTTTTCTTGTGTAAATTAGAGGGCTATTGATTTTTTAAACCTCAGTGAGATTGACAAATTTACTAATAAGAAAGCAAAAACTGAAATAAATTCTGGTAGCTGAAGTCAAATGTCACCTATCGTGTCGCCACCAAGAACAGGCTCTTGGTCGCCACTGATAAATTGCCTATCTGAAAATTCAAAGAAATATTCGAGTCAGCGAAGTAAGCCTCTGTCGGTCGTTCACGTATCAGAAAATAGTCTATACGCCGCTTACACATCTCCCATAATGCAAGTTCCACCCCCCCCCCCCCCCCCCCCTTTCCACCACCATCCCTGGAATTTTTGCATAAGCATTGTTTCATTGTTTTCAATTTGTTTTTGGGACGGCTGTAATACCCAAAATGCAAAATTTGGGGGAGCAAATAAGGTGCATTGTGGGAGGCGCGAGTGGCGTATTAAATATATAAGTTAAATCGATCTATAGTCTTCTGTATTATCTTAACTTGTAGCCCGAGTGCACTGTGGTCGCTGCTCTACTGCACTATTTTTTGCTCGCCTTATTTTCATGGATGCTGTGTGAAGGCATACTGCATTACATTGTTATCGTAAGAGTTCTTCATGGACACGCTGAGGATAAAGTCAAATTCTTTTACTTGTTTGGATGGGGTAGGTACACTCTCTAAGATTTTCCTGTTGGAAGAAACGAGTATATAATACTGTGTAAGGCTGTTAAAATCCCTGTAAAACAGGACTAGACTGGACTGTCCGCGTTCCTTTGAAATATATAAATCTTTTAAATAAATAAACAAATAATAAATAAAAAAAGATACCTGGCCTACCAGGAAGGAGATTTTAGGTCAGTCCTGCTAAGGGAGGAAAAATTACGACTACTGAAACGCCGTTGTGACTAAATTACCAAGAGACTTAAAGTGGCTCCGTAATTAATACTAGAGAATTTAGCTGTGACAAGTTTTCCGTCATAACTTTTTCGTTTTTAACGCGATGGCTGCAAAACTTTGCAAAGAACAACAGAAATCAGTCGGTAGTAATGTGAAATTTTCCCATTTCATTGATACACACGAAGTGATCTCAACAAAATCAGAGAGGAAACCATTAAAAAGTTCGTTTTGATTGACAGATCAAAACGAACTTTTTAATCTTTTTAAAAATAGATCTTTGCATAATTTTCAAACATGGCAATTCACAAGTTTATCATTTCGCAAACAACAGCGTAATGGCTTAAATGGAACCGCTAAAAGTCTGAACTGTTCCCTTACCTGAGAAGAAAAGTAGAGCTTTGTTGCTTTCTGTTGACTCGCCAAGTTTATAGCCAAAATGGTTTGTTGTGTCGTTCTTCGCATGTAGTGCTGACAAAAATGGCGGCTTGGTTGCTCGAGGTAAGACGTCGTCTTCCTGTTTCATTCTTTTCCCTACTTACTTGAAACGTGGAATTTCAGCAAACATTTCCTTTTAAATTTGTTTGTCATAAATAAACTTCGATTTTTGAGCCAAAATTTTCTTGTTAGAAAACGCTGAGTTCACGAAACGGCTTCTTCTACGCGAATACACGGGAGTTGTAAACAATCCATCGAGCACAAAACTCAGCTACAGTAAATTGTGCGTCTATACATGACAAAATGAACAAAAACAAAAACAAATAAATAAAAAAAACACACACACACACAAAAACAACCGAAACAAGGCACAAATAAAAGAACGAAGAAAACAAACCAAGGGGAAAAAAACACACACAGAGAGAATAGCGGCATGATGCTGTTAAGATGTTATTATGCGTGTCATATTGGTGTCTAATTACCGTAAAATTCCAATAATAAGTCCGGGGGCTTATATTTTTCAAAGGCCCATTTTGAGGGGCTTATATTCGGAGCGGCTTATGTACGGAGGGAAATTCGCGTTTCAAAATCGATTGGACTAGCCTCATACTTGAAAGGAAGTTTACCATTTTTCTTTGTTTTACTTTTTAATTTGTAGTTAAAGGCAATTTCCAGACTTCCAAGTACAACCCCCCCCCCAACCCCCCCCCCCCCCCCCTCCATCCCCTTCTTGGAGGGGCGATTTAACGTTAAGAGTTTGGGGGGCATATATTTGGAGGGGCTCATTTTCGGAATTTTACGGCATGTTTTAAAATTTCTAGGTTTTCCAGCCATAATGGTTATAATTTCGCTGTCTGTCACCCAGCTGAAAAGATATGGTCACAAAGAGGCTTGCTGGTTGAGTGCCGATGAGGGGTTGATTTGGGCCTTTATTGTCCCAGCTCTAGGTGTTATTCTGGTCAGTAAAAAACACATTTAACGTGTCTAGTCTTATCATGCCAAACCCAGGCGCGGATCTAGGATAAGTACTGACTGATTTCCTAAACGAGCTCCGAACGAGTAAGCTTATCCGGGGGTAGGCTCCCCAAGGAAATGTTTTGGATTTTTTAAAACTCTTTAAAGTCCCCTTTCCTGGGTTTCCGATTCATTAAGACGGGATATTGGCCAGCATAACGAGCCGCACCGCCTTAGCAACCAAAAAAATTTTGTTTATCCAGCTGAGATAGGGGACTAAAAGTCCCCTATCTCAGCTGGATACTCAGAAGCTTGTAACATTCACTATTCCATTTATCTCTGATCATATTTCGCATCTAACACGATAGAGGCGTCAATTTTCGCGCCATCATGTCATCATTCTAGGGCGAGAAACTTAATTAAAAGCGCGGCATTCAACAAATGTACGGCTCAGGTTTCGGCTAAAATTATTCGGTGCCGTCAAAGAAAAAAACATGTTATTAAGGTCAGCGTATAAAGTCGATCACATTGCTAACACAGACAAAAACGCTTAAATATCTCCTACAAAATGAACGGCTGAGTTTGTTTTTTCTACGGGTCAAACTGCTACTATATATCCCAGAAGCGCTCAGGCATAATTATATCATGCCAGGACTTCTACCTGGATGAACCAGAAAGGATATAGAACAACTTCCTAATTGTTTTTTACGGCTACGGGTTGAAATACTAAACGTGTTATATATCCTAGAAGCGCTCAGGCATAATAATATGCCAGGACTTCTACCTGGATGAACCAGAAAGGATATAGAACAACTGCCTAATTTTTTTTTTTACGGCTACGGGTCGAAATGCTAAACGTGTTATATATCCTAGAAGCGCTCAGGCATAATAATATGCCAGGACTTCTACCTGGATGAACCAGAAAGGATATAGAACAACTGCCTAATTTTTTTTTTTCACGGCTACGGGTTGAAATGCTAAACGTGTTATATATCCTAGAAGCGCTCAGGCATAATGATATCATGCCAGGACTTCTACCTGGATGAACCAGAAAGGATATAGAACAACTACCTAATTGTTTTTTACGGCTACGGGTTGAAACACTAAACGTGTTATATATCCTAGAAGCGCTCAGGCATAATAATATGCCAGGACTTCTACCTGGATGAACCAGAAAGGATATAGAACAACTGCCTAGTTTGTTTTTTACGGCTAAGGGTCGAAATGCTAAACGTGTTATATATCCTAGAAGCGCTCAGGCATAATAATATGCCAGGACTTCTACCTGGATGAACCAGAAAGGATATAGAACAACTACCTAATTTTTTTTTTACGGCTACGGGTTGAAATGCTAAACGTGTTATATATCCTAGAAGCGCTCAGGCATAATAATATGCCAGGACTTCTACCTGGATGAACCAGAAAGGATATAGAACAACTGCCTAATTTTTTTTTTTACGGCTACGGGTCGAAATGCTAAACGTGTTATATATCCTAGAAGCGCTCAGGCATAATAATATGCCAGGACTTCTACCTGGACGAACCAGAAAGGATATAGAACAACTGCCTAATTTTTTTTTTCACGGCTACGGGTTGAAATGCTAAACGTGTTATATATCCTAGAAGCGCTCAGGCATAATGATATCATGCCAGGACTTCTACCTGGATGAACCAGAAAGGATATAGAACAACTACCTAATTGTTTTTTACGGCTACGGGTTGAAACACTAAACGTGTTATATATCCTAGAAGCGCTCAGGCATAATAATATGCCAGGACTTCTACCTGGATGAACCAGAAAGGATATAGAACAACTGCCTAGTTTGTTTTTTACGGCTAAGGGTCGAAATGCTAAACGTGTTATATATCCTAGAAGCGCTCAGGCATAATAATATGCCAGGACTTCTACCTGGATGAACCAGAAAGGATATAGAACAACTACCTAATTTTTTTTTTACGGCTACGGGTTGAAATGCTAAACGTGTTATATATCCTAGAAGCGCTCAGGCATAATGATATCATGCCAGGACTTCTACCTGGATGAACCAGAAAGGATATAGAACAACTACCTAATTGTTTTTTACGGCTACGGGTTGAAACACTAAACGTGTTATATATCCTAGAAGCGCTCAGGCATAATGATATCATGCCAGGACTTCTACCTGGATGAACCAGAAAGGATATAGAACAACTACCTAATTGTTTTTTACGGCTACGGGTTGAAACACTAAACGTGTTATATATCCTAGAAGCGCTCAGGCATAATAATATGCCAGGACTTCTACCTGGATGAACCAGAAAGGATATAGAACAACTGCCTAGTTTGTTTTTTACGGCTAAGGGTCGAAATGCTAAACGTGTTATATATCCTAGAAGCGCTCAGGCATAATAATATGCCAGGACTTCTACCTGGATGAACCAGAAAGGATATAGAACAACTACCTAATTTTTTTTTTACGGCTACGGGTTGAAATGCTAAACGTGTTATATATCCTAGAAGCGCTCAGGCATAATGATATCATGCCAGGACTTCTACCTGGATGAACCAGAAAGGATATAGAACAACTGCCTAATTGTTTTTTACGGCTACGGGTTGAAATACTAAACGTGTTATATATCCTAGAAGCGCTCAGGCATAATGATATCATGCCAGGACTTCTACCTGGATGAACCAGAAAGGATATAGAACAACTTCCTAATTGTTTTTTACGGCTACGGGTTGAAATACTAAATGTGTTATATATCCTAGAAGCGCTCAGGCATAATAATATGCCAGGACTTCTACCTGGATGAACCAGAAAGGATATAGAACAACTGCCTTTTTTTTCTACGCGTCGAAGTTCTAAACGTGTTATTCTTAGAAGCGCTCAGGCTTAATAATATGCCAGGTTTCCAGCGACTGATTTTAGCTGATTTTGCGGTGCGCAAGAATGGATAATTTACCCGACTTGTAAACAGATATTTCCTTCAGCCGATTGTGTCTCATGCAGGAGAATGTCATGTCTGCGTTGTTTTGTTTCTACTGAAGTTTTATCAAAAAAAGCTTAAGCGAAAATAGGGAGATCGCAATTTATACTCTTACGAACTGTAAATTAGGGCTGACCTGGAAGACGCGTTGAATTGTGCCGCCATCCTTCAAAATATAATTTGGCTGCGTTTAGGGAGACAATTTCCTCTTCCATCCAGATTTACTTGGTATATGCGTTTGTGAGAATCTTCAGACAAAGAATTGGGTATACACTGATTCGAATGACTTGGCGATACTAAGTGCTTAAGTCTACTTACCGATTACAACATGTTTTGGAAGTATTGAGAAGCGCGCCAAATGAGGTTGTCACAGTGTTCTCGAGCGAACACGGCGCGACCTGGATTGATAAAATTACCATTACATGCAGCTATCATGCCAGTGATTTCTCCTTTCGTCGCATAGTGAATAGTTTGTGAGCACATCCTCGACTCTCGAAACATTTGTCTTGCGCCGCTATAGAAGTTGCTTCTCCCGCGAACCATAGGTAGATTTCCCGCTTAACATAATGTTTGATAATTTATGCAAAAGTTGACCTCGTGAAAGTCAGCAGTGCATTAATCGACTCAAAAATAAACAGACTTCCTACAGGGTTTTGAACACGGTTTTAATTAAAGTACTTTACGAGCGCTGCAGTAGTTGACCGCAAAAGTGTTACGGTGATGGATACTCAACTGGATGATTACGTCACTTCATAGCAACCAGACGGTACGAATTTTTTAACTTCCGGAGCGCTGAGGCTCGTAGTGTTTCAACTTGCAAAGTGTTTTTTTTTTTTTTGTTATAAAAAATATATTTATTTTGAAAAATCTGACCGATTTCCTGTGGAAACCCGTGCGGATCCGCGCCTGTACCCTTACGGTAGGTTAAGCCTTTTCAACTATTTGAACCGACTGTTGTTTGAAGATGAAAAATATTCTATCTGCGCAAAGTGTGTTTTGAAGTCTCCCTTCCCCAACGCACTATCAATAAGCAAACCGTTGTTTAAGTTGGAGGCAGTCAACTACTGAAACTACACCTAATTTCCTTTCTATTTCTCCTTTAAAATATTTCAAAAAAGCCTAGATTATAAAGATTATAAAGTTATCTGTCATAGGCTCTTCAAGATAATAAATATTTTGGGCCTGCCGGAACCAACTGATGCTGGTTCATTCTAAAGGCTTACAAACCAAAAAATTCAATGAGATGTATGGGAATAGACATTGCAAACCTGGAGAAAACATGGAATTCATTTCGAAGGTCTAAAACTTGTTATCGACTAGTCGAAATGTCAATTTGTTTTGGTAAAACGTGTCTTCCAATAAATTGAATTCCTTAAATAATGGTAAAGTTTTGTTGCTGAAAGTACATTTAGAATGATTAAAACAGTTTCCGGTCGTCTGTTGCTTCGTTGGGATGGCAATAGCCTGAGAAAACAGTCCACATTTCGCACCACCACTGGTTTTCTCTGCGAAATGACGTAGAAACGAGCGCAGAAATTCCATACTGATGACGCGTCACTACCCAGATCTGGTTAGTACTTCGGATTGGTCGTGCCGCGTGGAAAATTTGCTTCGGCCAATCATATGCACTTACCAGATCTGGGTAGTGACGCTTCATCAGTATGGAATTTCTGCGCTCGTTTCTGAGACGTCAGTTCGAGGGGAAACCAGTGGTGGCTGCGCGAAATGTTAGTTGTTTTCTCAGGTTGGGATGGCAATCAAACTTAAAAAATTTGAAAAAATTACCCAAAATATATTATGGTTAGTGATCCCTGATCGGATTAAATTTGTTTGATATCTTCTTCATAACTCTACTGGAGCATCTTGTGTATGATGGAAACGGCATTAAGTAATGCCAAGTAAAACATGGACCTGAAACAAAATTCTCGCGACATTTTCCGCCTTGAAGCTCAAAGAGTAACGTGGTTTCGAGGTTACTTGCCAAAATTTTTGCAACTTTTACTGGTGAATATGGTAGTATTTATTTAGGTTAATGATGGGGGCAAAATACCTGCAATTTCTGTAACTTTTACAGGTTAATATCGTGGTTTTCATTTTGGTTATGCGCCAAATGATGGGAGCAAGATATATGCAGAACAAGACACATGTGGAAAAAGTGAGAACTGGAGTCAAGGCCTCTGGGGTCATTCTTCCATTGCTTGGAATCACTTGGCTGTTTGGGTTGTTGAGTTTCAATTCGGATACCATTATCTTCAAATATATATTCACCATATTCAACTCTCTTCAGGGCTTGATGATCTTCATATTTCATTGCCTTCTTAACAAACAGGTAACACAAGGGTTTGTTTTCTTGTTTGCATTTATTTATGTCTTATTTACAGTTTTTGTTTTGTTTTGTTTTGTTGTTTTTCAGTCTTGGCATTTTTTTGCTAAATTTAGCCAGATTAATTAACACTTTTTGTTGCGATAATAAACGTGACACGAGCTCAGTCCAGTTTATTCTGATTTTCCTCTCGGGATCATTTGCAGTCAACTATGGGGATCACTTGTGGTCGAGGATAATTTGCGGTCCATTTTGGGGATCATTTTCGGTTTGGCAGTTATTAATGTTGGGGATAATTTGTGGTACTATACACACGATAAATTCGTACAGTGGGAGCTAAAACAAAGGCACTGTTATTTGTGTTGTGAGAAAGAGGCGTTCCATCAAGCAATTGCTATTCTTGACGTTAGGGATGTCATCGTTCTCGTTGCTTAAGCACGCTAATAACTCATTTCAATCAACCGGTGCTCGCGCATATTGTCCGTGTTCCCCTTCAGTAGATAATAAATAACTGACTTTGACTTAACTAAATTTTATCACTTGACCTCAACAGATAAAAGACGCATTTAAAAAGCGAAGAAGATGGGTCTCTACACGTCATGACAAGAGGACATCCCTGAACCTAAAAAATAAATTTGAGGCTGGACAAAGAAAAACCTCAAATAAATTTGAGGCAGGAAAAGGTGAGTTTGGCACTGAATGTTTTTCTCTCATTATTGTTTGATATTTTTGGCCATGCGCACGACGTTGGTGACCACCTTTTTGTAAAAAAAAAACAAAAACAAATATATATATATATATATATATATATATATATATATATATATATATATATACACCCGTTTTCAAAAAGGTTTTCATACAGAGAGATATATAGATAGATATATACTTTTGTTCCTTTGCACGTGCGCCCGTGTGCA
>NC_133209.1:9402787-9407787 GCF_958299795.1 Porites lutea
AGAGAAATAGAGTGACAGTTCATAAACAACAAATCAGAGACCCGCACACACGTATGCTGGGAGTCAGTAAGCAAATCGATGAATGTGCGGCGGGATTGACTCCTCAGTTTACTATCTTTCCGTTTTACAAGATTCTCAGCCCCTCCGAGGGCATGAGAAAAAACAAAGAGAGGTTTTTTATTTTGAAATATAAACCCGTTCTTAATGATTTGAAATTACGCTAATTGCTCGCGCGTGCTACGAATTACAAGAGCCATTATAATTGTAATTACAATTACGTCTGTGACGTAATAAGTTAATAAAAACACTTTGCTATGCCTGAAGAACCGCAACTGCGGTAAAACGCGTAGCGCAAAAGCAAAGAAGACTTTCGTTTTTCATTGTTTTTACTATATATATATATATACAGCCGTTTTCAAAAAGGTTTTCATACAGAGAGATATATAGATAGATATATACTTTATTCTCTTGCACGTGCGCCCGTGTACATTTTGCACTTCTTATTGTCCAACTTGTGAAAAACTCGGTTCAACGATAAATTTTTTCTTCGTCGGGTTTTTTTGTTCCAATTTGACATGTCGTTTTGAGTTTTTTTTTTTTTTTAGAAAAATACATGCGCCCTGCGATACAAATTTACAATGGCGAATTATATAGCTGATTTTGGGAATGAGGAAAACATCCCGCGAAGCAGCCGATCCGCGAGTTATCGGCGTCACCGAATTAGTAGGCCAAATGCCATGACATCTGTAGCAAGTGACGAAGCATTTTCATTAATTGAGTGTATTAAAAAATGCGCTGTCCAGGGGCGTGCTTAAGAGAAACTGTAAACTAACTTGACAGCATTTGCTAGCCGAGAGTTTATTCTGTCTTCAATGAGACGTTGCCTTACAGGCCGTGATTTTACACGCAAAAAGGCTGAGAAATTAAGATATATGACCAGCTCATCATGGTTATGATAAAGTCTGCTTTTATGAACCTCGCCAACGTCTTAGTCCGTTTTAATCAACTGCTATAATATTGTTGCTCCTTCCCACATATCCAATATGGACATCCACCGTTACATCCAGTCCTTCTCAGCGGTTTAGAAACACATTTTCTTTTTCGTTTCATCTGCGTTTTTCCCCTTATCCTGTAACGACAACAATTCTTTGACCTACAAGTGACCGAATTCCTCATTCTTTAAGTTTCAAGAGAATGCAAATCAAGAGAATTGCAGACAATACTCGTGCATATTTTTTTTTATTGACAAATTGGAACAAAGAACCTGACGAAAAGAAAATTTATCGTTGAACCAAGTTTTTTCACAAGTTGGACAATAACAAGTGGAAATGCACGGGCGCACGTGCAAGAAAACAAAAGTATATATCTATCTATATATCTCTCTATATGAAAACCTTTTTGAAAACGGGTGTATATATATATATATACACCCGTTTTCAAAAAGGTTTTCATACAGAGAGATATATAGATAGATATATACTTTTGTTCTCTTGCACGTGCGCCCGTGTGTATTTTTCACTTGTTATTGCCCATCTTGTGAAAAACTCGGTTCAACGATAAATTTTTTCGTCGTCGGGGTTTTTGTTCTAATTTGAAATGTCGTTTTCACTTTTTTTTTTTTTTTTTAGAAAAATACATACCCCCCCCCCCCCCCCCCCCCCCTGCGATACAAACTTGCAATGGCGAATTATATAGCTGATTTTGGGAATGGGGAAAACATCCCGCGAAGCAGCCGATCAACGAGTTATACGGCGTCACCAAATTGGTAGGCCAAATGCTATGGCATCTGTAGCAAGTGACGAAGCATTTTTATTGATGGAGTGTGTTAAAAAATGCCCTGTCCAGGGGCGTGCTTAAGAGAAACTGTAAACTAACTTGAAAGCATTTGTGGCCGAGAGTTTATTCTGTCTTCAATAAGACGTTGCCTTAAAGGCCGCGATTTTACACGAAAAAAGGTGAGACATTAATATATATGACCCGCTCATCATGGTTATGATAAAATCTACTTCTATGAACCTAGTCAACGTCTTGGTCCGTTTTAATCAACTGCTATAATATATTGTTGCTCCTTCCCACATATCCAATATGGATATCCACCGTCACATCTTCCTTCTCAGCGGTTTCGAAAACACTTTTTTTTTTTCATTTCATCTGCGTTTTTCCCCTTATCCTGTAACGACAACAATGATATGACCTACAAGTGATCGAATTCCTCATTCTTTAATTTTCAAGAAAATGCAAATCAAGAGAATTGCAGGCAATATTCGTGCATTATTTTTTTTAATTGACAAATTGCAACAGAACCTGACGAAAAGAAAAATTATTGTTGAACCAAGTGTTTTCACAAGTTAGACAATAACAAGTGTAAATGCACACGGGCGCACGTGCAAGAAAACAAAAGTATATATCTATCTATATATCTCTCTATATGAAAACCTTTTTGAAAACGGGTGTATATATATATATATATATATATATATATCAAATAAAAAAAACCGCATGTAAACAGGCCCTAACTTTTACCGTTCCTCTAACTCGTAGGTAGAAACTTGATTTTCTGCACGATTCCTGTGCAATTAATGTGCATTAAAGCTAGTACATACTTTCTGCATGAAGCTTTAAGTTAATAAAAGTTAACTGTTTATTGTATTACATTTTATTTTCTTGCTCTTAACTTTAGCAGCGAAAGACCTGTCAAATCCGATCAAGGATGGTGTCGATCAGCTTCCAGAGACACGAGGAATTCATAATGACACCACGAAGTTCAACACTTTCATAAGTGAAGATGATGTGGGCAGTAGTGTTGTCCAGGATCTACCTTTGGAAGGCAGCATCAATTTAACGCTGGATTCAGATTATTAATTTCAAATTTATGCCGGCAACCATCGAATTTTGGTTTTTCGTATACACATTTGATTTACTTTCTGGAACAGAAATTAAGTTTCATTTTTAGGTTATATGAGGTGCATGCTGGATTGACGGGGTTTTGTAATAAGCCCTTTTAATTTTGATAGAATTTCCAGTTGAACTTAGACTGCATGAAGGTTATTTAATATTTTCAAGATGTCTTAGAAACAGCCTCTCTTGCACAGGTGCACATCCGATGGTTTTTAGGCATCCTAATACACAAAGTGCTAACCTTGATTGATTGACATCCTGTAATGGTTGTTTTCCGAATAATTTTAACGTTAAGATTTTTGAAGGGCCCGCCTGTGGGCAGAACACACACATTTAGCTGAGTTTGAGGCATAGTCGAACAACACCTGTCGTGTAGAAAACTTAGACCTGAAAGTTATTAGTTAGTCTTTAAAGACATATTTTACCTTGTATTGTGGAAATCATGCAAAATTTAAGACTCTTACACGTACATAAACTAAAAGTCTTGTAAATGATTTGTGAATCACAAAATAAAGAAAATGTTGAATTGGCAATGACATCACCATGTTGCCGTGGATACTTTAATCAATAATTTGAAACTACCTCACCCACCAACAAAGACAAATCGACCTCCTCCTTCGTTTGACGAGCCTATCTATTTCGTGACCATACGACAGTTAGTTTGGCTGACTGGCCACTATTTAATAATTTATCGCTCTATATTTAAAGAAATGAATAGCGCAGCGAATCTAGGTAATTTTTAGGCAATAATTCTAAAATATGACGTCAATGCGACTTCACATTATGTCATCGTGACAATCAAATTAAACCTATTAGATGTTAGAAATATTGCTGTGGCTATATGGCCGGAACCGGTCAAGGTTTTCAAAACATTAAAGTACTGGAGATTAAGACAAGTCAAGCAATTCTAAAACGCTTTATAGAGCCCAACTTAAACCAAACGCTAAACTTGAGGATCTATAAAGAGGGGGACAAAGGGGGGAAATAACGCATTACGGGGATTAAGATTTCGTGTTCACGTTTCATGGAAATTTCCGAAGTAAAAGGACAGTCAGTGCATGGCTGGACCTGTTCGCAGGCTTGGTCATAGTTTAGGACGACATATATGATAGGAACGACTGTAAGGGCCAGTTATTTAAAACAAAGGCCAACTTAGGCCGCCGTTTTAAGAAATCATTGGGCATCCAGATCTCTCTCTATGAAGTGGGTTATTTTAACCATTTGGTGAAGGCTGGCGAGTAGAGAAAAAACAGCATTTCTCGCCAATTCCTCTTCATTGGACTAGTGTTCGGCTAATTAACATAATTATAGCTAAAAACGAGTTTTTCGCGAAAAAAAGACATATTTTCCAACTAATCTGACGTAATTAAACAGCTTTTTTTGTTTTTCACGCATGCGCAAAAGCCAAAATTTGACTTTTTTGGCGAATCTATTTCGATCTTTCTCTCCCGCTCTGTTTTTTTCCTTCTTTATTGGCAGTTTTGTTGCCCACTTTATCGTCTTCCTTTTGCATGGAATTGTAGCTGGCTAACTATTTGGGAAAGGAGTAGTATGTAAACAGCGAAATTGGCAGAGAGTCTCAATGGGGTTAATAACCGATAGGCGTAAAACGGCCAAAACTTTAGTTGAAGGCGTAAAAATTGAAAAATTTAACCGTTAGCCGTAAATAGGGTAAAAACGAGTTAACCGTAAAACAAATTGTATCCTAGGTTTGTTCATTTTTAGGAAGGTGCTAAACTCACTTTTGGTTGCGTTATTTATTTCTCGGCTACTTTGACTCCGTACACACGCTAGGCCAAACGCTTTTAAGTTGTGACCTAGACCTAGGCTCCATTTCCGCCGCTCTCTTGGGGAACTATTTTTTTTCCATAGCGAAAATCTGATTCCCGCTGGGGATTTAAATTTGCGATTTTCAGGAGGTCGTGCCCTCTGAATTACTATTGAAACAACATTCAGAGATGTCACTGTTTGTAAAACACGTGGCCGATAAACAAAAATTCCCTCTAACAATTTCCTGTTTTTCTCAGACGCTACGGTAGGCATTGCCTAGTCCGTGTTTGGCGTCTTCTACGCTTTCTTGGTCAAGGCATTTCGGTAGCGTA
>NC_133209.1:9414334-9421834 GCF_958299795.1 Porites lutea
AGCCATACATAGCCCTACATAACCCTACATAGCCCTACATAGCCATACATAGCCCTACATAGCCATACATAGCCCTACATAGCCCTACATAGCCCTACATAGCCCTACATAGCCTTACATAGCCCTACATAGCCATACATAGCCATACATAGCCCTACATAGCCATACATAGCCATACATAGCCCTACATAGCCATACATAGCCATACATAACCCTACATAGCTCTACATAGCCATACATAGCAACACATAGTCCTACATAGCCCTACATAGCCATACATAGCCATACATAGCCATACACAGCCATACATAGCCATACATAACCCTACATAGCTCTACATAGCCATACATAGCCATACACAGCCCTAAACAGCCATACATAACCCTACATAGCTCTACATAGCCCTACATAACCATACATAGCCCTACATAGCCATACATAGCCATACATAACCCTACATAGCCCTCATAGCCTACATAGCCCTACACAGAAATACATAGCCATACATAGCCATACATAGCCCTGCAAGCCATACATAGCCATACATAGCTCTACATAGCCATACATAGCCATACATAACCCTACATAGCTCTACATAGCCTTACATAGCCATACATAGCCCTACATAACCATACATAGCCATACATAACCCTACATAGCCCTACATAGCCCTACATAGCCATACACAGCCCTACATAGCCATACATAGCCATACACAGCCATATATAGCCCTACATAGCCATACATAACCATACACAGCCATACATAGCCATACATAACCCTACATAGCCCTACATAGCCATACATAGCCCTACATAGCCATACAAAGCCCTACATAGCCCTACATAGCCCTACATAGCCCTACATAGCCATGCATAGCCATACATAGCCCTACATACCCATACATAGCCATACATAGCCCTACATACCCATACATAGCCATACATAACCCTACATAGCTCTACATAGCCATACATAGCAATACATAGTCCTACATAGCCATACATAGCCATACATAGCCATACATAGCCATACACAGTCATACATAGCCATACATAACCCTACATAGCCCTACATAGCCATACATAGCCATACACAGCCCTAAACAGCCATACATAACCCTACATAGCCCTACATAACCATACATAGCCCTACATAGCCATACATAGCCATACATAACCCTACATAGCCCTACATAGCCCTACACAGAAATACATAGCCATACATAGCTATACATAGCCCTACATAGCCAGACATAGCCATACATAGCCATACATAACCCTACATAGCCCTACATAACCATACACAGCCATACATAGCCGTACATAACCCTACATAGCTCTACATAGCCCTACATAGCCATACATAGCCCTACATAACCATACATAGCCATACATAGCCCTACATAGCCCTACATAGCCCTACATAGCCACACATAGCCCTACATAGCCATACATAGCCATACACAGCCATACATAGCCCTAAATAGCCATATATAACCATACACAGCCATACATAGCCATACATAACCCTACATAGCCCTACATAACCATACACAGCCATACATAGCCGTACATAACCCTACATAGCTCTACATAGCCCTACATAGCCATACATAGCCCTACATAGCCCTACATAGCCCTACATAGCCCTACATAGCCCTACATAGCCATACATAGCCATACATAGCCCTACATAGCCATACATAGCCCTACATAGCCCTACATAGCCATACATAGCTCTACATAGCCATACATAGCAACACATAGTCCTACATAGCCCTACATAGCCATACATAGCCATACATAGCCATACACAGCCATACATAGCCATACATAACCCTACATAGCTCTACATAGCCATACATAGCCATACACAGCCCTAAACAGCCATACATAACCCTACATACCCCTACATAACCATACATAGCCCTACATAGCCATACATAGCCATACATAACCCTACATAGCCCTACATAGCCCTACACAGAAATACATAGCCATACATAGCCATACATAGCCCTGCAAGCCATACATAGCCATACATAGCTCTACATAGCCATACATAGCCATACATAACCCTACATTGCTCTACATAGCCTTACATAGCCATACATAGCCCTACATAACCATACATAGCCATACATAACCCTACATAGCCCTACATAGCCCTACATAGCCATACATAGCCCTACATAGCCATACATAGCCATACACAGCCACATATAGCCCTACATAGCCATACATAACCATACACAGCCATACATAGCCATACATAACCCTACATAGCCCTACATAGCCATAAATAGCCCTACATAGCCATACATAGCCCTACATAGCCCTACATAGCCCTACATAGCCCTACATAGCCATGGATAGCCATACATAGCCCTACATAGCCATACATAGCCATACATAACCCTACATAGCTCTACATAGCCATACATAGCAATACATAGTCCTACATAGCCCTACATAGCCATACATAGCCATACATAGCCATACACAGTCATACATAGCCATACATAACCCTACATAGCCCTACATAGCCCTACATAACCATACATAGCTCTACATAGCCATACATAGCCATACATAACCCTACATAGCCCTACATAGCCCTACACAGAAATACATAGCCATACATAGCCATACATAGCCCTACATAGCCAGACATAGCCATACATAGCCATACATAACCCTACATAGCCCTACATAACCATACGCAGCCATACATACCCGTACATAACCCTACATAGCTCTACATAGCCCTACATAGCCATACATAGCCCTACATAACCATACATAGCCATACATAGCCCTACATAGCCCTACATAGCCCTACATAGCCATACATAGCCCTACATAGCCATACATAGCCATACACAGCCATACATAGCCCTAAATAGCCATATATAACCATACACAGCCATACATAGCCATACATAACCCTACATAGCCCTACATAACCATACACAGCCATACATAGCCGTACATAACCCTACATAGCTCTACATAGCCCTACATAGCCATACATAGCCCTACATAGCCCTACATAGCCCTACATAGCCCTACATAGCCATACATAGCCATACATAGCCCTACATAGCCATACATAGCCCTACATAGCCCTACATAGCCATACATAGCCATACATAGCCCTACATAGCCATACATAGCCATACATAACCCTACATAGCTCTACATAGCCATACATAGCAATACATAGTCCTACATAGCCCTACATAGCCATACATAGCCATACACAGCCATACATAGTCATACATAACCCTACATAGCCCTACATAGCCAAACATAGCCATAAACAGCCCTAAAAAGCCATACATAACCCTACATAGCCCTACATAACCATACATAGCCCTACATAGCCATACATAGCCATACATAACCCTACATAGCCCTACATAGCCCTACACAGAAATACATAGCCATACATAGCCATACATAGCCCTACAAGCCATACATAGCCATACATAGCTCTACATAGCCATACATAGCCATACATAACCCTACATAGCTCTACATAGCCCTATATAGCCATACATAGCCCTACATAACCATACATAGCCATACATAGCCCTACATAACCCTACATAGCCCTACATAGCCATACATAGCCCTACATAGCCATACATAGCCATACACAGCCATACATAACCCTACATAGCCATACATAACCATACACAGCCATACATAGCCATACATAACCCTACATAGCCCTACATAGCCATACATAGCCCTACATAGCCATACATAGCCCTACATAGCCCTACATAGCCCTACATAGCCCTACATAGCCCTACATAGCCATACATAGCCATACATAACCCTACATAGCTCTACATAACCCTACATAGCCCTACATAGCCCTACATAACCATACATAGCCATACATAGCCCTACATAGCCCTAAATAGCCCTACATAGCCATACATAGCCCTACATAGCCATACATAGCCATACACAGCCATACATAGCCCTACATAGCCATACATAACCATACACAGCCATACATAGCCATACATAACCCTACATAGCTCTACATAACCCTACATAGCCCTACATAGCCATACATAGCCATACACAGCCATACATAGCCCTACATAGCCATACATAACCATACACAGCCATACATAGCCATACGTAACCCTACATAGCCCTACATAGCCATACATAGCCCTACATAGCCATACATAGCCCTACATAGCCCTACATAGCCATACATAGCCCTACATAGCCATACATAGCCATACACAGCAATACATAGCCCTACATAGCCATACATAACCATACACAGCCATACATAGCCATACATAACCCTACATAGCCCTGCATAGCCATAGATAGCCCTACATAGCCATACATAGCCCTACATAGCCCTACATAGCCCTACATAGCCCTACACAGAAATACATAGCCATACATAGCCATACATAGCCCTACATAGCCAGACATAGCCATACATAGCCATACATAACCCTACATAGCCCTACATAACCATACACAGCCATACATAGCCGTACATAACCCTACATAGCTCTACATAGCCCTACATAGCCCTACATAGCCATACATAGCCCTACATAGCCATACATAGCCATACACAGCCATACATAGCCCTACATAGCCATACATAACCATACACAGCCATACATAGCCATACATAACCCTACATAGCCCTACATAGCCATACATAGCCCTACATAGCCATACATAGCCCTACATAGCCCTACATAGCCCTACATAGCCCTACATAGCCCTACATAGCCATACATAGCCATACATAGCCCTACATAGCCATACATAGCCCTACATAGCCCTACATAGCCATACATAGCCATACATAGCCCTACATAGCCATACATAGCCATACATAACCCTACATAGCTCTACATAGCCATACATAGCAATACATAGCCATACACAGCCATACATAGCCATACATAACCCTACATAGCCCTACATAGCCATACATAGCCATACATAGCCATACACAGCCATACATAGCCATACATAACCCTACATAGCCCTACATAGCCATACATAGCCATACACAGCCCTAAACAGCCCTACATAGCCCTACATAGCCATACATAGCCCTACATAGCCCTACATAGCCCTACATAGCCCTACATAGCCATACATAGCCATACATAACCCTACATAGCTCTACATAACCCTACATAGCCCTACATAGCCCTACATAACCATACATAGCCATACATAGCCCTACATAGCCCTACATAGCCCTACATAGCCATACATAGCCCTACATAGCCATACATAGCCATACACAGCCATACATAGCCCTACATAGCCATACATAACCATACACAGCCATACATAGCCATACATAACCCTACATAGCCCTACATAGCCATACATAGCCCTACATAGCCATACATAGCCCTACATAGCCCTACATAGCCCTACATAGCCCTACATAGCCCTACATAGCCATACATAGCCATACATAACCCTACATAGCTCTACATAACCCTACATAGCCCTACATAGCCCTACATAACCATACATAGCCCTACATAGCCCTACATAGCCATACATAGCCCTACATAGCCCTACATAGCCCTACATAGCCATACATAGCCCTACATAGCCATACATAGCCATACACAGCCATACATAGCCCTACATAGCCATACATAACCATACACAGCCATACATAGCCATACATAACCCTACATAGCCCTACATAGCCATACATAGCCCTACATAGCCATACATAGCCCTACATAGCCCTACATAGCCATACATAGCCCTACATAGCCATACATAGCCATACACAGCCATACATAGCCCTACATAGCCATACATAACCATACACAGCCATACATAGCCATACATAACCCTACATAGCCCTACATAGCCATAGATAGCCCTACATAGCCATACATAGCCCTACATAGCCCTACATAGCCCTACATAGCCCTACACAGAAATACATAGCCATACATAGCCATACATAGCCCTACATAGCCAGACATAGCCATACATAGCCATACATAACCCTACATAGCCCTACATAACCATACACAGCCATACATAGCCGTACATAACCCTACATAGCTCTACATAGCCCTACATAGCCCTACATAGCCATACATAGCCCTACATAGCCATACATAGCCATACACAGCCATACATAGCCCTACATAGCCATACATAACCATACACAGCCATACATAGCCATACATAACCCTACATAGCCCTACATAGCCATACATAGCCCTACATAGCCATACATAGCCCTACATAGCCCTACATAGCCCTACATAGCCATACATAGCCCTACATAGCCATACATAGCCATACATAGCCCTACATAGCCATACATAGCCCTACATAGCCATACATAGCCATACATAGCCCTACATAGCCATACATAGCCATACATAACCCTACATAGCTCTACATAGCCATACATAGCAATACATAGCCATACAGAGCCATACATAGCCATACATAACCCTACATAGCCCTACATAGCCATACATAGCCATACATAGCCATACACAGCCATACATAGCCATACATAACCCTACATAGCCCTACATAGCCATACATAGCCATACACAGCCCTAAACAGCCATACATAACCCTACATAGCCCTACATAACCATACATAGCCCTACATAGCCATACATAGCCATACATAACCCTACATAGCCCTACATAGCCCTACACAGAAATACATAGCCATACATAGCCATACATAGCCCTACAAGCCTTACATAGCCATACATAGCTCTACATAGCCATACATAGCCATACATAACCCTATATAGCTCTACATAGCCCTACATAGCCATACATAGCCCTACATAACCATACATAGCCATACATAGCCCTACATAACCCTACATAGCCCTACATAGCCATACATAGCCCTACATAGCCATACATAGCCATACACAGCCATACATAGCCCTACATAGCCATACATAACCATACACAGCCATACATAGCCATACATAACACTACATAGCCCTACATAGCCAAACATTGCCTTACATAGCCATACATAGCCCTACATAGCCCTACATAGCCCTACATAGCCCTACATTGCCCTACATAGCCCTACATAGCCATACATAGCCATACATAACCCTACATAGCTCTACATAACCCTACATAACCCTACATAGCCCTACATAACCATACATAGCCATACATAGCCCTACATAGCCCTACATAGCCCTACATAGCCATACATAGCCCTACATAGCCATACATAGCCATACACAGCCATACATAGCCCTACATAGCCATACATAACCATACACAGCCATACATAGCCATACATAACCCTACATAACCCTACATAGCCATACATAACCCTACATAGCCCTACATAGCCATACATAGCCCTACATAGCCATACATAGCCCTACATAGCCCTACATAGCCCTACATAGCCATACATAGCCCTACATAGCCATACATAGCCATACACAGCCAT